>NC_081185.1:141601883-141917508 GCF_029867415.1 Vicia villosa | reverse complement strand
ACAATGAACAAGAGGAGAGAAAGAGAAAGCAAGTAATTGAGTTGCTTTGGTGTGTTTTCTGAATGAGAATGAGGCCTCTATTTATAGGCAAATGGATCAGTATAGCTGCAGAGGAGTGAGCTTCCTTAGTGAGGGAGTTTTGGTTTCTTAGCCATGAAGAAATTCAAAGAATCTCAAAAATGTAATGATGCATTTTCGAGCCAATTCTCCCAACCATTGATCTTGCAGGATCTTAGGGAACATTTCTGATATGTAGCAAGTTTCTATTGGCTTAGGAGAAGATTCCAATTGGTGAATCATTGCTTATCATAAATTCTCAAAAGTAATGATTACATAATCACATGTTCTTGCTTTTGGGAATCTTCTTCAATCTTCATGCCATGGTGAAAATGAATGCATGGCATTGTTTCAGACATGTTATGGGTCGTGTAGCATCCATTCATGAAGCAAAATGCACAAAATTGCAAAGTTCCAATTTGCACATGACCTATAATTTCACTTTATGAGGCCAACTTTGAACAAGCATAACTCCTAGCTCAAATTGAATTTTGAGAAGGTTGAACACAATTTGGAAAGCCCTAAACATCTACTTCAAATCATTAGTTTATGTCTTCTTCAGATTCCTTTGGGAAATTTGTGAAAAATGAGGCCAAAGTTGGAAGAAAACTAGGTTAAAACACTTAGAAAAATTTCTAAGTGTTTATGACCTAAACTTCAAAATTTCCAAAACTTCATAAATGGTTGATCTTTTGAAAAAAGTTCCCTTGTAAGATGTTGTTTTATTTTGCAAGATCTACAACTTTCATGTTGGAAGTTTTTTGAGTTGTGTAAGTGAAATTTTGAGTTCTTACCATGCCTTCAAAAACCCTAATTCCCGACTTTTCGCTCCTTGATGAATTTCTTTGAATTTCTTTGGCCAAATGACTTTGATATCCATATATTGATGATATTGATCTTTGAAAGTCATTTTTTGACCAAAAACCTTAAAAGTCAATGATGATCCTTCACAGTTGACTTTTTCCTGACAAAGTGAATTTTTGGGTTTTTGTGTAGAAACAAGATCTTTTCCTCAAATGAATGATGTAAATGGATTATATTGAGGTAGTAGAGATCCTTGAATCATGTCTTGAGTTTTGGATTCATTCCCTGATCAAAAGTCAACCATCTTGGTGAATTAGGTCAAAACCCTAATTTGTCGACCATGTGAAAATAATGACTGTAGACTTGGAATTGAAGTGTGATGTCCAGTAGATCTTGTAATATGAGTTATTTGAAGAAGATTGATGTCTTTGAATGACCCTCTGGGGCTTTTTAGGGTTTCCCAAATGTGATCCCTGATTTTAGTCCTTGATAGGCTCAAAACCCTAGTCTGGTGACCTGAGTAAGCCTGTACTCAGATGACTGGATGTCTAATCAATCATAGATGAGAAAAATGAAGTCTTTGAGCCCCATGATTGTATTAGAGGCTAATCTTTGTATTGATTGATCCTTTGCCTGAGCTTTCTTGTCTTTGAGCATCCTCGATTAGGTACCAGGTGGAGAAATGACTGCTCTGGGTACTTGTCTTATCCTGATGAAAAATCCTGAAGATATGTCATCTCAGGGGGGTCAAAAATTAGGGTATGACAGCTATGTTATAATAAGTCATTTTAGCATGAATAAAGCACTTATCAAACTCTCCCCAACTTGAATCTTTGCTTGTCCTCAATCAAAGTAAAAACAAAAGCAAGAGTTTCTAAACCACCTTCACATGATTAACCAAATTTCTCAATGAAGTATAGGAGGCACATGGCTCTTTGAAGTTTGAACATCCAAGGATAAATGTTTTATGACTTCCTTTAGTACTTAGACATATTCATGAAACAAGTCTTCCACATAAAAACCATGTCAATCAATCCAAAGCACTAAACATGTTAATCATGAATCACACTTACCACACTTTTTGTATAAGTGAAAATGATGAGGTATGTTGATCTCTCACATGACAAATTTTGCTAACATCTAGATCAATTCATACTTTCATCCAAGCAAGATATGTTGATATGCAAAAACATAGATCACCAGGACTTTCATGGTTGTAATGAGGTGTCATTCTTAAGGCTAATGAAAAAAATGGTATTGAGGAGTATTCATACATATTTCTTCTTTTACACTCATTGCTCATCTTGTTCAATTCTTTTTCTTTTTGATAATCATGTTCCTCTTCTTTTTCCTTTTCTTTCTTTTATTTTTGATTCTTTTGAATTCATATTTTTCTTTCTTTTTGGAAGAGGATACTTTCTTTTTCTTTTCACTTTTGAATAAAACCTTGTTTCTCTTTTGAATGCTCCCTTTTGAGTTATCACAGGATGTTCTTTGTTGTCAAGGTTTCTTTCAAGAAAAGGTGGAATCTATCATATGTGAACTTTTATGTTTTTCCGAGAGATAGAACAAAATTCATTAAGTGGTTTACTTAATGCATTTTGTTTAGTTCACCATGATAGATTTGTATTATAAGGCTCAAAAATGGTTGCAAATGATCACTCTCTTTCAAGGACATTGAGGCTTATATTTGGTTTTAGTAGTTATGCTCAAGTTCAAGAATTTGCCTTGATCCCTTCTATGTCTTTTACAATTATCAACATGAATGCAGGATTAAGCATGAATCAAACGAGTTAAAACAAGAATTTGTCAGTCTCCTTAACATATGGTGAACAATGGAAGGTTACCTCACTTTCTTGTTTTTAGAACTAAGTGATTCATATGAAAACATGTCATGGCATAGGATTGAATGAACTGGTTTTATGCAGCCTACTCATGTCATGTATATGCTAAATTCTAAGAAAGCATTAAACATGTACCTTGGATAGTGCAATCCTTTCAACTCATGTCCTTTAACCTTGTTCTTTTGGTTTATGTGAAATTGATCTTCCACTTCTATGCTTCTTCTTTCAATTCATTGTTAGAGGACAACAAGCATCATGAATTTGTCATAAGTCATCTATAGCTCAAAAGTGAAAACACACAGAAATCAAAATGAAGAAGATGGCATGATTGGAAAAGATTTTTTTCTGAACTTGCTGCGTTCGCTGCAGCGAAGCAGGGCTTCGCGTAGCGAACTCTGCATAATTCTGTTTTCTGCAGAAATTTCTTTGTGCTATGTCATGCCATTTTCTTCCTACTAATCTATTAATTATGCATAAAGGAAATGAAAGCAATGAAAAGTTGGGTTACCTCCCAATAAGTGCTTGTTTAACGTCATTAGCTCGACGCCTGTTTTGAATAAGCATTATGGTGGTTTGTATGAATTCGTCAAAACTTCCTTGCCACCATCATTTGGCCTTTCTTTACCATTTATCTTTTTCAATATCAGGCTTTTTTCATCAGGAGCTTTAGCTTTGGAATAATCATCCTCCTTGTGTTGAAACAATTTGAAGTTTACTTCTTCATCTTTGAACCTTACTTTCATCTTCCCTTCATCCACGTCAATCATCATTCGGGCTGCTTTTATGAAGGGACGACCTAAGATTGGAGGACTATCTTCATCATTGTTCATGCTTATTACCACAAAGTCAGTTGAAAATCGAAAATCCTCCAGTTTGACCATTACTTCTTTCATTACGCCAATTGGTTTTGTGGTTGATTTGTCAGCAAGTTGCAACTTCATTGTTGTAGGGTTCAAATGAAGATCTTTAATTTTTTTCACGGCGGATAATGGAAGAAGATTAACGCTTGATCCAAGATCAACCAAAGCGTTATCAAAATAGATATTTCCAATGGTAACCGGTAAAGTAACTTTTCCAGGATCCGCATTGTTTTCTTCCTCCTCCTTACGTTTTCTTTGTTCTGGATTTTTATCTACCATGATACTTTTTGAATTCTCCCCAACTTTGTCTTGACCAATGTCATCGCCTTTCGTCATGATTGCATTACAAGTTTCCTTGGGATTAACTTGAGTGGTGGCAGAAAACGTACCTCTTTGTTGCTCACTTAGTTGTTTCGCAATTTGCCCAACTTGCGTTTCAAGATTTCTAATCGACGCATCGGTGTTCTTTTGGTTTGCCATGGACAATTGCATGAATTGATTCAAGGTATCCTCGATCTTTGAAAGCTTATCTGGCTGCGTGTAACTTTGGTACTGATTCGGTCGGTTTTGGCCATAGCTTGCGTTGTTATTGTGTGGATAACCTTGATTGTACGGAACTTGCCTTTGTTGTTGATTTCCCATATATTTTACCTCTTCGTTGATCGGGGGACAAAAACCGGTTGGATGGTCACCTGTGCAAAGTTCACAAAAGGCTACTTGTTGCGATGTGCTCGACGAACCGTGCATATCTTTGAGTTGTTGAGGAAGCTTGGAAAGCTGTTTTGTCAATTCCTCTACGGTTTGAGTGAGCAGTTTGTTTTGTGCTAGGATTGCATCATTTGTACCTAATTCCAAAACTCCAGGCTTCTTTTGTACGGTACCTCGATTGTGTTGAACTTGGTGATCTGTGAGAGCCATCCTATCAATGATTGAAATTGCTTCTGCTGCACTTTTTGCTATCAAGGAACCTCCAGCTGTTGCGTCAAGTAAAAGCTTCGGTTGAGGTAATAATCCATTACGGAAAATGTGAATTTGTGACATGTCATCGAAACCGTGGTTTGGACACTTCCGTAGCATGGATTTATAGCGTTCCCAGGCTTCACACAAAGTTTCATTTGAAAATTGGGTGAATGTGGCAATAGCTGTCTTTGCATCCATGAATCGGTTGTGAGAAAAGAACCTGCTAAGGAAGTTTCTCTCTAAAACATTCCAATTCGTCATGGTTTCCGTTGATTGATCGAGGTACCAATCCTTTGCTTTGCCGATCAAAGAGTGCGGAAATAGCCTCATGAATACAGCTTCCTCTTCAGCCTCTGGTGCACCTAATGTACCAGCTATTTCGTAGAATCGAGTGAGGTGAGTGTATGGATCTTCATGATCCAAACCTGAAAAAGGGTTAGCATAAATAATTTGCAGCAATCCTGTTTTCATCTCAGCTCGTCTTGCAGCTGGATTGTTGGTGAGATGGGCGAACCGCCTTGGGCTACTTTCACACGGACCGTTAACAACTTCAGCCATTGTTTCTTTTGATAAATCTGATGAGGAAGTTGATGTAAATGCTCCTTTTCTTTTCTGTTTGGATTTTTGTTTCTTCGTTTGCTTCTTGTTCTTTCGGATTGTTCTTTCGATCTCGGGATCAAAAAGAAGTTGCTCCTTTGAACTTTTTCCTCGAAGCATAAACAGAATTTTCTTCACCTATCCAAACACTTTAGCAAACGTTGCGAAAAACAGGAAAATATATACAATATATAACAAATGCACAAAGCTTAAAAGTATAGAAACGATTGCGATGTTTTAATATCTTAAACGCCAATCCCCGGCAACGGCGCCAATTTGATGTTGTAGAAAGTACAATTCAAATGTAAGTATTTTATATTATCGTATCCACAGGGATTGGAGCGATATCAAAACCGTTCAACAATTTCTATAATTCTAAGCATAAGATTTCAAGTTTGTTTGGTTGAAAGTTACGGAAAGTAAAAATGCGTAAATAACGAAAGATAAGTTTCAGAGGAAAAGACTTGTTGGGAATTGGTTTTCATCCACCAATTCAATATGTAAATCTTAGATCAGTTATACATAATGTATGTTTGTTTCAATATCATCACGTATTGCTCACAACAAAGTTCATGTCTAAACGTTTGTTGAGATTTCTACCTTATGGATTAATCGACGATTTCTCAGCCTATTAAACGATACGGTAGCATTAAGTTTCAATACTTGAAGTGAATATTAAACCTAAATCTATGTCTAGCATTTAGAGTTTAATAGTTGTTATCTTGGATCGAGATTAGAATCGTATTTGTCAATATCAATTCAATCCATGAAATAAACGGTAAAACGAAGATAACAACAATAATGATTCAAACATATATTATATATAATGCCATGATTAAAGAAAATACATACTATTTCGGTAAACTACGACCAATCCCAACAAGAGGGGGATTTAGCTACTCATGGTAGTTTGAAGAACAATGGAAGATCTGAGTTGGAACGACATCAATGACGATTTCGCGACTCTCGATGTATCTCCAGCTCCCTCTCCCTAAAAACCTCTATTCCTACTTCTATTATATCAGTATTACAAGATAAAAAGTGAATGACTCTTTCTGAACTGGTTTCTGCTCCTTTTATAGCTGTTCTGGCCGCCTGAGTTCGCTACGCGAACAGAAGTTCGCTGCAGCGAATGCCTTGCTTCATTGTTAAGTCTTTGTTGAACCGCCAGAGTTCGCTACGCGAAGGGTATTTCGCTGCAGCGAATGTTTTCTTCAGCTTTAAGAAATTCAAATCTTCTAGAAACCGCCAAAGTTCGCTACAGCGAAATAAGGTTCGCTGCAGCGAATGTACCTCGCTACTGCTTGCTGCTAGCGAAACTGGGAAGTTTGATTCTGACTTCATTCGCTACAGCGAAATATGGTTCGCTGCAGCGAATCGGGCCTTCGCTACCATTCGCTACCTTTCGCTGCAGCGAATGCACTGTTTCTGGATTTTTGCCTTTGAGTGCCTGGAGTTCGCTACAGCGAAATATAGTTCGCTGCAGCGAATGCTCTGTTTTCTGGTTTTTGCTTTAAGGCCAAATCCTGCACAAAAACAAACCAAGCCAAGTAATCTTGCACAATAATAGTTTATTCAATAATTGGGGGTTTTTATGTGAGAAATAGGTCAAATAAGCAAGATAAGTGCTATGTTATAATAAGTCATTTTAGCATGAATAAAGCACTTATCAAGGTGCCACATTTAGTGGATGACATGTCTTGAATAAAATTATGTACCTTTAGTGAACGAAAACGTGAAAAACAAAATAAAAAATATTCCTAATAAATTTTATGAAAACTTACTTAAACAATGAAGAACTTACATTATGCGCTGAGGATTCCAATCAATTGAGTAAATGTGAAAGTCTTTTGTGGGATCAAACCAAAGATAGAATTGCACCTCACGACCTCCATTACCATTGGCATATAAATTGGTTGAGAGAATATATGGATCACCAGATAAGTTGCCCAAAAATTCCATATCAATCTCATCATGGTGTGGTCCTTGAGAACTTAGCTGCATATATACATATATGTGAAATTAAATAATCATACAATAAGTAAAATTTCCTTAAATTATGCAAAGTGTTATGTGGATATGTAACGGTAATGGTATTAACTTGTTTTCCATAGCTATAATTGTTGCCACAATATAACAATTTGAATTGGCTACTGTCATAAATCTTACACATTCATGTTGTTAGCTCATCGATGACAGTTGGATCAAGATCAAACAATATATATATTTCAAATTTGATAATTTTAGAGTTTAAAATATAAAAATCTATTTGAGTCATGCATTGTTTGATCTTGATATAAGGGTCACCGATGTGCCAATTGTGTGAATTTTTACCAAAATATAAAGATTTGCAGTGCAACATCAATTGTAATTTAAAACTATTATAAATGTGAATTAAGAGTTTGCAAATATTAGTGTAATTCTGGAACAAAGTGCATACATAATATGCAGTGACAGTGCCCGCAGAGTTTCCTGGCACAAGTTTGATTTGCATATCAAATCTTCCAAACAAATATTCATTCTTGGTACCAATGCCTGAGCCAGAATATTTATCCATTGTAAGTGTCATACAATTGCCACCATCTTGTATGTTAGCCCTTTTATCTCCAAATAAAATGTTAAAATCAGTGTTGAAATTTCCACCAAATGCAATTGTGCTAAAGGTTAAGCATAAGCAAAGCAAGAGAAAAATAGAGTTATTGGCATATGAAGAAGCCATAATTAGCTAATGTTTCACTTTGTTAAAATTGATAAATTTAAATTTTGAAAATTTGTATTTAAATTGAAGTTTGTATTTACACAGTTGTCATAATATGTGTAAAACGCAACAGATTTTGACCAATTTAGTTGTCTAAAGCTCAATGTTACAATGACATCTCACAAGTCACTGTTATTGTTGAAAGTTACACCTCAACTTTTTTGAGGAACTAAAAAAAGGTTTTAATTAGCAAATAATTTTTAAGGCCAAAGTATTGTTTCCTCTTTAGATTTGTTTGAATGTTTAATGTTGAAAAGTTGGATTCAAGTCAAAAGCCCAAAATAGGAGCATATTATACTTGAATGAGAGGTATTATGGAATGGGGGTTCTTAGCATTAGAGGTACAACAAACACATTAAAATAAAATAAAACTACACGTTGAGAAATCATTCTCCCAAAGATTATTATTTTTACTTATATGATTACGTAAAATTTATGTTTAGCTATCACAATAAAATATAGTTAGGTACTCTTAATAAGTTTATTCGTCAAAAGTTAGGAGAAATATAATAATAAAAAATTAATACATGTTTGATACTCTTATTTCGTCTTATTTCGGCACTTATGATATCCTAAATATTTATAGAGATTTTTGTTAACAAAGAAAATTGTAATGACAACACTAAAAAATAAAATGCACAATGAACTTCTTGCAAATGACTTAATTGTTTTTAATGAAAATATATACAACGTTAGTTATTGATGAAATTTAAGAATTTTTTTATAAGCATGAATTTGACTCTTTTGTTGGTATATTATGTTTTGGGTTAATTATATTTTTGGTCCTCTTAATATATCTACTTTTATTTTGAGTCTCTACAATTTTTCTCTTTTCAATTTTAGTACATTAAACATCGGCATAGGTGACAATCATTTTCCCTAATTAGATTGTCAAGTTTATCAAACCATAATACTTAGGTTTGCATGTTTGACCGCTTAATCGTTCATGCTTGACTTATCAGAGTTGTCATCTTGGTGGTTGTCATCATCAAAAGTAGATGTCATATAACATGCAAAATAAGGTTCCACATTCTCCCCCCCCCCCCCCCCTTTTGATGATGACAACACATCTCTCAGGGAGGTGATAATACAAACAATATATTTTAGAGTATAGAACTCCCCCCGAGTTTGATAGAAAATACACCCTCCACTGAGAGTGTATTTCTCCCCCTTTGTCAAAATAAAAAAGGCGGGTAAAAGATGCACTTGCGAGAAGAAATATGCAAAACAAGAGAAATTTAGACATTTAAGATAGAGAAATCAACACTCATTATTATTGAAAAGTTCAAAATAAAGAAGAGAAATTTGCTAAATTGAAACATATGAAAGTACTAAAAGAACTTGCTGGATACAACGAAAATACTTAAGTGAGACTACTCTGCATCAAGATCATCAAAAAATAACATGTCATGAGATAAATTTGGATATGTTAGAGATCAAGTGACGGACTATGAAGTCAATCTTGTCATTGATAACATATATTTTTCAACTTATGATTTTTAAGAGGCTTTGGTTGTTAGTATCCGAGGGAAGTTCTCTGAGCTATTTATTTCTATGGTTATCTCCTTGCTTTTGGATTTTCTTTTCTTCTCATCTAATGGTTCATATTCAACGATCTTTCCATATTTTAGCTCATGCTGCATTGATGGTAGGACAGAGATTCCTATCGTGGTTGTTTCTTCCTTGAACACATCAACTTTAAATTTAAACCCTGTTTTTTCTATAATCTCTGTGACTAGGTTTCCATATGGTAGGTGTGAGCATTTTTACTTGCTTTCTATAATGTAGTTAATATCTTGTCGTGCCCAACTAACCTTGACCTTATTTTCTATCATCCATACAGTTTCCACATCTACTTGGGTTAGGCAACCAAATTTACCTTTTATAGGAAATAGGATATGACTCATAACATAGAGAAACATTAGGCTTTTAGGGTAGATGTATTTAAAAGTGAATGGATAAGGTATGTGTGACGAAGGTTCTTTCGTGAGGGACGATACAATAGTGATGTAGTTGTATCTGTTGACTTTGTCTCCAAGTTCAATGATTCCGTCTTCATAAAGAAGATTTATCAACTTTCTAAATTCTTCTACTGAGAGATTTATCTCGTACCTTCTTACCCTTCTTTGAAGTATTCCGTCGATTGGATGAAGGTTTAATAAGAACATCTTTACAAGGAATGTATAGATTCTTTTTGAATGCATAGAGAAAAAGCAGAAAAAGTCGAGTTCTATCAAGTAAATTTTGTGATGTATAGATTCTTTTTGAATGTATACTTTTTGAACATAAAAAGTGTGCTAGTTAAGGTTTTAAAAATTTAGAAATGATATTTGGATATAATTTTTTTATTCTATCTAGTATATTTTGTGTGTATTTTTGAAATGTGGGTTAGGTATTGAAAGTAAAAAAGTATTAATTATAGAGATAAAAACATATAGTGTCACAAATAGCATTAATATTTTGATGTTGAAACAATGTAGTTGTTAAAAATTATCCTTGAAACATGAAATTATGTTGAATAAGTTTTATCAAAATTCTCTTTTGGGTGGGGAACGTTTCATTGAATTGCTACACCATTATATTTGTCATTTATTTTCTTGCAGTTTTTTTTAGAAAGGTTTCATTGAACCTAATCCATCTATTTTAACCGAAGCATGTGAATACCGGTAAAAATAACCATATTTTTTTCTTCTCTTTTTAAGGCATTGTATGCTTTGTGTATTGCATAGACTCTTAACATTTAGCACTTAATTGAAAGACCTCTTATTTGGTTGTAGAAAGTGATTGTTTATAAACTTTTTTAAGTCTTGATTTTTCACATTCAAACATGAAATTCTTTTTTTATGTAACAAAACAATACATCACCAATCTAAACTAAAGAACTATAATATAAATAGGGTTCAATCAATATACTTTCATAAGCAAAAGAGTATAAATATAAGAATGGTGTTATTTAAAATAATGTTTCTCTATTTCATTTCTATGAACCCCGTACTACCAAAATCCATGTCCACTAAATCAACTTTATCAACCTTAATGACTTTGACGTGACAATATATTATATATGCTTTTGCACACAAAAAACATTAAATCAATAAAATATAACAAAAAATAAAGTGAACAATCAAATACCATAAAAATTTATTAATCATAGTATCCAGTACACAATTATGTAATGTTAGCTTTTATATTTAAATAAATTTAAATAAATTTGAATTTTGAATTAATTTTGCAAGAGGCATCAATAGTAGACATACATGTCTTTTTAATGAATACCAAATTAAGAACTCTCCAATAAATAAATAAATAGTACAAATTTTAACTTATCTAAAAGAACAAAAAATTTACTTCACGTTATATATTTGGTCACAAAATGCATCATGACTGCATGCAATTTCTAATATTCATCTGGGTGATCAGTTAAGCGATTGTGGCATTCATAAGGAAGACCATGATCAAAACGTATAAAATCACCACAATAGTCATAAACAATCAATTTTGTATAAATCTCTTTGAGCTTCTTCCTTGTTTCACCAGTAAGACCTTTATTTTCTCCATCATTGAAACCTAAGCAATTATTTGATGGACTAGGAATGCATGCATTGGCATTAAAGTTTCTAAATCCAGCCGTGAATGGAGCCTTTGACCAATCAATTTTCACCTGTCCCCCTCTTGTAGCCCATGAATCTCCATTCCATAGTGTTGTGTATAATTTCATTGGTTGCCTTGTTGGGAATGCAACACCGGTGTTTTGTCTATTATGTATCACTCTTATGGGTATGTTATCCACCAATATTCTGCATAGATGCCAAACACATGATATAATTATATGTAAATATACATTGTTTTGTTCCATATATAGAATTATATTTTTTTTCATTGTTTTAGAAAGAATTTTTGTTATGGGGATCATTATCTTGTCACTTAGATCAAGTGGCATATATTAATTATAACGATAGAATCATGTAATCTTAGGATTTGGGTTATGTGCGGTGTGATTACACGCAATCATCAATTTTGGTCAATTTATGGAGGTTCCAACTCACATTTAATTTCTAATCGGTGTTATTGATTGTTAATGTATTAAAATCTTGTGTAATTTAGTATTGAATTTGTAATATGTGTTAACTCGGGTATTAGGTCTAGTAGAAATTAAGGTTAGATGGTGCTTCAAAATTTAAATTAAGATGTGAGAGGTGCCACATTTAGTGGATGACATGTCTTGAATAAAATTATGTACCTTTAGTGAACGAAAACGTGAAAAACAAAATAAAAAATATTCCTAATAAATTTTATGAAAACTTACTTAAACAATGAAGAACTTACATTATGCGCTGAGGATTCCAATCAATTGAGTAAATGTGAAAGTCTTTTGTGGGATCAAACCAAAGATAGAATTGCACCTCACGACCTCCATTACCATTGGCATATAAATTGGTTGAGAGAATATATGGATCACCAGATAAGTTGCCCAAAAATTCCATATCAATCTCATCATGGTGTGGTCCTTGAGAACTTAGCTGCATATATACATATATGTGAAATTAAATAATCATACAATAAGTAAAAGTTCCTTAAATTATGCAATGTGTTATGTGTATGTGTATCCGTAATGGTATTAACTTGTTTTCCATAGCTATAATTGTTGCCACAATATAACAATTTGAATTGGCTACTGTCATAAATCTTACACATTCATGTGGTTAGCTCATCGATGACAGTTGGATCAAGATCAAACAATATATATTTCAAATTTGATAATTTTAGAGTTTAAAATATAAAAATCTATTTGATTCATGCATTGTTTGATCTTGATATAAGGGTCACCGATGTGCCAATTGTGTGAATTTTTACCAAAATATAAAGATTTGCAGTGCAACATCAATTGTAATTTAAAACTATTATAAATGTGAATTAAGAGTTTGCAAATATTAGTGTAATTCTGGAACAAAGTGCATACATAATATGCAGTGACAGTGCCCGCAGAGTTTCCTGGCACAAGTTTGATTTGCATATCAAATCTTCCAAACAAATATTCATTCTTGGTACCAATGCCTGAGCCAGAATATTTATCCATTGTAAGTGTCATACAATTGCCACCATCTTGTATGTTAGCCCTTTTATCTCCAAATAAAATGTTAAAATCAGTGTTGAAATTTCCACCAAATGCAATTGTGCTAAAGGTTAAGCATAAGCAAAGCAAGAGAAAAATAGAGTTATTGGCATATGAAGAAGCCATAATTAGCTAATGTTTCACTTTGTTAAAATTGATAAATTTAAATTTTGAAAATTTGTATTTAAATTGAAGTTTGTATTTACACAGTTGTCATAATATGTGTAAAACGCAACAGATTTTGATCAATTTAGTTGTCTAAAGCTCAATGTTACAATGACATCTCACAAGTCACTGTTATTGTTGAAAGTTACACCTCAACTTTATTGAGGAACTAAAAAAAGGTTTTAATTAGCAAATAATTTTTAAGGCCAAAGTATTGTTTCCTCTTTAGATTTGTTTGAATGTTTAATGTTGAAAAGTTGGATTCAAGTCAAAAGCCCAAAATAGTAGCATATTATACTTGAATGAGAGGTATTATGGAATAGGGGTTCTTAGCATTAGAGGTACAGCAAACACATTAAAATAAAATAAAACTACACGTTGAGAAATCATTCTCCCAAAGATTATTATTTTTACTTATATGATTACGTAAAATTTATGTTTAGCTATCACAATAAAATATAGTTAGGTACTCTTAATAAGTTTATTCGTCAAAAGTTAGGAGAAATATAATAATAAAAAATTAATACATGTTTGATACTCTTATTTCGTCTTATTTCGGCACTTATGATATCCTAAATATTTATAGAGATTTTTGTTAACAAAGAAAATTGTAATGACAACACTAAAAAATAAAATGCACAATGAACTTCTTGCAAATGACTTAATTGTTTTTAATGAAAATATATACAACGTTAGTTATTGATGAAATTTAAGTATTTTTTTATAAGCATGAATTTGACTCTTTTGTTGGTATATTATGTTTTGGGTTAATTATATTTTTGGTCCTCTTAATATATCTACTTTTATTTTGAGTCTCTACAAATTTTCTCTTTTCAATTTTAGTACATTAAACATCGGCATAGGTGACAATCATTTTCCCTCATTAGATTGTCAAGTTTATCAAATCATAATACTTAGGTTTGCATGTTTGACCGCTTAATCGTTCATGCTTGACTTATCATAGTTGTCATCAGAGTTGTCATCATGGTGGTTGTCATCATCAAAAGTAGATGTCATATAACATGCAAAATAAGGTTCCACATTCTCCCCCCCTTTTGATGATGACAACACATCTCTCAGGGAGGTGATAATACAAACAATATATTTTAGAGTATAGAACTCCCCCCGAGTTTGATAGAAAATACACCCTCCACTGAGAGTGTATTTCTCCCCCTTTGTCAAAATAAAAAAGGCGGGCAAAAGATGCACTTGCGAGAAGAAATATGCAAAACAAGAGAAATTTAGACATTTAAGATAGAGAAATCAACACACTCATTATTATTGAAAAGTTCAAAATAAAGAAGAGAAATTTGCTGAATTGAAACATATGAAAGTACTAAAAGAACTTGCTGGATACAACGAAAATACTTAAGTGAGACTACTCTGCATCAAGATCATCAAAAAATAACATGTCATGAGATAAATTTGGATATGTTAGAGATCAAGTGACGGACTATGAAGTCGATCTTGTCATTGATAACATATATTTTTCAACTTATGATTTTTAAGAGGCTTTGGTTGTTAGTATCCGAGGGAAGTTCTCTGAGCTATTTATTTCTATGGTTATCTCCTTGCTTTTGGATTTTCTTTTCTTCTCATCTAATGGTTCATATTCAACGATCTTTCCATATTTTAGCTCATGTTGCATTGATGGTAGGACAGAGATTTCTATCGTGGTTGTTTCTTCCTTGAACACATCAACTTTAAATTTAAACCCTGGTTCTTCTAGAATCTCTGTGACTAGGTTTCCATATGGTAGGTGTGAGCATTTTTACTTGCTTTCTATAATGTAGTTAATATCTTGTCGTGCCCAACTAACCTTGACCTTATTTTCTATCATCCATACAGTTTCCACATCTACTTGGGTTAGGCAACCAAATTTACCTTTTTTAGGAAATAGGATATGACTCGTAACATAGAGAAACATTAGGCTTTTAGGGTATATGTATTAAAAAGTGAATGGATAAGGTATGTGTGACGAAGGTACTTTCGTGAGGGACGATACAATAGTGATGTAGTTGTATCTGTTGACTTTGTCTCCAAGTTCAATGATTCCGTCTTCATAAAGAAGATTTATCAACTTTCTAAATTCTTCTACTGAGAGATTTATCTCGTACCTTCTTACCCTTCTTTGAAGTATTCCATCGATTGGATGAAGGTTTAATAAGAACATCTTTACAAGGAATGTATAGATTCTTTTTGAATGCATAGAGAAAAAGCAGAAAAAGTCGAGTTCTATCAAGTAAATTTTGTGATGTATAGATTCTTTTTGAATGTCTACTTTTTGAACATAAAAAGTGTGCTAGTTAAGGTTTTAAAAATTTAGAAATGATATTTGGATATAATTTTTTTATTCTATCTAGTATATTTTGTGTGTATTTTTGAAATGTGGGTTAGGTATTGAAAGTAAAAAAGTATTAATTATAGAGATAAAAACATATAGTGTCACAAATAGCATTAATATTTTGATGTTGAAACAATGTAGTTGTTAAAAATTATCCTTGAAACATGAAATTATGTTGAATAAGTTTTATCAAAATTCTCTTTTGGGTGGGGAACATTTCATTGAATTGCTACACCATTATATTTGTCATTTATTTTCTTGCAGTTTTTTTTAGAAAGGTTTCATTGAACCTAATCCATCTATTTTAACCGAAGCATGTGAATACCGGTAAAAATAACCATATTTGTTTCTTCTCTTTTTAAGGCATTGTATGCTTTGTGTATTGCATAGACTCTTAACATTTAGCACTTAATTGAAAGACGTCTTATTTGGTTGTAGAAAGTGATTGTTTATAAACTTTTTTAAGTCTTGATTTTTCAATTTCAAACATGAAATTCTTTTTTTATGTAACAAAACAATACATCACCAATCTAAACTAAAGAGCTATAATATAAATAGGGTTCAATCAATGTACTTTCATAAGCAAAAGAGTATAAATATAAGAATGGTGTTATTTAAAATAATGTATCTCTATTTCATTTCTATGAACCCCGTACTACCAAAATCCATGTCCACTAAATCAACTTTATCAACCTTAATGACTTTGACGTGACAATATATTATATATGCTTTTGCACACAAAAAACATTAAATCAATAAAATATAACAAAAAATAAAGTGAACAATCAAATACCATAAAAAATTATTAATCATAGTATCCAGTACACAATTATGTAATGTTAGCTTTTATATTTAAATAAATTTAAATAAATTTGAATTTTGAATTAATTTTGCAAGAGGCGTCAATAGTAGACATACATGTCTTTTTAATGAATACCAAATTAAGAACTCTTCAATAAATAAATAAATAAATAGTACAAATTTTAACTTATATATATTGAATTAAGTAAAATATAACTTATAATTATTGTGTTAATATATTTTAAATTTTTGAAAAAAATTATATGTGATTATAAATTGGTTGTAATTATAATATTTGTTGCTCCCTCTAATACTTATTTTGAATATAATTTAATTTATACTTTCTTTTATATTTAGCCACACTGATATAGAATGTCTGGATCCGCCCCTGGTAGACATACATGTCTTTTTAATGAATACCAAATTAAGAACTCTCCAATAAATAAATAAATAAATAAATAGTACAAATTTTAACTTATCTAAAAGAACAAAAAATTTACTTCACGTTATATATTTGGTCCCAAAATGCATCATGACTGCATGCAATTTCTAATATTCATCTGGGTGATCAGTTAAGCGATTGTGGCATTCATAAGGAAGACCATGAGCAAAACGTATAAAATCACGACAATAGTCATAAACAATCAATTTTGTATAAATCTCTTTGAGCTTCTTCCTTGTTTCACCAGTAAGACCTTTATTTTCTCCATCATTGAAACCTAAGCAATTATTTGATGGACTAGGAATGCATGCATTGGCATTAAAGTTTCTAAATCCAGCCGTGAATGGAGCCTTTGACCAATCAATTTTCACCTGCCCCCCTCTTGTTGCCCATGAATCTCCATTCCATAGTGTTGTGTATAATTTCATTGGTTGCCTTGTTGGGAATGCAACACCGGTGTTTTGTCTATTATGTATCACTCTTATGAGTATGTTATCCACCAATATTCTGCATAGATGCCAAACACATGATATAATTATATGTATATATACATTGTTTTGTTCCATATATAGAATTATATTTTTTTTCATTGTTTTAGAAAGAATTTTTGTTATGGGGATCATTATCTTGTCACTTAGATCAAGGGGCATATATTAATTATAACGATAGAATCATGTAATCTTAGGATTTGGGTTATGTGCGGTGTGATTACACGCAATCATCAATTTTGGTCAATTTATGGAGGTTCCAACTCACATTTAATTTCTAATCAGTGTTATTGATTGTTAATGTATTAAAATCTTGTGTAATTTAGTATTGAATTTGTAATATGTGTTAACTCGGGTATTAGGTCTAGTAGAAATTAAGGTTAGATGGTGCTTCAAAATTTAAATTAAGATGTGAGAGGTGCCACATTTAGTGGATGACATGTCTTGAATAAAATTATGTACCTTTAGTGAACGAAAACGTGAAAAACGAAATAAAAAATATTCCTAATAAATTTTATGAAAACTTACTTAAACAATCAAGAACTTACATTATGCGCTGAGGATTCCAATCAATTGAGTAAATGTGAAAGTCTTTTGTGGGATCAAACCAAAGATAGAATTGCACCTCACGACCTCCATTACCATTGGCATATAAATTGGTTGAGAGAATATATGGATCACCAGATAAGTTGCCCAAAAATTCCATATCAATCTCATCATGGTGTGGTCCTTGAGAACTTAGCTGCATATATACATATATGTGAAATTAAATAGTCATACAATAAGTAAAAGTTCCTTAAATTATGCAATGTGTAATGTGTAT
Organism: Vicia villosa; assembly: GCF_029867415.1. NCBI lineage: Eukaryota > Viridiplantae > Streptophyta > Magnoliopsida > Fabales > Fabaceae > Vicia > Vicia villosa. The sequence continues at coordinate 141,899,452 of NC_081185.1, read as the reverse complement.
GTGTAACCGTAATGGTATTAACTTGTTTTCCATAGCTATAATTTTTGCCACAACATAACAATTTGAATTGGCTACTGTCATAAATCTTACACATTCATGTGGTTAGCTCATCGATGACAGTTGGATCAAGATCAAACAATATATATATATATATATATATATATATATATATATATATATATATATATATATATTTCAAATTTGATAATTTTAGAGTTTAAAATATAAAAATCTATTTGATTCATTTATTGTTTGATCTTGATATAAGGGTCACCGGTGTGCCAATTGTGTGAATTTTTACCAAAATATAAAGATTTGCAGTGCAACATCAATTGTAATTTAAAACTATTATAAATGTGAATTAAGAGTTTGCAAATATTTTAGTGTAATTCTGGAACAAAGTGCATACATAATATGCAGTGACAGTGCCCGCAGAGTTTCCTGGCACAAGTTTGATTTGCATATCAAATCTTCCAAACAAATATTCATTCTTGGTACCAATGCCTGAGCCAGAATATTTATCCATTGTAAGTGTCATACAATTGCCACCATCTTGTATGTTAGCCCTTTTATCTCCAAATAAAATGTTAAAATCAGTGTTGAAATTTCCACCAAATGCAATTGCGCTAAAGGTTAAGCATAAGCAAAGCAAGAGAAAATAGAGTTATTGGCATATGAAGAAGCCATAATTAACTAATGTTTCACTTTGTTAAAATTGATAAATTTAAAATTTGAAAATTTGTATTTAAATTGAAGTTTGTATTTACACAGTTGTCATAATATGTGTAAAACGCAACAGATTTTGATCAATTTAGTTGTCTAAAGCTCAATGTTACAATGACATCTCACAAGTCACTGTTATTGTTGAAAGTTACACCTCAACTTTATTGAGGAACTAAAAAAAGGTTTTAATTAGCAAATAATTTTTAAGGCCAAAGTATTGTTTCCTCTTTAGATTTGTTTGAATGTTTAATGTTGAAAAGTTGGATTCAAGTCAAATGCCCGAAATAGGAGCATATTATACTTGAATGAGAGGTATTATGGAATGGGGATTCTTAGCATTAGAGGTACAGCAAACACATTAAAATAAATTAAAACTACACGTTGAGAAATCATTCTCCCAAAAATTATTATTTTTATTTATGATTACGTAAAATTTATGTTTAGCTATCACAATAAAATATAGTTATGAGAAAAAAAAGTTAGGAGAAATATAATAATAAAAAATTAATACGTGTTTGATACTCTTATTTCGTCTTATTTCGGCACTTATGATATCCTAAATATTTATAGAGATTTTTGTTAACAAAGAAAATTGTAATGACAACACTAAAAAATAAAATGCACAATGAACTTCTTGCAAATGACTTAATTGTTTTTAATGAAATTATATACAACGTTAGTTATTGATGAAATTTAAGTATTTTTTATAAGCATGAATTTGACTCTTTTGTTGATATATTATATTTTAGGTTAATTATATTTTTGGTCCTCTTAATATATCTACTTTCATTTTGAGTCTCTACAAATTTTCTCTTTTCAATTTTAGTACATTAAACATCTGCATACGTGACAATCATTTGCCCTCATTGGATTGTCAAGTTTATCAAACCATAATACTTAGGCTTGCTTGTTTGACTGCTTAATCGTTCATGCTTGACTTTTCATAGTTGTCATCAGAGTTGTCATCTTGGTGGTTGTCATCATCAAAAGTAGATGGCATATAACATGCAAAATAAGGTTCCACATTCTCACCAGTAAGACCTTTATTTTCTCCATCATTGAAACCTAAGCAATTATTTGATGGACTAGGAATGCATGCATTGGCATTAAAGTTTCTAAATCCAGCCGTGAATGGAGCCTTTGACCAATCAATTTTCACCTGTCCCCCTCTTGTTGCCCATGAATCTCCATTCCATAGTGTTGTGTATAATTTCATTGGTTGCCTTGTTGGGAATGCAACACCGGTGTTTTGTCTATTATGTATCACTCTTATGGGTATGTTATCCACCAATATTCTGCATAGATGTGAAACACATGATATAATTATATGTATATATACATTGTTTTGTTCCATATATAGAAATATATTTTTTCATTGTTTTAGAAAGAATGTTTGTTATGGGGATCATTATCTTGTCACTTAGATCAAGGGGCATATATTAATTATAATGATAGAATCATGTAATCTTAGGATTTGGGTTATGTGCGGTGTGATTACACGCAATCATCAATTTTGGTCAATTTATGGAGGTTCCAACTCATATTTAATTTCTAATCGGTATTATTGATTGTTAATGTATTAAAATCTTGTGTAATTTAGTATTAAATTTGTAATGTGTTAACTCGGGTATTAGGTCTAGTAGAAATTTAGGTTAGATGGTGCTTCGAAATTTAAATTAAGCAGTGAGAGGTGCCACATTTCGTGGATGACATGTCTTGACACTAGTACAAAAATACATTTTTAGCCGTGTTTGTTAAGTCAGTTCACATGCCAACTGACCTAAGAAGTTACACGGTGACAATTTCGTAAATACTTGTAACTAAGTTAGGTCTGTTGTATTTAAAGCTGACTTAACAAAGATTAAATAAAAAAATATATAATTCGCATTAAATATTTTAAGTCGCTTGTATTCATTAACTGACTTAAGAAATCTATTTATTAAGTCTGGTTTCGTCTACCTGGCCTAAGAAATTTTATTTACTTTTAACCCATTAAATTTTAATATGTACTACAAGAGAAACGAACTCGGTACACTATAAAACATAGTTTTATATTAAATTATAGGGTTAAATATGTTTATAGTCCCTATAAAATTATTAAAAATGACTTTTAGTCCATATAAAAAAAATGTCGACTTTTAGTCCCTATAAAATTACTTTTGCATGCAGTTTTAGTCCCTCTACAAGGGCTAAAACTGAGTGCAAGAGTAATTTTATAGGGACTAAAAGTCGACATTTTTTTTATAGAGACTAAAAATCAAAATTCAGATATTTATAAGGACCAAATACATATTTAACCCTAAATTATATTTGTCAAAAATAAAATAAATAATTAAATCATCAAATTATAAAAAAAAATAAAAAAAAAAACAAAAAAAAAAAACGCATCATTCATTGAGATAGAAACGAAACCCTTCCTCTTCTTCTCAAACTCTTTTTAACACAAAATCCATCTGAGTGCAAACTCAACTTCACTACAAACCCTTCTCTTACTGCAAACCGTTCTTCACCGGAAATGTCTTTGTCATACACTTCTCACCGCATGACTCCAAAATTGACTAAACCAACAAATAATTTCCTCCTATGTAGAATCCCTTCATTTCACTTCCTCTTCAAATTCTCACTACTTCCCCCGTTCCTCTCATTTCCCGACACTCTCTTTCTCTCTCCCATTCACTATCTGTGACCAACTCTCTGATTAGAGCATCGTCGATATGCCCCTCTTCATCTCGGACGAAGAGTTCTTACTGTTATCCGGCGACACAAGCGCCATAACCCTAAAAGCACGAAGGTGAATGAGTTGCACTAGTCAAAGAGGCAGTTAATTAAGTTGAATAAACTTAAATATCATTCTTTTTATCTTTCAATTCTTTTTTATCATGCAACGTGATGTACTTTCATCTGAGACTCTGCCTGATTGAGCTTTTATATGCTTGTAGGAATTAATATCAACTAAAGATGATGATGCAACCAACAAAGAGAAATTTTCTGCTGAACTTTCAATTGTAAGTGTTATGGCATACATGAACCTCTTCCCTAAATATAAGCCCAATTTTTTCCCTTTCAAATACTGCTATAATATGCTTAGAATTTGGATATAGTAGCATGGCTATCTATATTACTTTTTGGGTGGCAAATGGCAATCTATATAGCATTGGGGTATAGCAGCATGGCTATCTATGCAGTATGCACTGTTCTAACTGCTTATCTTAAATATGTTTTACAGAGGAAGAATGAAGGGATACTTCACATATGCTCTGTATAAACTGTTTCATTTTATAGTGTGTGAAAATAAACCGACAACTGCTTGAGAATATATCATAATATAGTTTCACGAGCCCAAATCAACTCATCAAAAATCTCTTTAGTGTTATTTTGTGTGCTTAGGCCAGTTAGGTGTAGTGTGTGTTGGACATATCATACTAAGGAGGCTTGTGAATTTAATATCTTTGTTCTTTCTCTCAAAAAAAGTGTTTCTTATTTTTTTTTCTTTTAATGATGAGTGTTTGCAGGTTCATCCTCGTCAAATTGATTCACACTCGCATGTTGTTAAAGAAAGATGATGAATGAGACTTTATACAAATACTCGATAAATATGACTGGTCCAACAATCCCATGCATCTCTTTTTTTTTCATAAACAACTCTTATATAAAGATTAGGAGTACTAGGGGTACTCCAACCCTATACAAGAAAAAAAGGAGAACAGATTAAAGTTACAATCGTCATGCACACAATGGAGGGTTTTTATACCACTCATAGAAGTTACAATTGATACTTCCTTTTGAAGTTGAAACAATCCACCACCAAGAATGCCACTGTATCTTGTAAAATACCTCCTCAAGATCAAACTTTGCATTGTTGAAGATTATGTCATTTCTCATATTCCAAATACACCAGCAAATTGTTAACCATAAAGTTGCAGCCCTGTTACACTTCAGTTTGCCCTTCAATTGTTCTATCCAATTCATCAAATTTCCGCAGCAATCCAATACGGTTTGCATCTGAGTATCAATCCACAATAGAATTCTACTCTTCAAAGAAGCTAATTTAGAACAGTGCATGAACACATGATCTAAATCTTCTACCTGCAATTCACAAAACACACACACAGCTTGTTGTTGATGAGCTATAATATTTCTTCTTTGAAGTTGTCTCCGTGTTAGTAATCTATCTCTAACCAACCTCCAGCCGAAAATCTGGATTTTTGACGGCACCGCTGCTCCCCATATGATACTCAAACACTCTTTCATTCCAGTTGCTCCCATAGAATCCGGTTGTTGATTTAACCTCGTATAATACGATTCCACGGTGAAACAATTAGAGTTGTCGTAAGGCCAAATGAAAACATCTTTGGCACAATTGACAGGGCTGATCCCAACCAAACAGGTTTTCAATTCCCCATATTCACTTGAAGCCTCGCTCCCAAGAACTTCTGTACCTCTAATCAGGATCCATTCCCACACTTCTCCAGTCCACTTTCCATAGTTATAGACAGAATCTTCTTTAAAAACCACTTCATTATATAGAGAAGAAAATTGGCCAGCCAAATTACCTATCCCAATCCATTGGTTCTTCCAAAACATAATGTTTTTACGATCTCCTAATCTAGATGTAATTTTTCTCATGAGTCCTTCATCCTCATCACACAACTCCATAATGTCCCTCCACTATAATGACTCCTTATTTTTTGGAATAGAGTTGTCACAGCCCCACATTTTGTTTCTCACATTCCCATATCTACCTTCCAACACACCTCTCCATATAGCATCTTCCTCAGTCAAGAATCTCCAAGGTCATTTAGACAATAATGCCTTGTTATATCTTCCTACATGTTTAATCCCCAAGCCTCCTTCTTCTTTTGATTTACATACCTCCTTCCACCCTACCCAAGCAATGGATTTCTTGTCCCCGACTCCACTCCACAAAAAATTTCGTTGTATGGAGATAATCTCTTTCATCACCTTTTTTGGAACTTTGTAAAAAGAGAATTTCGCTGTTGATCCCATGCATCTCATAGAGTATGTACTGTGTTTTGTGAGTTGCATTCCATGGTGTAGTTTCTTTCTGTTCAATACGATTAAGATTTTGTTGAAATGCTTGAGGTTTGGTATATGTTCGCTATTTTGAAAGTGATTGTTGTATATTGTTTCGATAGTGGTTGTTCCCCCTTGATATGTTTTACTTGGAATAACTATTATGTTGCATAGGTGGTGTCAGATTTGCTCCTTAAAACTGTGAGAAACATGTCCTAGAATTTGCTTGTTAAAACTGAGAGAAACCTTGTGTAAGTTATGTTCCTTTAACAAGTGACTATTGTGCTCCTTAGAATTAATTTAGTTATGAATTAATGTTGCTCCTTAAATTAATTTAGTTATGAATTGAATGTTGCTCCTTAGGATTTCATGATATTTGTTGCAATTGCTCCTTAAATACTTTTGCAATATGTTTTTGGATTTGCTTCGTAAATATGATGTGTGGAGGCTATTGCCAAATAATCCAACTTGTTAGGTCAGTTCTATAGAAACTTCTTAAGTCGGATACAAGTGGAGGAAATGCTTACCGAAAGCCTAGACTTATTAAGTCGGTTTTTATGTAATCAACCTAATAACATTTTCTTAAGTCAGATCCAAAACCGACTTAAGTGAAAACTTCTTATGTCGACAACTCTTAAATCAGGCCCGGAACCGTCTTAAGAAGTCGTTTTTAACCGACTTAACATTTCAGTCATTTATTTTTTTATCTTTCTATTTTGCTCATTTATGTTTTTTAAATATTGATATTTTTATCCTTTTTATAGAATCCATCAATCAAGAAGGCTCGAAATTCATATCAGTTTCATCATTATCTTGATCATCATCTTCATGCACACCATATTTAATGAAATGAAAGATCCAAAAAGAAACACGCTTTGTTTTTTCTATTAAATAAAATCCACTTCTAATTTTAAAAACTCATACTTCTACACAAATATTTCAACCATTTTAAATCCAAACTCTTAATTTCTATAAAAAAAAATGAATTGAGAAATTGAAGTTTTTGGGGATTTAGAGTGGCCTGGGTTGGGCATCTAATATGGATATATATGGTCCAAATATTAAAATTAGTAATAAATGAAATATTAGAAAATGTGTTTGTATTTATGATATATAACTTGCCACACTTTTAGAGACCATTAATGTGTGTGTTTGGGGGTGGAGGTGGGGGGCTTGGTCTAAAAATATTAAAAAACTTTTAATATTATATTACTAGGGAATTTTAGATGTAAATTAGTTGTAAATGCAGGTATAGGAAATACAAAAGTGTAACATCCAACTAATATTCTCCATAATCATATCAGCAAGACGTTAAATTTTTGGCACTGAGGACATACAAAAGTTGAGATGACATAAAAAAATCTAAAGTTAGGAATATATATATATATATATATATATATATATATATATATATATATATATATATATATATATATATATATATATATATATATATATATATATATATATATATATATATATATATATATATATATATATATATATTAGGAGGATTTTTAAAATATATATATATATATATATATATATATATATATATATATATATTAGGAGGATTTTTAAAATAAGAGATAGGAGGATTAATTGTTAATCATTAAAATTGATAAATGGTCTTGATCAACATTTAATGTCTATATTTACATGTGACTTCATCGAGATAATTTATCAAATCTAATGATTAATATTAAATTCTCCTATATCTTATTTTAAAAGTCCTCCTACTTGATACAATCTTCAAGTTAGCTGCTCATCCAAGACTTTAATCCCAACCTTCTACCGAACATTTCGCTTCTAAACTATACCTGAAAAACAAATAATATTGGGGTGAGATTACTAAATCCCAATGAGTCCTCTTATGCTATGGATCATCTCGGTTCTATAGGGATAAAATATGATTATTCTCACATACTTTAGTGAAATAATCCTTATGGGATACTATGGGTACCAGGAATCCTTGTTCCCGTTCGTGGAGGAGGGCCATAACGACTAACACCCATTTCTCCTATGTACACCATTTTTAAGCAACCAGGCTCATGGTTACATTTCATGGCTAGATGTGTAACCAACCATTCTTTAAACCCACTATATCCGAATCATTTCAGCATCGAGTCATTAATTCAATGAATAGGTTCTTACCTTAATTAGTTAAGACATAAAATCAGTTTATTAATTATGTGTTGCTTAAATTAATTATTAACCGATACGCTCCTGTATATTAATGTATCATTTACGACTTCTTTTCTACGAAAACAAGATACCCCCTCGATTATAACATCTCGCGCGGGTTTTAGTCACAGTCCTGCTAAGATCCCGTCATAATCCTATTATGAACCCGTTCGATCAGTTAACGTGAGGTTCTAATCTTTTACATGTCATTAGTTTTCTAGCATTAGTTAAATATATACATAGCACCTTATTGGTTAATTAGTGTATTAATTATCCTAATTAGCACACAGGATTTGCCTAAACTGGACCTCACGTCCAGGTTTGCCCTGTCAGCGCTCCTCCTTAGTACATATAATTTGCCTAAACTGGACTACGCGTCCAGGTTTTCCCTGTCAGTATTCATTCTTAGTACATGTGATTTTCCTAAACTCGACTACGCGTCCAGGTTTGCCTTGTCAGTACTCATTCTTAGTACACATGATTTACCTAAACTTGACTACACATCCAAGTTTACTATGTCAGTACTCATTCTTAGTAAACATAAGTCCATAATTATGTATACTTACAACATGTAAAGAAGATAAGGATCATGCATACAACAAGGGTAAACTTCCATAGCATCATCCTAACATCAATGCACAACATTATTAGCATATTATTAAAGCATTTTTAATCTTAACCTCCTAACATGCAATCCAACATGTACTTAACATATAACACAGCTATCATATAAGAATGATATTTATTCATCATAATATAGAGCATTTGATTAGCTTTCCAACTCCTTTTGTCGCACTTCATTTTGAGTCATGGAGCTCGAGTTGTGATCGAAACAATATTTGAAACTAAATTTGCCTTCGTGATTCGAATCATGTGTAAATTCTGATTCAAATCAAATCAGTTAGGAGCCAAAAATGGGCTATGATTTGAATCATAACACCTTATGTGATTCTTTGATTTGAATCATAACACCTTATGTGATTCTTGGATTTGAATCAAATCAATCAGGGGGCACCAGAAGGCTTCTGATCTGAATCAGAACTTCTCTGATTCGAATCAAACTTACAAATCTCCATATTTCCACATTTTCTTCATGTTTTTCTCATCCTAACTTCATGGGAAACATATTCATTAAATCCATAATGGTACTAACATGTTAAACCAAGTATTAGACCAAACATGCATCACATTAAGGGTTCATTCCATGGCAGTTTCTCACAGCAAGTTGCACGGGTCATGATATCCTAAGGAGTATTCATTCCAATCAAGTTTATCAAGCAAAAACATAGTTAAGTGTATGATTTGGAATTAGCCACAATCATGAGCATGTTATTTCAACAATAATCATGGAAACATCATGCATACAAGAACTCACAACCCAAAGCCCCATTGATAAACAACCCTAGAATCCCCTAAATTCCCCAAGGTCCTACCTAAGGACTCGCCTTGAAGAGAAGGTTCTGAGCTTAATGATGAGAATTGAGATGGTTGAATGATCTTTAGCAAATTGATCAAGATGCCCCTTGATTCTTCTTCTTCTTCTTCTCCAAGGTCCTTTCCTTGCAATGCTTTCCCTATTTCCTCCTCTTCTTCTGACGCCTCACCTTTCCCGAACTCTCTCTTCCAAATTATGATTTCTTCCAGGGTAACATAATGAGAGGATGAGGAAAAATGTATATTATGACCTTATAAGTGCTTGTGAAGGAAATGCCACTTTTACCTTTTATCTTAACTTCATATTTTTAATGAGTTCCATCTTACCCATACAAGGATACTAGCTTATGTCTTATGTCATTCTTATATAATTAGGGCCATAAGCATCACTAATGCACCATGCCACTAATGGGATTAGCAATTAAATTCAACTTGGTTAACTTAGATTCATATTAACCTCTACTCATAAATATGAATAAGAAATGAGGATGTTATATTCTCCCCCCTAAATTGAAATTCGTACTCGAATTTCTTTCAACCAACTAGATAAAAAATATTGCTTACATCTCTTCCTTGACTAACATGTGACTCTTCCCAGATGAGATTCCGTTCTAACAGCATGAATCTATAATATACTTGTGTCCTAACGTCCCCTTACTTGTAACCTTAGTTCTTACACAGTCACAACTCTTCTGATACGCCATTCTGATATACTTGAGAATTAATCCTTTCGGATTCGCAACCCTTACTTCCTCACACTCAGTCTTCGTAGCTTCATAAATCATTGTATTCTACTCTTGTTGGATATCCATCGTATTCAATCTTCGTCTAGCTCGTTACTTTTTTAAACATACTCCACTAATTTATCATTTCTTTTTTTCTTTGTTCCTTGAACTACCTCCAATCCAAGAAAATTCCTGCTACAACTTTCATCTCTAACAACGAAGTTCTGTATACACTTTCACACGAACCCAAATGGAGTTATATAGGTGCTTGGCAACTGGCGCTGGACTTGGTAGGGAGAACCACAGTTCGATCCCCCGCAACTGCGATCGGGAGGGGGAAGGAACCACTTGATGTCAGAACTCGTCCCCGAACCGGACAAATCCGGTGTAAATCATAAAAAACGGGAAAACTGGCGGTTTTTCTGAACCGATGGTTTAAATACATTTTTTATTTTTTTATTTTAAAATATTAAAACACATCGTTTTGATGATTTTAATGAAAAATTAAATTAAAAAATAATAGAAATAAAATTTAAAAAAAATATTGCAAATATGGTTGATTTTGTTACCGGTGATTTTGATATTGAAGAAAGAGATTCCAACATTAAAACAATTTTTTCTTTTTTGAAATTAAATTTAGTAGACAATAAAATTATTTTGTTATAAATTATTCAATTAGATTATGTTGCGATTAAACTTTGTTTGCAATTATACATTATAATTTTGTACTATTTTATTATGTGTTATATCTATGTTTAAAATTTGAATTTAAATTATGAACTTGTGAATTTATTAATAATATGATATTTTCAAAAAGTTTAAGTGCTAGTTATATTTTGTAGAGACTGAATCTAGTTCGACAGATTTTATACCTATATAATTTTGTTATAACGACCGGTCTATTCATCCAAGTCATCCAGTTTAACCCGGTTTAGTCATGCGGTTCGACCAGTGACCCAGTGGTTCGACCAATAAAGCAGTGACCCAGTACCCTCACCGGTTTGATGTCCCGTCCGATTTTTAAAACATTGTTCCTATTATAATAAATTTATGTTTTATTATAGATAATTATATTTTTAAAATATTTTTTTTATTATTATAATTATATTTTTTTAATATAGGCCCATTTTTAAAATTAAAGAAGGCCTCCGAATTAATTGGGCCGGCCTTGCTTATATATATATTTGGGGTCCTGTACTGTTGACCCTATTGCTCTTGGAGATGATCGGGCTTATAGGAGTATTTAAGTGGGACAATTTCTTTATTCACCCCTGCTTTTTTAGGAACCTGCAGCGAAATTTTAAAAATGCTCTATTTCGGAAGTGTATCTCCGAAGTTATCTAAAAAGGTGATTCCGGAGATGCATCTCCGATATCATATTTTTTTATTTAAAAAAATGTGTTTTCTTCAAAAATGTGTTTTACTTAAATGAATTATGATACAATAAATAAAGGTAAGTTAATGAAAAAAATAATAAATATCACATTGGTATTTTAAATGGACAAATAATTTGAGACAAATAAAAATAGGAAAGAGAACACATATTGTGTGAGACGAGAAAGTAAAAGATAATACTTAACAATATTGGTGCATCCTTAATAACTCCTCTCTTCTTTACTGAGTTGAAAGTTTATTCTGTAATAATTTTCAACAAAACAAATATATTTTTTAAACTGGCGTATCCTACAAGCAAATTCACTTAAGTTTTTACTCTATTATTTTGAAGAAAAAAATAAAAAAGTAGGACCTGGTCCAATTTTTTTCTTTCACATGATCATAGAATTTCTCTTTATTAGATACAAAATACAGAGTGAGTTAAATACAAATTCAATTTGCATTAATAAACCTTCGTTCAAAGTGCACCAGTATTCTCAACATGCTACTGTTAGAGCCAAAATAATTTATATTTGATTCTAGCCCTTCAATAATTTTGATACACATTTTGAAGGGCACAATTTATTCTTTATATCATTTAAAAAAATTAGGTAAAAATATTACTAGGGGCTTGATCTAAAAATATTAAAAACTTTTAATATGATATTACTAGAGAATTTTATATGTAAATTAGTTTAAATATAAGTTTAAAGAATACAAAACTGATGTTGTGAGACATTGACTAAAGTGTAGGAAAGAAGAAAAAAAAAAGTTATATAGAATAGTTTGAAGATTTTAGATTGAAAAAGTTTGTTTTGAACCAAATGAACTAAAACAGATTGACATCATAGAAAAAGTAGAAGAATATATATATATATATATATATATATATATATATATATATATATATATATATATATATATATATATATATATATATATATATATATATAGAGAGAGAAAATGGGTGATGCACTGACAGTGTAAAAAAGTTTTACACTGTCAACCAATCACGACCATGAATCAGGACAAGTCAGACTGTAATTTTAAAAAAACTTATATGACATGGCAAAACGATTTGTTTCTATTGGATGACAATGTAAAACTTTTTTACACTGTCAGTGCACTACCTTTAACCTCATATATATATATATATATATATATATATATATATATATATATATATATATATATATATATATATATATATATATATATATATATATATATATATATATATATATATATATATATATATATATATATATATATATATATATATATATATATATATATATATATAATAATTCTCAAATTCTTTAAAAAAAAATTTTACAAAAAGTTTTATACAGTACACAAATCATAAGCATTCATATATGTCACTTTAAAACTTTAAAGATTAATATGGGTAAGGTTAAATATTTTTAGTGATATGATGGTTTTTTTTACATATGATGGTTAAAAGTTAAAACTGGACTAACCGTGTAGATAAATAATACTTCAGTAATAATAATAATAATAATAATAATAATAATAATAATAATAATAATAATAATAATAATAATAATAATAATAATAATAATAATAATAATAATAATAATAATAATAATAATAATAATAATAATAGTAATAATAGTAATAATAATAATAATAATAATAATAATAATAATAATTATAATAATAATAATAATAATAATAATAATAATATTATCATTATTATTATTATTATTATTATTATTATTATTATTATTATAAAAAATATATACATAATGAAAAAGAGAAAATAAGTGATGCACTGGCAGTGTAAAAAAGTTTTACACTGTCAACCTAAACCATGAATCAGGACAAATCAGACTGTAAATTTTAAGAAGTTTATATGACATTGCGAAATGACTTGTTTCTATTGGATGACAGTGTAAAACTTTTTTACAATCGCAGTACATTACCTTTAATTTGCTAGAGACGTCCAACTTACGTAGCAAAGCTTCCCTCGACGTTAAGTTTTTTACCTCTTCTAAATTCCATGACTACAAATTAACAACCAATGCTATTTCTAAGTTAGGAACAAAATAATTCATCTATATATAGGCAGTGCATGCAATTCAAAGTACAAAATTTAAAACTAAATTAGGTTGAATAGATTTGCCTAACAATTCAACCTATGTTAATTAATTTTAATTCATTCAAGAGACCCAACTTATTAAGTGCAGGTCCATGATAAGTGGTCTATATTAGGATTCATTGAAATATAAAAAAAAAAAAATAGAAATTTCTAAGATCCCCAAAGTCCCTTTTAATTTGCCTATAAATTATGTCCCTCACCTTTCATTCATCAACCACAACAAAAATCAAATAATTCAAAATAATTTACTAAACATATCTTAAAAACATTTGCAGAATGAGTTCAAAGAGTGTTGCATCCATTACAATTGATCTCATCATCGTCGTCTTCGCCCTTTGCATCTTCTTCTTCACCACTCCTAGCTTCGCCCAAGCGCCAACCGTGTCACCACCATCACCACCGCCGAAATGTCCTCCTTTGCAAGCTTGCGTTGCTTTGTTGCCATTTTTGGGAAAGATTGGGGTTGGTATTCAACAAGCCCAACCTTGTTGCTCCATCATCGGTGGTCTTGTAGAGGCTGATGCTGTTGCATGTGTTTGTGAAGTAGTCAAGGCTAATGTTGTTGGAATAAACATTAATATTCCCGTAAAGGAAGTACTCAAGGTTTGTGAACAAAATGTACCCAGTTTCTCCCAATGCAGTTAACTTATATAATATAGTCAAATGATATGACAATTCCTAATAATTATAATAATTACCAATAAAGTATGGATCATGTAATTGAAGACTCTTATAAGTCATATAATTACATTCTTGTTGTATGTTAATGTTATGAGCAAAAGTTTGCTAATTAATAAAAAGTCTTTATTATAGTTTATGAAGGGATCGCTTATTTAATATTAATTCTTAATGTTAATAAACGAGAGACAAGATTATTAATTCTTAATTAATAAAAAGTCCTTGTTATCGTTTATTTAGTTAAGTCCTTAATAAAAATTGCAGCCACCTCATTTATTTCTTAATGTTGTTTATGCATGTTTGGTTTTATTTTTGGAGGAAAGACAAGATTATTAATTCTAAAGGTACATATGTGGAGTTGGATAATTCAATAGGTTTGAACTAAAGATTTAAAAGGAGTTAAGAAGTAAATGTTGGAATTAATTCAATAACAATTAATCACATATAGATGTTTTACATATTATATCATACTATATTTTAGTGCGAAATAAAATAAATAAATATCAACATGTATATAATTACAGGATCTATGATATGTTATTATATGAGAGATGAAATTTCAGAAATACACATAAGTGTAGAGACAAGTGATCGACATTTGTTGGCTTGTGGATTTTCCTTAACTGAGACTCCTAATGCCTTGAACACTCTTCACATGAAAAGAAGAGGTGAATTGCTTGTTGTAGGGTATAATGGAGACCATAGTCTATACTCCCTCCGTCCCAAATTATAAGAGAAAAAAACAAAATCACGTTTATTAAGAAAAGTAAAAACACAATCATTTAATTTATGGTTTTCTTGAAATAAAGTGTTTTGAAAAATGTAAAAAAAATTCTAATTGGTTGTTGGTTATAGAAATGATGAGAGAGAATGTAAGTTAAATGCAATTTGCATTTAATTTTACCTTGAAAGAAATGAAAAATGATTTCTTCTCTTATATTTTGGGACAAGAAAAATGCATTTTTTTTCTTTTATATTTTGGGACGGAGGGAGTATATTAGAATGATGGCCAAATAGAGTTTCCATTATTCCGAAATGGGTCATACATCCACTCATATTTGAACTCATATCCAATTAATTAATTAATTAATTACTAAATAAAAATCTAATTAGTCTTTTAAACTTTATTTGAACACTTAATCGGTTAAGGATCTTAATTTTGATAAATAGCTAATATAATTCATATAAATATTTTTTTCACATAATAATTATTGAAATATAATAGTTAAATAATATTTAAATATAAAATATTTGAACAATCTTTCACTTGGACAATATATCTTAATAATTATATTATATTCTTTAGAAGTGCATCTGAATGCTACTTATCCTTAGATTTCGACTTTACAATTTGGTCTTTCAAAACCTTATATTGAATTGTAACTGAAAGACATAAATACTTACCTTCATTTATTCGGTATTAGAATGTCTATTCGACATCTAAAATATCGGAGTCGAACATACTAATGATCTCCCCATTGTCAGATCCCCGATTTATGAGTACAAACTATTTTCGTTCTCTACAATAATCCTAATGGTTGGCCTTTTTTCTTTCAACAATTCAATTTTGAATTGTTCAAGTATCAACTTAATGATTTTACCTACGTCTTTCCATATACGTATAAAATCATATATAACATTCCCACAACCAAAGTATAAAAAAACTTAATTTTCTAAATTTGCAAATCCTTTTGGACAATGATTGAGACTTAATAGTCTCCCTTGATAATTAAGACATGCCATAGTTTATTGTCTTTCATGTCAATTTTATTTTCAACTTTATATATATATATATATATATATATATATATATATATATATATATATATATATATATATATATATATATATATATATATATATACATATATAACTGGATGATACCTTGAGAATAATCTCCAAGATCATTCATCGCTAAATTTTTGTTAGAGATTTTTTGGTTTCACACAACAATCATATATCATTGCTGACTAAATAAAATAAAATCGACACATTAAACTAGGAACATAAGCTTACTCCCACTGAACTTGTAAAACCCAATAATTTTTCATAATAGCATCTCAAAATCAAACAAGACAATTATCTTTGTTGGTGCACAAGAATGAAAGATGATAACAAAGAGAATAAACAAAAAGGAATAACAACGCAAAAGAATGAGAGAATAATTGTTGTATTGTATTATTAATGATAGCTACTACAAGGCTATTTATACAAAAGAAAATTTGCCACATAAGCCCTAATAGAGTAAACATAGTGAACAAGTCTAAGGTACAAATAGTACAATACTAAGAAATACTAAAGTACCCTTACTAACTAAATAGCTAAGCTAACAGGATCCAGAAGGTAGAACTTCTGGTCAACACAATCTTCTGAGTAACCATCAGAAGATCAGTCCACATCAGAACTTCTGATGCTCAGAACTTCTGATGCTTATCTTCTGAATATGAATTACTCTTCAATACCATCCCTTAATTCATATTCTTCAATCAAAGCTGACAACGCCAATTCCATTCCTTAAGAGTAGAAATTGATCCGTCTTGATTGCCTTCGTCAGAACATCTGCCATCTGCTTCTGGGTGCTACAGTGCACAACTTCTAATGTTCCATTCTGGACTTGGCTTCTCAAGAAATGATATTTAGTCTCAATATGCTTGCTTCTTCCGTGTAACACAGGATTCCTGGCAAGATTGATTGCAGACTTGTTATCAATCATCAGCTTTAGAGGCTTCTTCACTTTAATCTTCAAATCTTCTAATAAGTTCAGAAGCCACACAGCTTGACATGCAGCTACAGCACCTGCAATATACTCAACTTCACATGTTGATAGAGCAACAACAGCTTGCTTCTTGGAACTCCAAGAAATAGGACCTCCCAGAAACATAAACAAATATCCAGAGGTACTCCTTCTATCAACTCTGTCTCCACACCAATCAGAGTCAGAGTAACTCAATAACTCTGATTCTTCCTTTCTCCCAAAAGGAAACAATATGCCAAACTTCAGAGTTCCCTTGATATATCTCAAGATTCTGACAGCAGCTTGATAATGGGACCACTTAGGTTTACTCATGAACCTACTAACCAATCCAACTGCATAGCATATATCAGACCTGGTATTACACAAATTCCTCAGAGAACCCACCAGTTGTTTGAAGATCGTAGCATCAACATCTTCACCTTCAGAGTCAGAGTCCAATTTTTAATTCGTTTCTGACGGTGTAACAGCAGCTTTGCAATTCTCCAGCTTGAACTTCTTCAGAAGTTCCAACTCATACTTCAGCTGATGCAGAATGATACCATCTCCTGAGTACATAATCTCCATCCCTAGAAAATATGACATTTTTCCAAGGTCTGTAATCTCAAACTCATTCATCGGCACCTTCTTGAACTTCATCAGATCTTCTGAACAACTTCCTGTAAGCAATATGTCATCAACATGAAGACACAACAGAATCATATTGCTTCCAGAATGTTGCACATAAACTCCATATTCCATCTCACACTTCTGAAACCCTTGCTTCTTGAAAAATGAATCAATCTTCAAATTCCAAGCTCTGGGTGCTTGCTTTAATCCATACAGAGCTTTGTGTAATTTGTACACCATCCCTTCCTGATTCTTTTTCACAAAGCCAGGGCGTTGTGACACATATACCTCCTCTTGTAATGGACCGTTCAGAAATGCAGACTTTACATCCAGATGCATCAAGAACCAATTCCTATTTGCAGCTAACGTAATCACCAGTCTGATTGTTTCATGTCTAGCTACAGGTGCAAATACCTCAAAGTAATCTAGTCCAGGTTTCTGAAGAAAACCTCTGGCCACTAGCCTTGCTTTGTGCTTACCAACTGATTCATCTGGCTTCAGCTTTACCTTGAAAACCCATCTGACGCTGATGGCTTTCTTCTTCTTTGGAAGTTCTGTCAGCTTCCAAGTCTTGTTTCTTTCTATAGCCTCAAGTTCTTCTTTCATGGCATTCAGCCAGACTTTCTTCTTGAGAGCTTCTTCAATACCCACTGGTTCAGAGTTTACTAACATGGCACATTGAATGGCATCTCCCTCTGAGTCAACTTCTGTATCTTGCAACATGTCATAATCTGCAAACCTTCTAGGTATAGTTCTGACTCTTTGTAGCCTTTGAGCTACTTCAGAGTCACCACCTCCAGAGTCACCACCTCTAGAGTCATTCCTTCCAGAGTCATGACTACCACCAGACTCTAGATCATCATCAGAATCTGGATCAGAATCATATTCACCATCTGACTCATCTTCAGAGGATTCTTCATCTTCTGATTCTAATTGTTCTTCAAAAGTTATCTCTACATCAGAAGTTAGTTGAGACTCTCTCCAATCCAAAACTTCTGATTCTTTCATAGTGAAGTCTCTGCTGACTTCAACTTTATTAGTCTCTGGACAATAGATCTTGTATGCACATGTATTGTGGTACCCCACCAGTAATATCACTCTGCTCCAATTATCCAGCTTCTTCCTTCTAACTTCTGGAACGTGTTTATAACACACAGAACCAAAAACTTTCAGATGACTAACACTTTGCTTCTCTTTAGTCCACTTCTCTAAAGGGACAATTTCCTTCAGCCTCTTCGTTGGACACCTGTTGAGCACATATGTTGCAGTAGCAACAGTTTCTCCCTAGAGATTGTGAGGAAGCTTCTTCTCTTTTAGCATACTTCTCATCATATCAAGCAAAGTACGGTTTCTTCGTTCAGCCAGACCATTGTGTTGAGGAGTATAAGGAGCAGTAACCTCATGCTCAATTCCATTATCATCACAGAACTTCTGGAATTCTGTAGAGTTATACTCACCTCCACCATCCGTTCTGAGAATCTTTATCTTTTGACCACTTTGCGTCTCAGCCTTCACCTTGAACTTTTGGAATTCTGTGAACACCTCAGTCTTAAACTTGATAAGTTTTACCCACGTCATTCTAGTGAACTCGTCCAAAAAAGACACAAAATACCTATTTCCTCCAAGTGAAGGTTCTGGAAATGACCCACACACATCAGAGTGCACTACTCCCAGAGCATGCTTTGCTCTTGGAGAAACTTCTGATACAAAGGGAAATCTGGGTTGTTTGCCTTTCATGCATACCTCACATGACTTCTCAGGCTTCACAATCTTTGGAATTCCATGTACAAGCTTCTTAGAACTTAGATGCTCCAGGCTTCTATAGTTCAAGTTCCCCAACCTCTTATGCCACAGCTTACTATCACCTTCTGAGCCTTCTGCACTCAGACACTTTGTTTCAGCTGTTTCTACATTCACCTTGAATGTTCTGTTGCTTCCCTGTTCAGATTGCATAATCAACTTCTGATTGGAATCATACAACTTCAAGAGGTTGTTCTTCATAACAACTGAGAAACCTTTTTCAATGAGCTGACCCAAACTCATCAGATTGCTTTTGATTCCAGGAACATACCAAACATCTTTAATCAGAACATTCTTCCCATTCTTCACTTTGACTTTGACATTTCCTATTCCTTCTGCATAAAGGTACTTGTCATCAGCACATCTGATCATTGTCCTCCTTTCAGAGTCAAAATCTATCAGCCATTGTTTGTTTCCAGTCAAGTGATTTGCACACCCAGTATCCATATACCACCACTCTGACAAATATCTTTCGTCAGACTCTGAAGCCATCAGTAGCACAGGTTAATCATCTGAATCACCTCTAGCTATATTTGCTTCTTCTGATTTTCTTCCTTTGTTTGCCAAATAGTCTCTAGCAAAATGGCCAAACTGTTTGCAACAGTAACATTGAACTTTCTTCTTCTCCTTTCCCTTTTGATATTTCTTCTCATCAGAAGTTGAGGCTTCCTTCTGGAATTTGTCACCACGTATATTCTTGGACTCTGACCAAGAATGTTTCTGGTCCTTCTTGACAAAAGAAGCTTTCAGAGCTTGCTCAACTTCCCTTTCAGAAGTTCTTTCAGTCATACGCAACTCTTGTGCTTTTAGACTGCTTTGCAACTATGCTATTCTCATGGTTTCCAGATCTTTAGAATGTTCAATAGATACAACAATATAATCAAATTGAGGGGTAAGTGACCTCAATATCTTCTCTATGGTTACTTGTTCAGAAAAGGTTTCTCCACAAGCCTTCATCTCATTAGTGATTAAAATCACTCTAGAGATATACTCAGAAACTTTCTCATTGTTCTTCATGTTGAGATTCTCATATTGCTTTCTCAGGGATTTAAGCTTTACCTTCTTCACTGATACGTCACCACCGTAACACCTGACCAGTATATCCCATGCCTCCTTTGACGTCATAGAATCAGCAATCTCCTCAAACACATTCACATCCACACACTGATGGATGAAGAACAACGCCTTCTGATCTCTCTTCCTCGTTTCTCTTTGCGCTTCTCTTTGTTCTTCTGTTGCATCCGCTGCAATCGGAACATATCCTTCAGTGACAAGATCTAGAACATATTGAGCACCAAATAATACACGCATTTGAATCATCCATCTATTCCATTTTTTACCATCAAGAACTTGAAGTTTGATATTCAAGTTGCTTCCACTCATCTTTAAACTTGTGCGGAAAAAATAGATTTCACTCACACTCACACAGTGTTATCCAAACCCACAAACAACCAAGAGAAAATATGATTAAACACAACTTTGTTTCCTAGAAACAAAAATCAATCACACAGTCACACAAACTCACGTTCACTCGTGTTTCCCTGTGTTTGGAACCAGAGCTCTAGATATCAATTGTTGGTGCACAAGAATGAAAGATGATAACAAAGAGAATAAACAAAAAGGAATAACAGCGCAAAAGAATGAGAGAATAATTGTTGTATTGTATTATTAATGATAGCTACTACAAGGCTATTTATACAAAAGAAAATTTGCCACATAAGCCCTAATAGAGTAAACTTAGTGAACAAGTCTAAGGTACAAACATTATAATACTAAGAAATACTAAAGTACCCTTACTAACTAAATAGCTAAGCTAACAGGACCCAGAAGGTAGAACTTCTGGTCAACACTATCTTCTGAGTAACCATCAGAAGATCAGTCCACATCAAAACTTTTGATGCTCAGAACTTCTGATGCTCATCTTCTGAATATGAATTACTCTTCAATAATCTTATGCAATATTGTACTATCATTGATGAGACAATTTCAACATAAAAAAAAATAATGAGACAATTTCATTAACTCATAAATGAATTTTATCTGTTTGCAAACCATAAATTTTGTATTTATTGACACATAATTTTCTCTCGCTGCATCATATTGTATTTCTTAATGTTACCATTAAGAATCACTAACGTGATTTCCATCTTATGAAGCTTCAAAATCATAACAAGTCACAAGTGTCACAACTATCATAATAGAGTCTTTCAATCATACCAAATAGAATTTCTCTTTTCAGTCAATTCTTTATGACACTTGATGCTCTAGTTTTGGATGATGTTGAGTTTGATCTTCAAGAATTAATTTATTAATTAATTGAGCGAAAGAACATTAATATTCATATTAGGGTTCAAATTTGCTATATAAATAAGAACTTTATGAATTGAGTTAGAACCAATTACTTCCCGCTCAATTTTGTTCTTTGACCATATCTCTCCCCCAAACTCAATATTCTCAAAACACATTATAATATTTGTCTCAAAATATTCTTTAAAGTTTATATTTCTCAAATTTTTCAACAATTCTAGATTGTCACAAGTCATGACTGAATTAGCTATAATAATATTTGGTTTTAAAAGACAAATTGAATTCATCATTTAAAAAAAAGTTAAAATATTAAAACAAAACTTTATCCACTCACCAAATTGTCTTTTAAATACAAATTTAAGCTTATAATGACAATCTAAAATAGTTAAAAATAAATAAAAATATATAATTATTCACCAAAGATCCCTTTTAAATTAATGTATCTTTCAACACCATCGAACGTTTGCTAGTTCAAATCATATTTTCTTATTATTCTTTATTCACCCTTATTCTTTGAGGTATTTATCGAATGAGCACTGTTTTATTTTCTCTTGATTATATCTTTTATTTATTGCACACTTTATGAAATTATTCTATTAAAGAATAATTTCTAACTTTAATAGTTATAAATTTAATTGTGCAAAGAGAATATCATCTGCTAAATTTTCGACAAAATCACCTAATTAATAAAACTATAGCGCTTTAGCAAGACTAAATAGTTTCATAATACACTTCTGATATTTTGTTTGCTTAATAATCTTAGTCTTTCGCTTTATTGCTTTAGAAGCACTATAATTTAAGTAAAGATAATATGACAAAATTTATGTCATCTTAAATAACTTCTCTAATGTTTCTAGATTGCAAAGCTTTAAGATCGTATAACTATGTAATTTGGAGTGTACAAACTTTTAAACTCGAGTCTCACTTTAAATATACTAAACTGTAAGAGAATTTGAGTTTTTCCATCATTATGTAAGGTTTATATCCAAAAACATAATATTTCATATTTTATTTCTAAAATTTAGAATTTTTTAAATCCAAATCTAACTTATTTTGCAGATACATAAACTAATTAGTTTACAAAAAACAAAAAATTTACTCACCAAAATACCAAGTGCATCTTTCATGTCAATTCTTTAGACAATAATAATTGCTAGTAATATTTGTTACAATGATCAAACACAGACAATTAATATTGCTAGTGATATTCCTTATAATCGCCACATGTATACCATTATAGGTGTAAATGCAATCCACAGAATACTTTCATGATTTTATGTTCACACGAATTTATTATGCAATCCACCATTGATCTGGGGTTTCCTCGCAGTCCGGTACAAAGAACTCAACAACACATAGAACCATAATTTGGGAGTCCCTTGACCGCCCCAATTGGGAATTTCATATCACACAACATACAAACAGGTCATTGGGTGTACATTTCCTCCAGAATAGGTGTTTCGGGTTTACCTTCCTACCTTCTGTTGGGAGCTACCCTCAAGGTCAGGTTTTCCGGGTTTACCTGCCTATCTGTTATCAGAACTACCCCCAATTCAAACAAGGTTAGTACAAACGAGTATGCAGACCCGTGTCCGTGTACGAGGAATCTAGAAGTAGTATTTGCCTGTCTACATAGGCCGCACAACACTCCCTCGATGAGTAACCAAGTGCCTAGTGTCAAGAGACTTGCACAAGCTCACCACACGATGAGTCAAATGGGTCCTAAATGGAATTTCATCTGTGATAAGTTCTGCAAGACCCAGTCCTAGACGAAGTGACATTGCCTATGTGACCCTGTAAATCATCTATACGCAGGTGTGAACCGCAAGTGCAAATACGCCATCATGACTGCACAATCCCACCATGTGAAAGCCTAGTGATATTGCCTACGTGGAATCACTAGAGGCGAGTCTGAAGCGATATTGCCTACGTGGCATCAATTCCCCATCATACCAAGCACGCCGATGTTAACCTCGAGTGGGGAAACTCCCTATAAGACTCCCACAAGCACATTGCAATGGTAGCTCATGTGTGCACAACCTTTCGATAATGCTGATGTGAACCGCAAGTGGGAAACTCCCTTTTAGACCCTCACAAGCACATCGCAATGTTAGTCCATGTGTGTACAACCTACCAATAACGCTGATGTGAACCGCAAGTAGGAATCGCCCTTTTAGACCCTCGCAAGCACATCGCAACAGTAATCCATGTGTGTGTAACCTAACGATAATATTGGTGCCTTACCACCTAGTAGCATGGGTCTACTTCAATTCAAGCATATGTCATAATCCACATACGAATGTTCGATTGGAACAATCGGAAAACAAGTCAAGCAAGTAATCATAGCATAACACTCAACACAATGCATTTACTTAAGCATACATACAAGAGTAGCATAAAAGTGATCAAATAATGTCATTTAGCCATTGTGAATCACATTAGGCACATATATAATTAGGACATGAATAATCGATCACCATATAGGCCATTCTTCCAGAATTCCACAAATAGCATACATTTAATGATCACAACATGTCATATTTTACTATGGACCCTAAATAATTTGCATAAAATCGTTCCATTATTTCACTAATAAATAGAGAACTTGAAGAGCTTTCCAACACTTCTGACGACACCTAATTCCAAATTACATAACTCAAGTTACGCTGATTTTAATTTTAATTTTTCTCACACAAACAGCGGTAACCGATTACCCCCAAACCCGTAACCGGTTACCCTCAAACTCGTAACTGGTTACGGGCTTGTGAAATAGCCCAGAAACATATTTTTTCACATGTAATCGGGTACTATTGATCGCGACTTTACGTGTCTATTAATTTTATGACTGCAAGTGCACAGTCGTGTCGTGTAGTTTTTAAAGATATCGAATCCATAGGGACTATGAATCGATCTACCGTTATCTAAGGTTACTATGTAAAGCTAAGGCTACTAATATTTTGATTGTTTCTAAGGGGAAGTGATTGTGAATATTAAGAAATATAATAATATACGGATATTAGTATGTATTTCGTTTAACCTTAGGTGATCCGAAGGTCCATTGGCTAATGCATAATTCGATTAAAAATCTTTATTAATTCAATTGATTAAAAGTCCTCCTCTCAAACTTTCGCTCTGTTGATTTAGACTACTATCCTAACTCGTAATGTACGCTTTCGCCATCCCATTAGATTTTAGAAAAGCTTTTTGGAAACAACGTAATTAATAAAATGCTTGTTTTATGAAGTTGTTATCTATTTAAATCCCCTAATCTCAAACTTTCGCTCTGTTGACTCGGAACATGCTAATATCCCTAACGTACGCTTTCGCCATCCTGCTCGGGTGTAAAAACATTTTTTGAAAATAAATAAGTTCTAATTAGTTTTAATACGCTTTCGCCATCCTTAAAACTAATGTCCTATGTCTACTATCCAGTTAAAGATCTCAAACTTTTGCTCTATTGATTTTAACCTTTTACCGTCTTAACCCCTCAAACTTTCGCTCTATTGGTTTTAAGACTTACTAATTAAATTAGACATATAAACCAAAAACAAGTGATATTTAATAAAACATAATTAAGCCAATTTATTTCGGATCCCACACTTAACTTACTTTACATACCGATATCTTAGTTAATTAGCCAGACATATTAATACGGTTAAGCATGCATAAATTAATTCGGTTTATAATAAAAGGCATGTTAAATGGCATACAATATATCATGCAATAACAATAATAAATAAAGCGGTAAATGATAAACCTGAAATAAAATAAATCTGAATTGAATCTTGAAGTATCGAACTTCCACCTTAGGTTGGCTGGATCGTTCTTCGGAATTAAACGGACAAAAATTTAAAACAAGGAATAAAAAGGATAAATCTAACGTAAGGCTAGATTTATAAAAGGTTCACAACAATTTCCGGTGTAGAAATTGCTGTGAGAAAATAAGACGGTTTAATTGAAAGCAGGAAGAAAATAGCGGTCGCGGTACAATTTCGGCAGCAATTCGTTAGCAGAAAATCGGACCGGTTAAAGTGAGGTAGTTGCCTCTATTTATAGGCGAGCCTTTGCAGTTGGAATGCGTGAAAGCAGGAATTTCGCTGACTGGGGCTTGGAGACGTGCGTCTCCACTTTTTAGGGAGACCTCTTTGAACGACTTGAGACATGCGTCTCAAGTGGAGAAAATCCAGGAGGATTGGAGACGGGCGTCTCCTCTTGGTGACGTGGCAGAAGAACGTTGGAGACGTGCGTCTCCACTTGCTGGGATGATTTGGGCCACGCACAATTGATCCTTCGTGGGCTGGATCATTGCTTTGCACATTTGGGTCTCCTTTTGCACCTCCTTTTCACTTCAGCACCCATTTTTCATCTTTTAGGCACAAATAGTAGTCATTTTAGCTCCATTTCTTCTCCTTTTCACAAATAGTCTCAATAAGATGGTAAAACCTGAAACAAAGCAAATACTCGCATAATATCATAATAAAACAATATAATAAATGGAAAATGCTATAAATATTTATGGATTTTAAGCTAAATATACGATATAAAATCGTGTTATCAACTATGGAGTCCAGAACCAGAATCACCTATTCTATCAATTTTTCACCACAATAAACCCATTGCTAACACATACCAACATATATCATCAACCAAAAGCATACAAGAACATTATAGAACACAATTTCCATCAATTAATCAAGCATGCAATAAATTGATCACAATCTAAACTCCACATCATGAAAATTTTCCCCAATTCCTATCTATGGAACTTACCTTATGAGAAACTATGAGCTTGGAGAAGATGATGGTGAAAAGGAAATTTGGATTGAGAGATGAAGAAAATGATGATTCATGCTCTTGATCCTTGTTCTCCATGCAAACACCCAAAGCTTCACACATGCAAGAGGTTGATCAAGTTTTGTCTTCCTTCTCCTTCCATTCCTCTAAGGCTTGATCTCTCTACTCTCCATGCTCCTTCTAATTCAGATTTTTAGAGAGTGAAAGAGTGGGAAGGGATATGAGAATAATTAGGATCTTCTTGGCTTAAATAAATAAATGTTCAAAGACCATTTTGCCCTTGCAACTTAACCTTAGCCCAACCTTATTCACATTAAAATTCTCAACTAGGATAATCATCAATAATAATCATATATGTGATTTCAAATATATTTAGCATAATATATATCAAATAACATATCTCCCAAAGAAAACCAAAATTTTCACAAATATTTTTCTTCCAAAAAAATATTCAAATTTTAATTTTAAACAATTCTTTATCATATTGTTTCTATGTCAAATTCAAAACTTTTTATTATCAATATAGTTTCTATGTCAAATTCAAACAATTATACTTAAAATAGATACTTACCATAATATTATAGTTTTTAAGGATATCATATGTGTCATGATCAAAAAAAAAGAATTTTTCTTTACCCACCTCCCTATGGGGGAAACCCCCAGCGAAATCCCAAAACTGCCCCTGCTTCGGAGATGCATCTCCGAAGTTATTTTTTTTTTGTTTTTTTTTAGTTCGGAAATGAATCTCCGAAAACACCAAAAAAGTGGTGTTTTTGGAGATACATTTCCGAAGTCAAAAAAATTCAAAACCGTGAATATTTTCGGAAGTTCATTTCCGAAACTGTTGCTGCATATACAAATTTCCCTCCTTCACTTTTTCATCATTTTTCTCCAAAAACTTATCAAAACCCTCTCTAAACCCTATCAATCTCCATCAATTTTTCGCCCTAAAAGCAAGTTTCAAACCGTTGATCACGTTAAAGGGGGCATAGAAAGCTACAATTTTAGGTAAACATCTCTCATTTCATCCCCTATTTCACTACATTGATTCAACAAATTTATGCTGAAAACTGATATGGTTCGGAAGTTCATTTCCGAAATATATTACCTAACAAATTTCGGAAATGAACTTCCGAAATATGCCCCTGGCAGTTTAAAAAAAAACAGTTTTGGCCAATTTTGCTAATTTTTGCATTTGCTAGGTATGGTGCATCCGGACAACATTGTGCAAGACGATGGAGTATTAAATCCGGAAATTGTCAACGTTAATAACGATCCGGTTATTGACGCTACTCCTATGATCAATGCGGTCGATGTTAGGCAACATTTTACAAATGATCGGAGCTTCGTTAGTCGAGAACAATTGATTGATTGGGTTCGAAACGAAGCTAGTAAACTTGGATTTGGAATTGTCATTTTAAGGTCACACAACGGAAATAGTAGGCGGAAAGCTTTTGTTGTTTTGAATTGCGAACGTGGTGGTAGTTATGTGCAATCAAACCGTGTGCTAAAACACGAGGACACGGGATCGAGAAAGTGCGGGTGTCCGTTTAAGTTGCGTGCCACTCGGAGGGTTGATGATTTGTGGCGGTTAACCGTAATTTGTGGAATGCATAATCATGCCTTGGATGTCAAGCTACACGGGCATCCAATGGCGTGTCGTTTGTCCCGCGAAGAGAGGAATGTGATATCGGATCTAACGATAGTCAAAGTGGCGCCTCGCAACATACTTGCCGATTTGAAGCGTAAGAAACCGGATAGCGTTTCAAATATCAAGCAAGTTTACAATGAACGGCATAATCTCAAGGTTTTAAATATGGGCCCTCGGTCGGAAATGCAACAACTTTTGAAACTTTTAGGCGATAACAATTATGTTTCAAGCTTCCGAACCTCCGAGGACAAAGTTACCGTGCGTGATATTTTTTGGACTCATCCCGAAAGTATCAAATTATTCAACACATTTCCAACCGTTCTTGTGATGGATTCGACGTACAAGACCAACAAGTATAGGCTTCCGCTTCTAGAGATAGTCGGTGTTACATCGACGGACAAGACTTATTCGGTGGGGTTTGCTTTTTTGGAGTGTGAAAAAGAAGACAACTTTACGTGGGCCTTGGGAATTTGCAAGTCTTTGTTAGTTGATCAAGCGGTTATGCCAAACGTCATTGTCACCGACCGGGATAATGCTTTGATGAATGCGGTCGATACCGTCTTCCCGACATCTATCGCTTTACTTTGCCGGTATCACATAACTTGCAACGTGAGAAGCAAGTTGAAACCCGCGGTTGGGACAAAAGATAGGTTGGATGAAAATGATAAATTTGTCAAAGCCGGTGTTGTGGTTGATAGGATAATGGCGGCATGGAGGGGAATTTTGGATGCATACTCCGAAGAGGATTATACCGAGAAATTGGTACACTTTAGGTCTTTGTGTGGTTCCATTAGGACATTTTTTCATTACGTCGAATCCACCATTCTTGACAAAGTTAGAGAAAAAGTCGTGTGCGCTTGGACAAATCGGGTTAGACATCTTGGTTGCACCACGACTAACCGAGTTGAATCCGCACATGCGGTCTTCAAGAGGTGGTTGGGTGATAGTAAGGGAGATTTGTGTCGCGGGTGGGACACCGTGAATCAAATGCTTGATAATCAACACAATGAAATTCAAACATCGTTCGGTCGGAGCAAGACGGTCATGGAACACCGGTATAAGGGCCAAATTCTATTCTCCCAATTGATTTACAACATATCTCGAACGGGTTTGAATTTTTTGTTTCATGAAGCTAAGCGGTCGGAGACCACGGGGGCGGATAGTTCTTTATGTGGGTGCACCATTAGAACTACATACGGCCTTCCGTGTGCTTGTATAATTTCAAAAAAGAAGGAGTTGAATTCACCAATACGCATGGATGAGGTAGCCGACCATTGGAAGAAACTTCGTTTTGATGATTTTGACCCGCCGAAAGAAAATGACTCCAAAATCACCATCTCCGACGAGTTGGAAGTGATATTGGAGAAGTTTGCTAAAGCGGACGACACAACAAAAATGCATATAAAAGAACAATTGCGAAAGATCGCATTTCCGGAGACCACCGATTTGAAACCGCCATCTCAACCGGTTAAGACTAAAGGTGCACCGAAAAAGTCCAAAATTACACAAGATGACACATCAACAAAACGATCTCCTTCCTACTTTGAACATGTTGATGCATCGTTACCGGAAATTCATGAGACACCTAAGTCCAAGTGTAGCGGTAACAAAGGTGCCCGTATATCGAAGCCACCTCGCACACCGCCGATAAAAAAATCACCCATTGTCTACATTGATGAGATGCCACTTTTTATGCACAAATATATCGATAACATCGTTGATGTTGGCGGAGACGGCAATTGTGGATATCGGGCCTTTGCGGGTTTGCTCGGTAAAGGGGAAAATAATCATACTTTAGTCCGACGGGAACTTCTTGCGGAGTTGACTTCGTATCGGGACATCTACGGCCGACTATATGAAAATCAAGAAAAGTTTGCAAAAATTCATGATGCACTTGTTCCACCACTTACCGGTATCGCTCCGGTCTCGAAGTGGATGTCATTCCCCGATATGGGTCATCTCATAGCAAGTGCATATGATATTGTATGCGTCGATTTGACGAGGTTTGGACTATGTGAGACTTTCTTTCCACTTCATAGTCGACCGCCGTTGGACGCGTCGGGCCGAATCATATGCATCGGGTATCTACGATCGCGGCACTTCGTCCAAGTGTTTTTGAAACCGGGGTGTCCTATACCGGCTACTTGTTGTCAATGGACCGCACATCGTTCAAATGAGGCGGAGACTTGGCCGGATCCTTTTGTTTCAAGAATGGCGGAGTTTGAAGAAATGATGAGCAAGGAGCGCGAGCAAAATAGAGAGCGTTCGAAGAACGTGCCTATTTTCGACTTAGGATCCACCGATTGGTTCGGTGAATTTTAGTTCGTTCCGGATCGTTTTTTGTTTGTAACGATCATTTTTTGTATGTATTGTTGTTTATCATGTAAAATCGGACCGATTCAATACATATATAATGTGAGAAATTGGATCGAATTCTAGTATGACCGAAGGGTAACTTCTTCGTTCGACAAGATTAAGCATGAAGTCGAAGGTTGTTCACATGCTTGTGTCGAAGATGCTAGGGTTGTTAGCATGTTAAATTAGGTTTAGTGTTTAAACCCTAATTTGTTAAGTTAACTTGTTTATTAAGTTGGCTTGTGTAATGGGCCTTGTGGAAAAAGCCCATTAGTGAGTATGTTAGGTTTTATTATAAATAGCATACTAGTCTCTCATCATTGCTAAGCTGCAAATCCTAATTTAGGGTGAGAGAGGTTATTTGTTATTCTTGTAAACTTGTAATCTTGTTTTAAGAGAAAGTGAAAGAAAAGCAGTTATAACCAATTCTTGTGTTCTTATTCTCTTCCCTAATTCCCTATTATACTTTGTTATTGGTATCGTTTTTCACAACAAATTGGTGCGGTGAGCGTGGAGAAGATGCCGTCAACAAAGTATGAGATTGAAAAATTCACCGGAGTGAATGATTTCGGTCTGTGGCGCTTGAAGATGAAAGCCCTACTGGTTCAGCAGGGTTGTTTGGAAGCGTTGAAGGGAGAGGCAGCCATGAATGCTGCATTAACGGCAGCGGAGAAGACAACTATGATCGAGAAAGCACACAGCGCAATTTTGTTGAGCCTTGGTGATAAGGTTCTCCGGCAGGTATCAAAGGAGACGACGGCATCAGGGTTATGGGTGAAACTTGAAAGTTTGTATATGACCAAATCGCTGGTAAATCGACTCTACCTGAAGCAAGCTTTGTATTCATTCAAGATGATTGAAGACAAAGTATTGGCTGAGCAGTTGGATATGTTCAACAAGCTGATTCTTGATCTTGAAAATATTGATGTGAAGATCGACGATGAAGATCAAGCGCTGTTACTATTGTGTTCTTTGCCTCGATCACATGCTCACTTCAAAGAAACTCTCTTGTATGGAAGGGAGTCCCTGACGTTTGAAGAAGTTCAATCAGCCTTGTACTCTAAGGACTTGAATGAACGAAAGGAGCATAAACCTTCGACTGTTGGCGAAGGTTTGGCCGTTAAAGGAAAACTCTTACGAAAGGATGGTAAGTTCGACAAGAAGAAAGGCAAGAGCCAGTCGAAGACTTACAGTGGCGAAGCATCTGGCATTCGATGCTACCATTGTAAGAAGGAGGGTCACACAAGAAAGGTGTGCCCTGAACGCTTGAAATATCATGGAGGTAAGGATAATGGCAACGCTGCCATTGTTCAAGATGATTTCGAATCATCTGATGTTCTTGTGGTTTCAAGCAGTGACTCTAAGAAGGAGTGGATTATGGATTCAGGTTGCACTTGGCACATGACTCCAAACAAAGACTTGTTCGAGGAATTATGTGATCAAGATGGTGGATCAGTATTGCTGGGAAACAACAAGGCTTGCAAGATTGCAGGTGTTGGATCTGTGAGATTCAAGCTCCATGATGAGTCAATAAGGTTGTTGACTGAAGTCAGGTATGTTCCTGATTTGAAGAGAAATCTGCTTTCTCTTGGTGAATTCGACAAGAAAGGATATGTTTTCCAAGGAGAGAAAAGTATCCTAAGAGTCATGAAGGGTTCGAAGGAAGTCTTGAGAGGCGTGAAGAAACAAGGCTTGTATACCCTTGAGGCTGAAGTTGTAAGTGGTTCGACAAATGTTGCATCCACGAAACCTTTGTCGATAACAGAAATCTGGCACATGAGATTGGGCCATGTCAGTGAAAGGGGTCTGGTCGAATTAGGGAAACAAAATCTGCTTGGTGGAGACAAAGTCGAAAAGCTGAACTTTTGTGAACCCTGTGTACTTGGAAAATCTTGCAGAGTGAAGTTCAACAAAGGCAAACAAAGAACACATGGATCCCTTGATTACATCCATGCTGATCTTTGGGGGCCTGCAAGGTGTCCATCACATTCAGGAGCAAGGTATTTTCTATCCATAGTAGATGATTATTCCAGAAAATTATGGGTATTCATCCAGAAGACTAAGGATGAAACTTTTGAGAATTTCAAAAGTTGGAAGACTCTGGTTGAAAATCAGACTGGCAGAAAGGTCAAGAGGTTGAGAATCGACAATGGCCTTGAATTTTGCAATGAGGCATTCGACAGTTTTTGTGCTGCCTTTGGTATTGCAAGGCACAAAACTACTGCAGGTACTCCACAGCAAAATGGTTTGGCTGAAAGATTTAATCGAACTATTTTGGAGAGAGTCAGATGCATGTTGACTAGTGCGGGGTTAAAGAAGGTGTTCTGGGCTGAGGCTGTTTCGACAGCAACATATCTGATAAACAGATGTCCTTCGACAGCGTTAGATATGAAGACACCTGAAGAAGTTTGGTCGGGACATCCACCAGATCTCGACAAACTGAGAGTATTTGGCTGCGTAGCCTATGCTCACATTAGGCAAGACAAGGTCGAACCTAGAGCTCTGAAATGCATGTTCATGGGATACCCTGAAGGAGTCAAAGCTTATAGGCTATGGTGCCTAGAGCCAGGTCACAAGAGGTGTATCACCAGTCGAGATGTAGTTTTCAATGAAGCTGAAATGGCTTTTAAGAAAACTGATGATGTTGGTCGAAGTACAGAAACATCTGACGAAGAGCTGGAACAGGTAGAGATTCCTGTTGAGGTGGAGCATGTTGATGCTGAATTGCATATCCCAGATGAAGTCGAAGAAGAAACAGAAGATGCTGAAGTTGAGGAAACTGACGATGACTACCTATTGTCGAGAGATAGGTCGAGAAGAGTCATCAAGCCACCTCAGAGACTTGGATATGCAGATCTTATAGCTTATGCCTTAATCTCTGCAAGTGAGGTTCTAGACGAAGAACCTAGAGACTATAAGGAAGTTATGAGGAGTCAAAATAAGACTGAATGGCTGAAGGCCATGGATGATGAGATGAAATCTCTTCATGATAATCATACTTGGGAACTGATCAAGAAACCTGTTGGGGCAAGGTTAGTCAGCTGTAAATGGATTTTCAAAGTTAAGGAAGGAATTGAAGGAGTGACGTCGAAAAGATACAAGGCAAGGTTAGTTGCAAGGGGTTTCACTCAGAAAGAAGGTGTCGACTTCAATGATGTGTTTTCTCCTGTTGTGAAGCATAGGTCCATTCGAATGTTGCTTGCCATGGTGGCACAGTTCGATCTTGAACTGGAACAGATGGATGTGAAGACTGCGTTCTTGTATGGTGATCTAGATGAAACGATCCTGATGAGGCAACCTGAAGGGTATGTCGAAAAGGGGAAGGAAGATTATGTGTGCAAGTTAAAGAGATCTTTGTATGGGCTGAAACAATCTCCTCGACAGTGGAATAGGAGATTCGACAAGTTCATGGCACGCATAAGTTTCATTAGAAGTCAGTTCGACCACTGCGTTTACTTCAGATTTCGACCTGGTAATTCATTTGTTATTTTGTTGCTTTATGTGGATGATATTCTCATAGCAAGCAACAGTGTCGAAGATGTGATGAGGGTAAAGGCTGAACTCAATAAGGAGTTCGATATGAAGGATCTGGGAGCTGCTTCCAGGATTCTTGGAATTGACATTCGAAGAGATAGAAAGAAGTCGAAGTTATGCCTATCTCAAGAGGCATATCTACGGAAGATTCTTGAAAAGTTTGGTATGTCGAATTCGAAGCCAGTTGTGACTCCAACAAACCCTCAATTCAAGCTGAGTATTGATCAGTGTCCCAGTACTGATGTGGAAAGAGCCTATATGAATAGCATCCCATATGCTAATATAGTTGGTTCTTTGATGTATGCTATGGTTTGTACTAGACCCGACATAGCATACGCAGTAAGTCTTGTAAGCAGGTACATGGCGAATCCTGGAAAGGCTCACTGGCAAGCATTGAAGTGGATTTTAAGGTACATAAATGGGTCTCTGAATAGAGTCCTAATTTATGGTGGAGCCTTGGGTGAAGATGGTAAAGCAGTAATCGAAGGATATGTCGACTCTGATTATGCAGGTTGTATGGATTCCAGGAAATCTATTTCTGGATATGTTTTCACTATGTTTGGCACAGCAATTAGTTGGAAAGCAACACTTCAGAAGGTTGTTGCTCTATCAACCACTGAAGCGGAGTACATTGCATTAACTGAAGCTGTGAAAGAAGCATTGTGGCTTGAAGGTTTTGCGAAGGAGCTGAAACTTCAAGGTCGAGGTATCACTGTTAAATGTGATAGTCAAAGTGCAATACACCTGTCGAAGAATTCAGCCTATCATGAGCGAACTAAGCACATTGATGTGAGGTTGCATTTCGTCAGAGGAGTAATCGAGCGTGGAGAAGTCCAAGTGCTGAAGGTTTCGACTGAAGACAATGCTGCTGATATGATCACCAAGACATTGCCGAGTTGCAAGTTTTTCCACTGTATGCAGTTGATAAAGCTGCATGAAGAAAGCTAGTTTGTTCCCTTGATGTTGTAGAGTTAGATCCAAGGTGGAGATTTGTGAGAAATTGGATCGAATTCTAGTATGACCGAAGGGTAACTTCTTCGTTCGACAAGATTAAGCATGAAGTCGAAGGTTGTTCACATGCTTGTGTCGAAGATGCTAGGGTTGTTAGCATGTTAAATTAGGTTTAGTGTTTAAACCCTAATTTGTTAAGTTAACTTGTTTATTAAGTTGGCTTGTGTAATGGGCCTTGTGGAAAAAGCCCATTAGTGAGTATGTTAGGTTTTATTATAAATAGCATACTAGTCTCTCATCATTGCTAAGCTGCAAATCCTAATTTAGGGTGAGAGAGGTTATTTGTTATTCTTGTAAACTTGTAATCTTGTTTTAAGAGAAAGTGAAAGAAAAGCAGTTATAACCAATTCTTGTGTTCTTATTCTCTTCCCTAATTCCCTATTATACTTTGTTATTGGTATCGTTTTTCACAACATATAATATAAGTATGTTTTATGTCATCAATGTCTAATTTATGTCTATTTTGAATTCCTTTGGTATTGTTTACACAAAACACTAAGCAATCAACAAAATGCAAAATTTAAGTTTGTTTTCTGCGTAATTCGGAAATGAACTTCCGAAATATACATGTCTGGAGCCTATTTTCGGAAGTTCATTTCCGAAATGTCCCCTGAGGCAGGATAAGGTTTGTTGGGCCATCAATGCTCCAATAAGTCTATAAATACCACACACTCTTCTTCATCCTCTTCACACCACAAAACACAAATGACACAAACCTACCCTCACCTAGCATTCGTCTACTTTGAAACCGGCTACCCGATGTCGTTCCAATTTCGCTTCTCGCGCGACACGCCGTTTGCGGAATTGATACCGTCGCTCAACACGCTTTTGCGCTATCCCGAGAATCGAAAGGTTGTCAAGCTCGAGTACCGCTCTCCATCGCTTAACGACGAGGGAGACATTAAGTTCACACCTTTTCAGATCAAGAACGACGAAGACTTAGCGGTTATGTGGACAACGTTCGACCGATTTTCTTCGAAAGGCCCGATCGAGTTGGACGCCAAACTTCAAAGATCGGCGGACGACGTTATCAAAATGTTGACTCATCCCCACCTACCCGTGTTCAACAATATGTAACTTTGATTTTCAGTAATATTATCGTTGTAATCTTCACCCGATTAAATAAAGCGAATCGTTGTTATTTTTCATTTTGCTTCTGTCCAGACATAACTTCGGAAGTGCATTTCCGAATTCCATCATGGGGGGTGCGCTCGGAGATGAACTTCCGAAACACCACATTTTCTGAAAATTTAACTTTATTTCGGAGATGCATCTCCGAAATCAATATTTTATATTAAAAAAAACACTTTTTCGGAAGTTCATTTCCGAAAACACCTTTTTTGCAAAAAAAAGTACCGTTTCGGAAATGAACTTCCGAAACAAGGGGTAGTCTGGTAAATTCACTAGGGGTGGGCAAGAAGGTTAGGAGGTGGCTAAAGAAATTCTCAAAAAAAAATGTTTAGAGGACAAATCACAATAAATTAAAAATGAAGATCTACTCTAATATCACTTGTTAGAATTAATTCAAGGATTAATAGTCATTTACCCCTGCAATATAGGCGTATTTTGATTTACCCCCTTTAAAAAAAATTAAAAACTTCCTTGAAATATTAAAAATCTAAGTCTTTTGCCCCTCCAGATGGCAAAATTACCCCCTGTAAAAGTTTTTTTTCATTTACCACCCTGGTTTTTACACGCTTAGGGGGGTACCCCAAAATTATAGGGGTATTTAAAATTATTTTTTAAAAGGGGAGTAAATCAAAACACGACTATATTGCAGGGGGTAAATGATTACTAACCCTTAATTCAGTAATAATTAATCGTATATACATGTTCTGCATATTATATCATATATTTTGGTGCGGAATAGAATAAACAAATATGAAAATGTATATAATTACATGATCTGTGACATGTAAGTATATGAGAGATGTGGTTTTAGGAATAACAGAATCCATAAGATAAAAGTTTTTTTGGCAATGATAATTATAATTCTAAAATGTAAAAGTGTAGATACAAGTGAATGACACTTGTTGGCTTGTGGATCTTTCTCAACCGGTACTCCTAATGTCTTGAACACTTTTCAAATGGGAGAAGAAAACTGCTTGTCGTACGGTATATTTGAGATCATAACCTATACATATGGTGATAGTCAATTAGGGTTCTCATCGTTTCGAAATGGACTATCCTAACATTCACTCATATTTGAGCTCACATCCAATTAATTAATTAATTACTAAATAAAAATCTAATTAGTCTCTTAAACTTTATTTGACCACTTAATCAATTAAGACTCTTAATTTTAATAAATAACTAATATAATTCATATAAATATATTTTCTCACATAATAATTATTGGAATATAATAATTAAATAATATTTAAATATAAACTATTTCAACAATAAAAAGATTAGAGTTCTTATTGAGAGAGAAAATATTTATCAACATTAATAATAATTAATTAATGACTTTGTCTAATTAATAAAGAAAAAAGAAATTAAAAATAACCCCAAAATAATTCCCTTTTTGATTTGCCTATAAATTATGTCCCTGGCCTCTTTAAGTTCATTCATATTCAAACACAAAGAAAAACAAATACATAATTTTAACATCTGATTGCAAAATGGATTCAAATGGTGTTGCATCCATTACCATTCTAATTCTCTCCCTTAACATCTTTTTCTTCGCCACCATTAGCTCCGCTCAAATGCCAACTGAGTCTCCAGCACCACCACCGCCGGGTTGTCCAAATTTGCGTCTCTGTGCCACTATGTAGCAAGATTCGGTAAGCATTATGGTTGGTTCTCCACAATCCATACCTCGTTGCTCCCTCATTGTTGGTCTTGTTGATCTTGATGCTGCTGTGTGTCTTTGTACATCAATTAAAGCTAATGTTTTAGGAATAAATCTTAATAATATTCCCTTAAAAGTAGTACTTGATGTTTGTGGACGTAGTACGTGCCGTTAACATAATATATCATTGCTAAACAAATAATGTACGATTACTATATTATTTACTAATATATCTAGTTAATTTGTTGTTAATGGTGTTTTTGTTGTTGTAATGTTTGGGATCGAAGACTCTTATATAAGTCTTACAAATCAAGAAAATGGGAAAATACTAAGCGAATAATACTTTTCACTAAACTTTAATCACGGAGAATTAAGCAAAACACATTTGATATATAATTGAGAGAAACAAATGAAAATCAACATAACCAAAAAAATAATATTATACTATAAGCACTTTAACAAGGGTTTTACATAGAGTGTGTTTCATTAAGAATAATACACTATATCATACTATCATATAGTATTATTATTTGTGGCCAAGGACGTTGGAGCATGCATGCATGCATGAATATGATGTAATCATCATTTAGAGAATATAATGAGAAAAATTACAAGGGCTACAAGAACAATGGCAAACACCAACAGCAACAGAATTCCAGGGGGTGAAATGGCACCCATAAAAGATGGACCAAAAACAAGTATTGTAGCAATAATAAGAAACGCCACAATAGATCCAAGACCCCATACTTCAGGTTGCTTCATTTTCTCCCACGGTCAAAATGAAGATTACTCGAAAATATTAATATGTATACGAGTATGGAATAATATGCTTAAATGATTGGTGATTTATGCTATAGTGCCATGCCCTATATATAATGTTTGAAAGGGTGGAAATGGTGTTGGTTGGAAATGGCACAATGTTTGGTTTTGGGTGTCAAGCGGTATTTTAAAAATAAATAACTGTACGCGGACTTATTAATTTTAAAGGATATAAATATAAATAATTTACTTTTATCAGTATTTCAATATTATTTATTTTTATGAAAAATAAATTTAGGGAGATTGCTCTTAAAAAAATTACAGCGAGTCGATGTTTTCAAGTTTAAGGTAAATAAAATTGGATTTTAAGGACACTTACTAATTTATTTATATTCACTTCTACACTATTGATGTTTGAATTTAAAAAAATTATATCCAAAACTTGTCTTTTTGGCGCCAGACAAAAGTTGACCTAACTCCAATATTAAGTATTAATTAATATTATATACTCACTAAATAAAAATGGAAGAAATTAGGATTTGAAAAAGAAATTAATGTTAACATATGATTAAGAAAATAGGGTTTAAGATTTAGGGTTTAAGATTTAAAAATAAATAAATATAATAATGTAAAAATATCTTATGTTACTTATATTTATATATATATATATATATATATATATATATATATATATATATATATATATATATATATATATATATATATATATATATATATATATATATATATATATTGTTAGTGATATAGGACTATCATGGCTATCTGGGAGGTCAGATCCTTGACTTATGAACAGAAAGTCAAGTTTGTTGAACAGGAATCTAAAACTAAAACCCTTATGAGTGAAGATAGTTTCTCATTCTTTGTCGTCGATGATGTCAGCATGTATGAAGATTTATTTGTGTTCTCTTTTAGGGTATGTTTGGTTGTGAAGAGAGAATGAAAAGAGAGAAATAAGTAAGAAAGATTATGAAAAGAGAAAAATAGATGAGAAATAGAGATGATTTGATGGGTTGATTGTTACGAGAGAAAAAGAAAAGAAATTGAGAAGAAAGAAGTATTGATTTTTTGTAAAAATACCAAAATGCCCCTAAGTAAAAATTCACTAAAAATTATTTTATTAAATAACTTAATTTAGTTTTTAGTAATTTAATAAAAATAAATCAATTTAAAATCCATGGAGTTTATTATTATAATTAAATTAATAAATTTTATTTTTTAGATTAACCAAAAAATTAGAATGAATCTTATAAAAAAAATAAAAGAATAAATATTAAAAACCTTCAATTTATATTATTCACTTCTTTGCTTAATAATTTATTTTAAAACAACAAGTTAGTGAAAAAGACTTGGAGGTCATCCTTATTTACAATTTATTTCTTCAACGTGACTTACATTTGTGAAGTAGAAAATATTGCATTTTAAGAAAGGGTGAAAATGGAAAAATAAAAGTTCAAACTTACTCTCCCTTCTTTCTTCTCTATTGTGGAGAGAAGATAAAAAGTGGTGAGTCCCACCTTTTTTAAATCTCTCTTCCCGATTTCTTTGCATTCCAAGCAAGAGAAAATGACTATCTCTCTTCTCTTTCTCTCTTCTCTATTTCTCTCTTTCCTACTTCTCTTCAAACAAACAAAGGCTTAATTCCTGTAGTATCTCTTTCTCTTTCTCCTCCTAACGCGCACATGATCTTGTGCACATCCACTGTAAATTGTCAGTTCCTTTTTCAGTTCTTTTTATGCTTTTTTGAATGTTTGTTTAATTGTAGTTATTTTCCTTTAATAATTATAGGCAAAATTCCTCATGGAGATATTTAGTAGGGGTGAGGTTGATCGTCGGGTCATGAAAAACTCTAGTTGACTTAATTACTCTTATACCCCTTAGGTATCCAAGAACAGTGGTATCTTTAAAGGAGGAGTCCGTTGCATCACTAAAAGAGGTACATTTAAAGTGTTAATAATTAATCTGAATCTAAATCTGCATGATTTTATATTTTACCTAACTTATATGATTTTTAGGCATCCGCTCGGGAGTCACAACAAGTGACGCAGCAAGTTCGTACCGTACCACCCACTGGTCTTCCGAAGCCAGCGGGAAAAAAAGGCGGTGCTTTTGTGCCTCGGTACCGGTCGACGCTCGCAACAATGGTTGATATGTCCGATTTGAAGGATGGTGCTTTACGTGAAATCGTTATGGATGAAAGTGTCTTCGGTATTGAATTCAAGTCACTTATTACAATTGATGACTTGGAGGAGATTTTTAAGCATGATCAACTAGGCGTCACTAACATGCACTCATACATCCGGTAATATTCACTCATCCGATATATTATTTAATTAGTCCCACAATATAATTTATTTACACATTTCAATGAAAATAATCTAATGTTTATTATGTTTTTATTTAAGGTTGTTGTATGACAGAGTGTTGCGCGGGACTCCGTTGTCTAACAGATTCCGTTTCGTGTCTTCCGCCCACTGCAGCGGAATGGCAATTGCTTCGGAACCGGAATCAGTTAGACAGCGCTTAGTAGATAGTTTCATGTCCACCGGCAATACAGAAAGTCTGCATCTTTGGGCGTATAATACCCGACCAGTAGGGTTAGTTTCTCATTCTTTGTTCATCTAATCTCTGTTTCTTTTGTGTATAGCAAAATTTTCATATAACCTATTGTTTTAATTTATAGAGAACACTGGTTGCTGCTTGCTATCAACCCTATAAGGGAAGTCGTGTATTATCTGAATTCGGTAAATGGTGAATGGACCAATTATCCGGCCATGAAGGAAATCGTTGATTTGTAAGTGGGATCGTTCTAAATATATATTCGTGTATATTTATATATTTACTTATTTGTGGGATTGATCTAAACATATGCTTTTATATATTTGTTAATTAGATCAATACAAGTGTTCCGAAGTCAACGGGACGCACAGGTATCCCGAACTAAATCTAACAACATTACTTGGATCCAAGTGCAGGTACATTATTTTTCACAATGTTGCTTATAATATATTTATGCTACTTGATAAAACAAGACAACTATAGAATCTTATTTGTTTTTCTATGTAGTGTCCGCAACAGCGAAACAGTTACGATTGCGGATACTTTGTTTTGAGGTATATGAAAGAAATCCTTCAGGCGAATCAATTAGAGATTCCGCTCACGGTATGAATTTATAACTTAAGATAATTTCATATAATTTGTTACATTTAACTAAATATATCATTCATATTATGTTTTTGTTTTGTAGTACCTTGACGAATTCCGTGCTGCTGCGTACCCGAAGCTTAAGTTGGAAGAAATCAAAGAAGATTTGTGTCATTTTTATATTAAGCGCTTTTTCATGTAGGATTTGTGTCGATTTGAACTATAATATTATTGATGTTGTAATGATGTATATATATAATTTTGGATATTATAATGGTATTATATTAGTATATATATTGTCTTACTGATGGCTGAAATAATATCGTCGAAAATAAATTACAGGTCGAAAATATTACAGGTTGAAAACATATTACAGGTCGAAAATATTACAGGTCGACTGGGAGGATTAAATTACAGACTGCACATTAAAATACCTCATTTAGCAACGAAAGCGCTTTTGAAAAGCGCTCTTAAAGGCCCACCTACTAAAGCGCTTCTTTGTAAAAGCGCTGCCAAAGATTAATAAAAAAGCAAAAAAAAAAAAAAAAAAAAAAAGCAACATACTAAAGCGCTTTTGGAAAAGCGCTCTTATAGGGGGGGGCTATCAGAGCGCTTTTTCTAGAAAAAGCGCTCTTAAAGCCCACCCTATAAGAGCGCTTTTCCAAAAGCGCTTTAGTATGTTGCGTTTTTTTTTATTTTTTACTCTCACAGGGGGCCTATCACAGCGCTTTTCTGAAAAAAGCGCACTTAAAGAGGGGCCTACCAGAGCGCTTTTTCCAGAAAAGCGCTCTTAAAGGGGAGGCCTACAAGAGCGCTTTTTCCAGAAAAGCGCTCTTATAGGGGGGGCCTACCAGAGCGCTTTCAGAAGCGCTTTTGTTAGCTACGCCAGCGCCACCTTTCACAGCGCTTTTAAGCGCTTTTAAAGGCTATAAAAAGCGCTTTAAAAGCCCTTCCTCGTTGTAGTGAGAGGCTTGTATATAACAAATTTGAGAAGAATATTTCAAGTTATAAAGGTGAAGTGACAAAAGATCAACAAAGATCTCCACTTCCAGATGGAAATGGTTGGCTTGTGGAAGAGGTTTTGAATCTTAATGGCGATCCCCTTAGTGATTAGTTCAATGTGAGTGACCAATTTAAGCATGTTTCTGTATATCTTTAAGTTCTATAATTCATCTGTTCTTGGTTCTCATCTATTGCATCATTGACTATAATAAGAGATACACCTTCGCCATCAAATCGAGGATTTTCCCCCAAAAGCAAAAGGGTGTGGAGTTCAAGTATTTTTTGGAAACGAATGGCTGAAAAGTACAAAGAATTAGAAAAGGATTACAAAGAACATTCTACACAATATGCAGGAACATCTTCAAGTGACTTTTAGCCTAGTTGAGAAGAAGATTTTATCTAGATAGCAGATGATACTTGAACATGACTGGGAGCTATTTGATATTGAGTCAGCATAAATTTCGGTTCCATTCACGGGCTTGGACTTGAATATATGTTGCATCAGATTATAAGGTTCATGTGATTGAGTTGTTTGTCCTTAGATTACCCGACAATCCTAACTTCGATCAATATCAGCAGAACTTTGACAAGAACTCGATTGATGTTGAAATTGTGTTGGTCTTCAAACTAGATTACTCAATTGTGAAGTTTGTGGCCGTTGACAATAGTTGTCAAGAAATGCTTTTTTACATACAGGAAATGTAGACATTTATTGTGCCTTAGAAGGCCATAACATTAAGCATTGATCCTTCAATTATTTCTTAAAATTTGAGAAACGTTTTTTATTTCATAAATAATTTGAATAGTTTATTTGTATACATCAGTGTAATTTTTTTTACACATACATCCAATCAAATCATGTAGATATTGGTTGAGATATTTTTGAACACTATTGAAAAATAGAATTATAGTTGCTCAGATTTTGCGTCGTCCACTTATACTGACGCTGAGTATAGGATATAGCGTCGGCCAAGCCCATGTTAATGTCACGCTACATGGTTTTTATTTTTTTCTATTGGTTTTATTAATTTTATTTATTAATTAGACATTCAACCGAGGCTAATTATTTTCACTTTTTATTAATTTTTATATGACTTTGTAGCCACAGATAATTGACACTAACTATTTATTGATTTATTTATTAATATAATTATTCAATTATCAAGATGTTTGTGTCGGCTGTAGGATGACGCTATGTTATTCATCCCAAATTTTGAATGGCTCCAAAAATATTTCATTTCCCTCTTTTCTTTTGTTTAATGCTAATTGTTTTTATTTATTTTTTATTTTAGTGTTTGTGTAGAGCCCTTCGGCCACATCATTATATATGTAGATTGTGTTTGCAAGCTGCTAAATCCACTTGGTATTCTTTTTCGCATATCTTGATTGCAATCTTATGTCCTTTGATAACCAGTTGAGGGAGTTGGGAGGTCGGAATGTCGCACACATTGTTTATTGTTTCTGCAAAATATTTCTTCAGAATTGATGTTATGGCTGCAGCGTGTCGAACACTTGTGGTGATGAGGGAGCGGTGGATGCGATGATCGGAGGAGAAGACATAGGGCTGCACGAAAATCGCCAGTGCATTCTTCATTTCCATTTTACTAGAGTTTAAATTTAGCTATAACTTTGATTAATAGTCCGTTAATAGAAATAATTAATTCAGGAGAAAAAAAAACAATTCAAGAATTTGATAGGAGTATTACTAAATTATCATTTGAATATAAATGCATGTTGACATTTTATTTAAAAATAAATTGAATGTGTTAATAAAAAGTACTATTTGATATAAATTGACATTTTATTTAAAGACAAATTGAATGCATCCATTACAACATAATTATTTTTTAAAATGGGATTAGTAAAAAATAATTGTTCTTGATACATAAAATTATTTTTTTTTAAATG
Organism: Vicia villosa; assembly: GCF_029867415.1. Classification (NCBI taxonomy): domain Eukaryota; kingdom Viridiplantae; phylum Streptophyta; class Magnoliopsida; order Fabales; family Fabaceae; genus Vicia; species Vicia villosa. The sequence goes on along the minus strand of NC_081185.1, from coordinate 141,854,740 downwards.
TTTCATTAAGATATAAGTTTATTTAAGTGCGGAAAATCGAAAACACATTTATAAAATCAAAGATTCAAGATAATCAATTAATATTTATCATTGATACATAAAATAAAATTTTATTTTTTATATAAAAATATGTATAAACAAATTTATATATTTATTAACCATTATTTTTAATAAAAATATATAGAATAGTTATGATTTATATATTTTTTTTCGCTAATTATTTAGAAGGAAAAAATAATTTTTTAAGTATCAATTATTTGTTATTAATTTAGAAATTGAAAAAATATATATTTGTTTTTTATGCATAAAATCAATTTAAAGAAAATTTTGTCTAAAATATAAGTCAATTTAAGCACATCAAATCGGAAACTCAGTTATAAAATGGGAGACTTTGAAATAATAAACTAATATTTGTTATTGATAGATAAAATAAAAATTTATTTTTATATAGAAATTTATATCAACTCATTTATACTTTTAGTCACTATTGTTTTTTTATACAAATATTCATAATAAATACATTTGATAAATATTTTCACTTATCATTTAAGGTAATGACATACAAAAAATAACATAAGGATTACTATATATTACACATTGAGAAATTGAAGTACCTATTTTCATAAGAAGACATAATAAGAGTAAACAATTGAAATGAAAAAAAAAAAAAATCTATTCCCGTGGTTTAAGTTATATATAAAAACTTCCTCAAATATGCTAGTTATTACATCTCTACCGATGAGTATAACATTTACTTTATAATATTTATCATTTCTATACATTTAGAAAATGGGATGGTTCCATACTAGATTTAATAACAAAATTTATGAAACGGGATTGTTGCATACTAAAACTAATTTTGGCATGTTATTAAAAAAATGCCAACAATGCCACTCTCCATGCCAACTAAATCTAATATCAATATTTATGTCTATATTAAATCTAATTTTAACAAACTACTAAAAAAAACCGGCAACGCCACTCCTCGTACATGCTAAATCTAATATCATTTATAAAACAGAATGGTTCCATACTAAATCTAATATCAATATGTTTTTATATTAAATCTAATATCAGCATTTACGACACTAAATGGTTCCATACTAAATCTAATATCGATATGTTACTAAAGAAAGAGCGGCAATGCCGCTCCCCGTGCAATCGCACGTGTATATTACTAGTTAAATTTACGAAAGGAGGTGAGAAGGATTAGGTGCATATATTCACCACCATAAATCATAATCAACATTGCAAGTACAAATCTCTAATATATTTTTTTTAATGGAGTAAAACTGAGGGGGTGATGGAAGGAATATCACACATATTAACTCCCAACCCAATCAACACTGTAAATTTAAAAGGCGTACTTATATTGTTTTATCTTATATATGGCTGCTTACTTGATTGCAAACAAACATTTAAGGATTCAAATTATATATGAGACTAAAAGATTGAAAAAAACCTGGGTGGTAAAAGAATGTCTAACTTTAGAAGATTGAACAATACAGCAAAACTGCCGCCCAGCTAATATATGAGAGACTATAAGATTAATTTTCTCATCTCCAAGTGAAATTGTATAGCACATTCCCAGTATTTCGGAGTATTTAGGGAAAGGGAACTTCAGTATAAGATAAGGAACACTTTTATTGTCAAGTTCCATAACATGACAAATTAACCAAAAGCTCTTATATTTAATCACAAATATGTACATAACTCAACTTAAGTTTAGCCCCTTGACCTAGTCGATTGGCTCCGCGAGTAAGAAGAGGATAACACCTGCACATGTCAAAAGAATTTTCTTGTCATCAAAATTTTAACATTTTTCTTTCATATATACAGTTGCTGGGAAGGGATAGGCAGGCATTTTAGATTCTTGGTGTACAAAAGAGATGCATATTAATAAATGGAAACTATCAAACAAACCGCTATAGAGTGAAGAGCAAAAATCTCATCACACCTGGTATGTCTTTGGTCCTTTTTTAAGTAGATAACCAACGCTGTTTAAATTATCGATGAAAGTATCCACATCAGGTACTTTCAAGGAAATCCTATCTGCCAGACTGTACATTTCCTGAAAAGTAAGCAACACATTCGTTTTAATATCGAGGAAAGAAACCATTGACAGAATGTAGGGAAAAAATTGAAAACACATACAGATACTGAAAAGGAATCTTTTTGTTCCAGCTCCGATTGCTTATTAAGGGCATTTAGAAAGCGTTTTGCTTCTTTCTGTTGACTCATCCCCCCACTTCGACCAAAATCCACAACACCGTGTTCGTCAACATATTTATCATACAGAGATTCCTTCATGATTTCAACAGCATCCTGAACAATTATGACAATGTCATTACAGGAATGACTCAAGGAATTGATGACAAGAAAAAACTTGGCTGTTACTTTAAATTTTATTGACAGAACAATTTAGTTGTTTACATAAAAACTAGTGTTACATGACTTTAAAGTATTAGTAGATGCTGGAAATAGTTTTAGGCATGTTCCACGTACTAAAACCTTATGAACGAAATACATTGATTTCCTAGTTTTAGAAAAAAGGCTGGAAATATTTTTGACCTAATAAAAGTGTTTCCACCTCATCTCTTTGCAAGGATTATTAACTTTAGAAGAGTTTTTCATCTATATATGAATGGCGGCATTATGCTTCAAGTTGGTCTTCACGATTTTTTTATTGAAGTTGAAGAACCAAAAGATGATTAATGCTGTTAAAATTATTGAGGTCAAACTAAAACGTAATACTAACCATTGCATCCTGCGTAGTTATTTCTACTCTCAAGTCCAGCCGAGCACGAGCTTCAGCTAGCCTTACTAGACTTTCCAACTGCCTTGCTGTTATAGGAGTACCATCAGCCGAAACATTATGATCTCTAAGTTTTAAGTAAAAATTTTGTATGATATTTGCTGCTGGCTGGGACATCCTTATTAAGAGATATCAGAAAAAATGCAGAAAATAAATACTGTGAAATTTCCTGAGGGAATACTTAGACCAGAGTCAAAAGGTAGATATGACGTTGAACTACCTAGGAAAGACAAAACTTCTTGCATAAGCAATGTATTTGCGAAGAAGTTGACCAGGTAATGGAACAAAATCGTTGTCTCCTCGTCTGTCAAGTTTCAACTTTGAAATTAAAGAACCAGATCTAGCACCCAATTTTACCCCTTCAACATTCTGTGATGCAGAAGCTCTTGAATCAGAAGGTGGATCTGGTCAAGAAGTATATATTTCATTAGTGAATCTTGAATTGCCAAAATGCAGGATGCTCTAGTCTAGCCAATTTAAAATATAATGTACAAGGGAGAGATAACCTCCACGTCGCTTTTTAGATGCTTGTGAGTGTTGGCCAAACCCAGTATGAAGCTGTGAGATACATTTGAAACATCAATCTATAGTACCGAGTCCCAACAGAACCATAGAAAAACATAGGATAGGATCAAATGAAAAATAATAAACCAAGAACATTGATTTGGTAGAAATGTGACAACATTCAGCTTTTGTTTACTGTGAGAAAAGATATTGTCCTACTGCATAAACACCCAAATATAACATGCAGAAAACACGATATTATTGCATCTAAGTCATTAGTCAAACTTCTTTCCTTTTAAATATTCTTTGAACTCTTCCCGCTTTTTTCTGTTGGTCTGTGTCTGTATCATGTTGTATCTTAAATACATCATAAGTTCAAACCTATTTACCAACTTAAGTTCTTTACTTGGGAAGAAGAGTAGCTTCAAGATCAAGCAATCCAAGACAAAGAAAAAAAGGATTAACCTAGAACTAGAATGATTATGCAGAATTGAAAATTACCAACAGTTAATAATTCATGTCCTTGACACAAGCAGATACATATGTTGTGTTAACTGTTAAAGAGACTACAGTTTGAAAATAGCCCCATCAAACAACTGAAAAGTTTAAACCAGTAATGAAAACTCAGTAATACACTTAAGCATCATTACTATAGTTGTTATTTATTCAAATGTCAGGATGAGAAGCCAATATGCCATTCCCATCAACCATGAATAAGATATGAATGTCATGTAGTTTATGTACAAAAGTGAACACCAACACGAAGTAAGAAGACAGTAAAACTTACTGACATAATGTGCTCCGAGACTCGTTTGTCCAAAAGTTCATCAGGCTTGTCCAGCAATATGAAAATTAAATCAAAACGGGACAATAGTGCAGCACTCATTTTTAAATTTTCATTTACAGTTTTTGCCCGGCTGCGATTTTCATTTAAAGAAATTGTCAGGAGAAATTATTTGCTTGGTTACATGACTAGCATTATCTAGTTATATGTTAAAAAATTGATGTAAGATCACTCTATTCCATTCCACAACAACAACAACCAAGCCTTATCCCACTAATAAGTGGAGAGTGGAATTCAATCCATTCCATTCCACTCTTTTCTTATACCATCAATTCAGACAAACTTACCCCATTGAAGGAGAAAATTGAAATAAGGGATATAAATGAACTTAGATAACTTATTATAAGATAGATTATTAAAAATAAAAACAGAATGGAAAATTGAGGGATAATGAAGATTAAAAATGTTACTTATAATGACCACCAGCAGGGTTTGCTGCTGCTAAGACAGAAGTCCGGGATGATAAACTTGCTACCAATCCCGCCTTTGCAATAGAGACACACTGTTGCTCCATTGCCTCCAGTAAAGCCTGTATTGTTACAAATTTGAAATAAGGCTTCAGTTAAGATATAATAAAGTAACCAGAAATTGATCAATGGTTACCAGAGAACAAACCTGATGCTCTGAAGACATTTTATCAAACTCGTCAATACAGCATAATCCACTGTCAGCCAGCACCATAGCACCTATTAGGAATTGCAACAATTATTCACAGAAAATACGAATTAAATTTTGCAAATGATCACAGCAAAATCAGTTAGACCCAATCATATCCTTATTGATTCCATATAAAAAAATAACAGTTTCCCCCTCTTCCTCTTTACCCAAAAGTTATTATGTCAGACACTATCCAAGATAAACCAACAAAACTTTAGAGCTTAAGGAAATAGTGACAAGCACCAGACAACTGTGTCATCAATCAGCCCACCGCCAAGGAAGCAATCCGTACAACTTGGCCAGAAAAGAACTACAGATAACTTAGCTTCCTGACTTATTAAATATACACTTTAAATTCCACATTTATCATACAGAAACAAAGATTTCAACATATGGAACACAGAAGAACAACTAGAAGAAATAAACAATAAAAGGTAACATGACAACACAATTCAAAGACATATTCCATAAAGAGTAGTATCAATTATGACCAGTGACTGGTAATCCGCTAATTCTGGAAATAGTGCTGTACACATTGAATCATGAGTTCACAAGTTCAATGAGTGCAACATTAAAAAATAATGTAAAAAAAAGCATATACCTGCCTCAAAAGCATAGTCATTTGTCATAGGATCCTTCACTACAGCTACTGTGAGGCCAGCTTTGGTTGTTGCGTTACCACATACATAGATACCTCGTGGAGAAACAGCTGCTGCTGCTTGTAACAACTGGCTCTTACCTAGACCAGGGTCGCCTAGAAAATTGAAATTGCAACACAATTAGTTTGTAAATTTTTATTCTCTCTCCATTTTGCAAACTTCCGAATGAAGAAAGCATTTTCGATACAAATAAATTTACTTCTCCGTAAGGAAAAACATTTCTGAAGGATTGATTCCATTCAAAATTGCAAAGATAACACATAGCATACCTACGATCATGACATGAATATCTCCCCTCACAGGTACCTTATTCTGATCCATAGAATGCCTCCGTACACCACCAAATAATGCTAGAGTTATCCCAGCTGTCAAATAAACAGCAAACTATTATTTGATTTTCCCCTCGACTGCTGATTTTGGAACATAAGCCCCATATCATGACATTGAAGTATCAGAAATGCTTGAGTCACATTCTTAACAAACAATTGCTAACAATGCACTTGTCAGCCATGAGATTAATAAGCCGTTAAAATGAACAAAATTATGACTGGATAGGGGGATTATGAAGTTTTCAATGGAACTAGCAAGGTTATACTAACAATTACATAAGACATAAGAAACATGTCACCAAACAAGCCACTAAAACTAAAAGGGTGGACAAGGGCATGAAACTTCTGTCATTGCGGGGTCTAAAAAAATCAGGTGTGCACAATCTTAGCCTGAATGGAGAGGCTATTTCCAGCAACAGAACCAATGAACACCAGCACCAAATCACACGACAGCAATGTAACATTGCGGCAATGAGCTAAAGGCTCACCCTCTCACTAAACAAGTGATTAAGGTGAGGACACACATTTCATCACGAGATGGATATTTACCTTTAACAAGCTCGTGCCCATAGATGGAAGGGCATATAGAGTGAAGGATTTGCCGAAATAAATCTGAACCATGCTCCTCTGCAAATTTCACAACAAATTCTAAATCCTTTGATGAAAATGAAAACAAATCAAACAGCTCAGTTGGTCTAGCTTTGGCATTAGAGTCTTGTGAATCATCAGGTATGGACTGTGACTTTGAATTCATAATGGATACAGCTTCAAGATACAAATAGTAAAATCCTTGGTTTTTGTTCTTTGACTTTCCTGTATAAATACCCACAAGCTGCATCAGGTAAATGGCTCAAGAGAGAATAAATTTGCATTTTATGTAAAGTAGTTGAGGTATTTAAAGCAGGGATAACTCTTTAGTGTGACCTAACGATAAATATTTGTATAAACTAAAACCCAATCACCCAATAAAGAGCAAGCATGTGACAAGTGATAAGTGTCGGTTATTGATAGATAACTGAAAGTGATACTGTCGGTTATTGATAGATAAGTCTAAATAACTGATGTAACCGCGTCTACCGGTATACTACACTATGAAATAACTGGTATCGTGTATCTTACATGAAGATTTGCTAATAGCGCTGATTTTTTTTAATTCTAAATGGTGTAAGTTTTTAAGTTATATTATTTTAGCATACTTCTTATGCATTCGTTTTTAACAACAGGAAAGAAGTTATGTAGCCTTTAAGAATTAAGCAGAAGCTGGTCCAATCAAGGTTTCCTAAAGAACTCATGTTGTACAGGAGAATATAATATGATGCTAAGACACTTTCATTATCTATATTACATATTTCAGCTGTAATAAAATTAATCTGTTTGTCGCCGAAGCTATTCATTTATTGGCCCTACAAATTACAATACAGTGAAATTTATGATTTAATATGTAGCCAAATACAAATGCAACGGCACTTAAAGAAATAAATAAAGGATATTAAAACAGTTTAAACATATACCCACGAAGAATTTTAATATAGCTTGGTTATCTTTGTTCGCAAACTTTAATTAGCTTGGTTATCTCTGTTCGCAATCTTTAATTAGCTTGATTTCACATCAACATTCAAGCAATTTGTAACTTGTAATACAAGCCAGCAAGTAAGGTGGATAACTAAAACAAGCAATTAGTAAATAATACCTCCTCCAATATCCATGTAATTGTTAATTCCTTTGATAATTCCAGTAACCGTCACCACATCTCCAGGAATGCATGAATCAACAAGATCTTGGGTAAGTTCACATTCCACTGTTCGAGGGACTCGTCCTTCCTCGTGATCTTCATGTTTTAATAATTCTTGAACCCTAGTCCATACATTCATTGAAAACAGAGATTTCAAAATGAATAAGTGGGGGAGGGGGAAGCCAAAATATAACAACAGAATAGAGATTATGAGTCAAGATCTAGGCTCACCTTATTTTCTGAAAATCAATAGTCTTAGCAGTAGATCGCAATGGATTGAAGAATTTGCTTTTGCATCCATTCAAATTGCAAGTTGACGGTGGTGAGAATTTTCCATCGGGAAATATACGTGTAATACTTTGTTTGCACTTACTGCATTCAAAACTCATCTCTACCACAAGAGGCCTGACGGTGCTGGCTTTCACAGCGGTACCACGCACTGAGACGAGCTTGCCTGTCAAATCCTCAAATGATGTTAAAATGCTTTTTTTTTTCTATACAACGGGAAAACCTCCACTATTGCAAGCAAACTTTAGGAAAACAAAAAAACACTACAATGATTTTATGGTATACCAATGTAAGCTGCTTTTAAGTTCTTCAACGCAATCATGGTTTCAGGACAGTTATGAAGACGGATGTCTACTTTGGCAGAAAGCTCCATCTTGTCACTCTCCCATTTAGAAAGCAAAACCTGTTTCCAGTTTATTATTATTTAATTCGTATAAATCCCTGGTCAAGCATAAGATATGCACTTGTTTGCAAAATAAAATAATCGACTTCAAACATACCTTGTGAACAGCAGCACTCATGCATAAGAGAGCAATTTTAGGTTTCTCCGTTAACATTTCATAAAATTTTGTAACATCACACATTATTTTGAGCTGCTGAAAATCAAGTGGCAGTACATAGTTTCCATACTCATTTTTCACCTGTCAGCACAATTCAAAAGTTATATGTATATCCGGGATTGATAAAACGAATAAATCATGTCTACACTGTAAAATTAAAATATATAATTTTAGGTTTCTCTGTTAACATTTCATAAAATTCTTTAACATCACACATATTTTTGAGCTGCTGAAAATCAAATGGCAGTACATAGTTTCCATACTCATTTTTCACCTGTCAGCATAATTCAAATATTATATGTATACCCGGGATTGATAATACGAATAAATCATGTCTACACTTTAAAATTAAAATATATAATTTACTTGCATTCAATGGAAAGAAGCTTATTAAGCTTTAAAAACCAGAGAAGGGGCGAGATTCTAAGCGATTAGGACATACGAGGGGAGGTCTGAAGAAGTTTATTTAGGCTTATTTTATGACATAAGCACTTGCTAATTGTTTAAAAGAGCTTAAGACATAAGCACTTCCATAAACTGTTTTTAGCTCATATCTCTCAAAAATCTTATTTCAAACTGTTTCAGTATAGGTTATCTTCATTACCTCTTGGATTCTAAAAATAGTTCGTACACAAACTCTTGTATAATAAGAGCTTATTAAATAAGCACTTGTCTAAATTATACATCCGGAGATAATAAGCATTTATTCTTAGGAGCTCCAAATGATCACAAAAGATTACAGATTCTTTTAGTTATTCTTATCTCCATTATTCCACAAGAACCTCGGTAGTACCGACATCTCTAGAAAAAATGTGTCAGTGTTAGAGTTGGAATTTGAAACCATTTGAAACCAACACTGACAATTGTGATTAAGTTTAATTTATTCATTTTTTTAAATTATTAACAGTGTCGGCGTGTCAGTGACTCCGGTGTCGTGTTTCTGGTGTCCGTGCTTTAAAAGACCAGGACCTAATTGAAAACGAATACAAATAAAATTGCACTGTGAAACCAATCCTTGCTCTAGTTCCTCTTACTATACTCGCTAATCTAGTTTTCATAACTTAGGTTTGGTACAATTATATAGATTCTTCTTTTATTTGAAATTAGAAACCTAATATTAACCTATGATAGTTGAAATTTGAAATTCCTAACTAACATGGAAAATCGATTAAACTTTCAACAAGTTTTTGTAAGAAAATGAAACGGTTGAAGAGATGAGAGTAATTGCAGTACCTGAGAAGCGATGTGTTGGCCTTGGGGAGAAGAAAAGAATGAAAAAAGAGAAGATGTGAGACTGAACCAGGTTTTTTCGACGGTGAAGAGCTGTTGAGGAAAGTAAAAGTCCATTAACTCGAATGATTGCATGGGAAATGATTCGGATCCATGCCGGATCCTCTGCTCCGTCTCTTCTGCGGTTCTGTGCATTCCGTTTCCGGCGTAACTCATTTGCAGTGCTTTTCGCGGGAAAATGTGAATATGTAAAATGAGAGTTGTCTTTTCCAGGAGTTTTTAAAGCCCAACAAATTTTCTCAATTTTAAGCAGTGACTTAAACTTTTTTTAATTTTCAATAGTTTAGTAAATCTTACTCATTCCTGTTTTAAAATGAGTATCGAGATGACTTTTTACATCAAAAAAAAAAAAATTTGCACCATTTGGTACGATGGGGTGAGTTTCACAAGTGTAACGCTAGAGGGCGAATCCCTCAAGTGTCATAGCATTTGATATTTTAAGTAAATATATTTTTTCATCATTAGAAGGTTATTTTGCAATCACGCCCTTTGCGATTTATTAATGAAAAGTTTGGGTATTGCGGCGATTCTTCTGATGATATTTTGATTTTTGTTGCTACTACTTTTGTGGTGTTTATATTTCATGTTGCCTTAACTTGATAAAAAAAACTGGGGCGAGTCCCTCGTGTGTTGCTTGAGTTTCTTTTGGTGAGGATCCTTCATCAGTGTACCTTGTAGGCGACAAGGATCCTTTATTGAAGGTTCAACATACAATTGTATCGTAGGGTGACAAGGATCCTTCAATGAAGGTCCAGCATACAATTTCCTCATAAAGCGATAAGGATCCTTCAGTGAAAGTTCAGCATACAACTGTCACGTAGAGCATCAAGGATCCTTCGGAGAATGTTCAACATATAATTGCCTCGTATTGAGGCAGGGATATAGTTGACTTATATATAGGAGAGAACTTAGATACAATTATTTATGTGTGATTTTTACTATTTTCCAACAAAAAAATGATAATTAATATAATTTTCTCCTATAGATATGCAATTTTCCCCTATTTTAACTCCCTAAACGATAGTTAAGTACACTTGTCATATCTTTATTGGAAAATAATAAAAATCACACCTAAGGAATTGTATGTAAGTTTTATTAGGGGTGTTTCATAGGCCGATTTGGTTTGGTTTGATGTCCAAACTGATATATTTTGGTTGAATTTATACATTTTTGCAATAAAATCAAACTGAATCAACCTAAAAAGCAACACGTTAATTTAAGATGGATTGATCGGATACATTAAAAATAAATATAAAAAAATATTTTTTTTCTTAAAATAACTAATTTGCATCAACTGATTTTCAAAATAATATGAAATCCCTAATTTTTTTATCCAAATAGGTTGTGAGCATATTTCACTTTTTCTTGTTGGAGATAATTTTTTTTAATCCAAATAGGTTGTGAGCATGTTTTACTTTTTCTTGTTGGAGTTGAATACATTGTATTAGTTTATTAGATAATGATGATGTGAATTATGCAAATTAATTCAGTAGTTTATATGATAATTGATCTTACCGGATCAGAAGGATCTTCGTGGCCTGCAACGGAATGGATCTTCAGTGAACTGGGGGGTGTGCCTGCAAGGTACTCCGATCAAAGCGCAAGTACAAGGTAAGAAGAGAAAGAATTATGTTACCTGACCCTCTAGTGAAAGAGGATATCTATAGCCCCCAGCGCTGGACCAAGATCTCGCTATTGGACTGGATACCCAGACCCAATTTGGAGACTGTCAGGATCCTACGAGTGTAGCGGAGACCAGCACGTGGTATCCATCCTGGTCAACCCCTCCGAAGTTTAAGGGGGAGACGCGGCCTTTTAGGGAGCGTGTGGACTCCGCTTAAACCGGAGGATCGGGAGTGAAGGAACCCTACGAGAAAGGGTCTCGGCTGAAAGAATACACGGATGTGCTCGCAGGGACAAGACAGGTGGCGTTGCTCGGGTTCTATCCTGCCCGACTGAGGATTAGCATAGTCAACTGGGTGAAGGTCGCGTGCTTATGCAAAGCTGACGGGCATTTAGTCCGCGTGACGCGCTAGGACCACGTCCCGAGGAGCACACTGAGAGAGATTTGGGCTTTAGTCCAACTGGACCAGGCGTCGGCCCAGTCCAGAACAATATTGATGATATTTATTATGTAAATTAATCTATTATCCGAACTAATTAACATCAAATTCCATATACTCCTATTTGTTTGTTGTCCCAAATGATAAAATGTCCAACCTAAACAATTTATCAATTTATATGATAATGATGATATGTAGGAAACAGATCCTCTCCAGCTTTTTCAATTCTGCCACAATTCTGCCATTTCTCCTTCTGGCCATTAGATTTAATTTTAACAGTCTAATCTTTTCTCTCTTTTATGCTATGCCACAATTCTGCCATTTCTCCTTCTGGCCATTAGATTTAATTTTAACAGTCTAATATTTTCTCTCTTTTATGCTATGAGACTAAATTAATGGCCTGGATTGAAGCAGAATGGAAGGCAGCAGACACCCAACATGAGAGGATCCATATGCAAATTAATCTATTTTTTTGTCCAAAATGATAAAACGTCCAAACTAGACGTCATGATTTGATTTGAATTTCCGTTTGATTTCCAATGAACACCGTAGTTATGAATGATGTGAGGTAACCATTATTATATTTGTGAATTTTTTGATGATAAAAAAAGAACTGAATGTAAACAAGTCCCTCCAACTGCAACACTATTACACAAGCAAATACCCCCAAACTTCTTACAAGACATGTGAGGGCGATAGAGATGTATAAAATTAATCTACATTTCAAGATTTGCAACAAAACTACATATTCGCCCGTGGTAAAAATGCTCCAAGCAAGATTGCCCGTCAACTTATAATTGAGTAAAAATACTAATGTAAAGGCTAGGTTATGCCAGATAATCCATTAATATGAATACCTTTTTTTTTTTAAATAGCTTGATGGCAGAATTATAAATAAAAAACAAGGGCACAAAAGCAATTAAGATATCAATAATCCATTCTTATCAATATTAGGAATATCAAAAGAGAGCATAAGATGACAATGTAAAAAGACTCAATAATCATAACTCCTGCTGTCAATACTAAACTTTAGATTCAAAAACTGGAATTCATCAGACAACATTGCTGAGGATATTCTGTCATGTCCATACAAGAAACAATAATAGCAAATAAATTTGAAATATATTGGAAAAGCAATCATTCATCCTCTTGGCTGCGCAGCCTGGCCAGTTTGTTTGTGACAACAACATCCAATTGTGCTGCACGTTCAACGATATCCTTTCTTTTCCTTGTTGATACGTTGTGTGCTATCTCAGCACAATATGTCCTGATGTTTTTTCATATAAGTAAACAAAGTCAGAATGTGCGCTAAAGGTGAATGATAAATTGTTGATCCAAATGCTAACATGGATGATGGAATTGAATACAAGCTTGTTACCTGTTATGCATCATGAGGAGTTCTAGATCCTTGACATTGTGGACAACAAACTTCTTGAAACCATTAGGCAGATAGTGGCGGGTCTTCTTGTCTGAACCATAACCAATGTTTGGCATCAAAGTAACTCCTTTGAACTTTCTCCTAACACGTGAGTCAATACCCTTTGGCCTGCGCCAACTTTCCTGCAAACCAAAACAGAAATAAGATACACACCATAACCCTGTCCCTGTGGACTCAGTTTGTTTGGAAGATTCAAACAGCATACATATACTGATATACAGAACAGCAAAAAAATGAAAGACATAAATAGCAGATAATGCATACAATGTAGAAATATTGGAAAACATGATTTGTATTCCAAAATCCAAAAGAATGATTGGTACACAGACAAAAATCTATCATTACATAGGTTTAATATAAAGCATTGTCGAAAATGGAAATGACACAAAATTGTCATTAGAAATAGTAGAATATACAATAGGAATTGGCAAAGTAAAGCTTCCTCTTGTAATTATTATCTAATTACTAACATGAAGAAGTATAATTAATGCATGAATATAAAATCTACATTCAAATAGTTCAAAAGTTTTTGACTTTATAAAGTTCCAAGTAATCACAAGTATACACAAAACTAACTACATCTAGATTTTACATAATATTGGTGAAGGCCTATAATGTTCAATCAAAAAGTATTGATAATGTATTAAGGAAACTGTTTGAGAAAGCTTAAACATCCACCTTTGAGGTATCTCCACTCCAACTTATTTCCAAACATTCATTAATTCATTTGATAAAACAAAGACCTGACAACTTGAAGATATAAAAAACAACCTAATAGAGACTACAAATCTCCCAAACATTTAAGCAACTATTATAATCGACATACCTTGACACATATTCTCCTGTCACTTTGAGGCCTAATGAACCTCTTGACACGCTTCTTGATAATCTTCTTGGTAAGCAGTGGAACAGCCATCTTGTCTCTACAAAACACATAAAATTTCTTCTTCAATTCATAACCAACTAAACAAACTTTAAAAAAAAATTAAAACTACACATCTAACATCTAACATCTAACACTAGAAAACCTTAAAAATTGTTATAAAAATTTACATGAATTATTAAGAAATGGAGGTTATTGGTAGAAGTAAAAAACACGAATTTATTATAAAGTAAGGAAATTTTTAGATATGGATGTGCTAAAATCGAAACATGATGTGGTTAATCTCCTATTGTAAAAAAGCTTGGGGTATACAACATCAAATTGACGATAGAATTGGACTGAAAAGGTAGATCGTTTAACAGGTTGAAAAAACACCAAACAGAATACGAAATCGACGCAGCATATGGTAATTAGATCAACGATATGAATAAGAAACAACAGATTACATACAAAGAAAGGAGAAACAAAAAAATCAACGAAGTGAAAGAACTAGCAAAGGCGGTACCTTGGAGAAGCTTCACTGCGAGGAACCAGAGAGCGAGAGATGCATACAAAACCCTATTATTTCTTAAACTTAGGTTGGGCTTGATGGCCCAATAACAACGCCCGTTATATGAGATTATTTTTATGCCACCCTTTGAAATGTAATTACCACCCCCAAATTTTCATAATATAAAAAATATCCCCCAATAATATTTTAGTTAAAAATATTGCAAGAAAAATCTGATAGTTAAAGTTAAAAATGAAGTACTATAAATGAAAATATTCGGTAGGGCAGCATAAAAGTTTGAAATGTATTTTAACGATTTTAAAAAAAAAATGATGAAAAAAATATACTCTTTTAAAAAAAAAAATATCATGGATTATCGAAGTTTTCTCAAAATGATAGAAAATTTAGTAGTGTTAAATTACTCGTTTTTTTAAAAGACCATGCAATTACCATGCAATTTAGTAGAACTGTAAAATATCCAATAGTTTGAATTTTCACAATTGAGATTTTGCCAACTATTTTGTACTACTGTGATTGCACTGACAATTATATGGAGTCCATAATGAAATCAAACTTGTATAAATAGGCTTCGTATGTTGTTCAAAATATAACTTAGAACATCTCAATATTCGTATATCACAGTTGTTTACTTCCATGACGCGAAACCTCTTGTTGATTTTCGACTCCCTGTGGACACCACTACTCCCGTTGCTCTGAGATCTAAATTGGATAATTTGTTGCCCCACACCGGATATTGAAAAGTGGTTAAGATCGAGTTTCATGCATCGTCGATTGATATTGAAGGAAAGGTGAAACACAATAATTTTGAGCTAAAGATTGATAAAGATTTTAAGGTTATAGGGAGAACATATCATCGTAGGCTAACAAATGGACCATCGAGTTTAATGAAATAATTGTTAAATTTATCATCGATATAATCAAGATATTGAAACGTTCATAATCATCTAGTAGTGTTTAAGTTTTATTCTTTATTATTATTTTATGAAGTTATGTTATTGTTCGTGTTAAGTTGTGTTAATCAAGCAATAATGAAATATTACATGTTTGTCGAATAAAATGTTAAGTTAAAATGTTAGTACTATACAAATAATACAAAAATAATAAAATCTACACAAGTCCCCACAGGTTATGTGTGTTATCTCTGAAACCAGAGTATAAACTTTATCATCTAAGTTTACCAAACTCACGAGGTTATCTGTAATTACTACTATCATCTACAAACGTTACTGGTCAGCCACACCAAGTGGAGGGGCGACACGTCGTCGAAATGTCTTGCAACATCGGAAGGTGTCATATTATGGAGTGATGTAAGGGTGTCATACTGTAAAGAACTAGTAACCACCCACACATTTCCTAGAGAACTGAACCTCAATTGCAAGATCTCTAATAGCATGGGTACAATTGACAATGTTAGACAAAAAACATTTATGAATGCCCTACGTTGGCACATCAGGGATTGGTTGTAACACCCTAAAATCCCAAGCGCTTATTTATATATAAACATGTTGAATTATATTTACCTCAAACAGGGTGTCACACATCTTCTAAAAAAATCTTTCTTCGAGTTGGAAATATCTCAGCGAAAAACAAAAACATAAGTATTTGGACATCTCATCATTTATCTCAAAAGGAAATTAATTGTAATATAAACGAAAGTAATTTTAAACAACTCGCAAAAGATAGAAATAACATCTCAGCCCAGTGTTACACTATCAGAGCGTCAATCGCAGAAAACTAAATAAAACTCATAAAATAAAATAAGCAAAGACAGCCATCTAAGCCACCCTCCAACATGTATGACACTAAGGCTCCTCTACTTGAGTATATGCAGCATCGACATAATTAGCCACACAATAACAAATAGACGGTGCAAATACATTCAAAATACGTTAGTGGTGCATAATACAATATGGATAATTAATTTAACATAGTTAATCAACCATGCAACTCAATTACACAACAACTATTCACACATTTTGCATCATATAGCATGTGCATCGAGGTCATAACTCATGTATTTGGTTGGCAATCCATATTTGTGGACAAAGTGCTTATTATTTTGATGTTGATTACCTTAGATACTTCATTGACTTCGAGCAGATGCTTGTTTGGTTTATCTGTACTTGAAGTTAGGTGAAGCTTGTCTTTGAAAAATTAATCTAACAACTTCTACTATATTGCGCCTAATCCAAAAGCTTTCTCAATCTTTACGTTGTTTACGTTAATATATTTGCACCTTCATTGTTACTAATATTTCATAACAACTTGTGCTACACAGTTGCTAATATTTCATCTGAACCATTCTCATGCATGGACCCTCACTCACTTTCCACGTATCTTCGGCTGGTTATATGAGAATCAATACAACGAGGTTTGACCACATACTTGCTCCTTCATCGTGCTCAGAAGGAATTAGGCGATTGAGTCGTTCTGAGTATTTCTTGACCGCATTGTAATAAATGATATACGTTGCACATCGTACGACGATCATCGTCATGCGCGTATTTTGGATGACATAGTCTTCTAGTCCAAATGGTTGGACTATGGATCACACTTGATTTATCCACATCTACCTGAGCGAGTCATGCGCCTGTTCAAATTTTTACAAGGTACCTTGGATGATCCCTCTGTGTATGCTCTTTCAACTATCGTCTGCATATATGTTGATGTGATGTTTGATTATTTTTATAATCATCTGATACTAGAGGAAGGAAGAAGTATGTCAGTTCCTCAACCACAGTGTAGTGCACTCAGCTACGCCCAATGGTATTTTAGGTTGACTCATCCTTAAATAATATCATATGCTCAAGGAGATCCACCTAGATCAGCTCATCATAATATATTAGAGAAAGAGTAGGCTAGGATTGATAATGTAGTTGACGTGTTACCTACACATCAATGTATTATGACTATTATGCAAGCTAGTATAAATAGAGAAAAGTTTTCACAACATGATCCTGTGAATGCTACAAAACTGAGGGGTCATTAATATTCAATAATTCCCTTTTGAATTTTTTTTTTAAAATAACCATGTATTAAAAAAAAAATCCGCAAATAACCACGTTTCGAAAAAAATTACGCAAATAACCAGGTTTCTGAAACCCTTAACACCAAGGCGCCATCTCACATGGCTTATTCCTTTTTTTTAGTCCTAGGCGCCATCTGACATGGCACACTCAGTCCCAATAAGCCATGTCAAATGACGCATCCCTTCAACTTTTAGGAGGAGGAGCCATCTCATATGGCGCCTCCTTGTATATTTTTGTTCAATTTTCCATTTGAAAATGCACCAAGGCGCCATATGAGATGGCTTATTGCAGAAAAGTTGTACATAGGAGCCATCCCAAATAACGCCTCCCTTCATCTGATACAATGGTGGCGCCATCTCACATGGCGCCTTGGTGTCAATGTTTTCTGAAACTTGGTTATTTGTGTAATTTTTTCCGAAGTATGGTTATTTGCGTAATTTTTTTCTAATACATGGTTATTTAAAAAAAATTTCTTCCCTTTTAATTGTATTTTAATGACATTTGTATGAGGTATACCTAATTCACTTTTTTTTTTGTATTTTAATATTTAATGATATTTGTATCATGATTTTTAATTTGTCAACAATATTTGTATTATGATTTTTAATTCGTCAACAATAATGTTTGATCATGAATTTTAATTAAATTAATTTATGACATTTGAATTCAATTACATAAGTGAATAGTTCAATTGATAACAAATTGAACTTGCTTAAAATATACAATAATTTATGACATTTGAATTCAATTACATAAGTGAATAGTTCAATTGATAACAAATTGAACTTGCTTAAAATATACAATTTCTTAGTATAAATGAGTTAAATATAAAATTTCTTGAAAAATATCAAATTTATAACAAAAAAAAAATATCTGCTTAAGGGTTATTATGAAAATTTCCTGCCTAAGGGTTATTGTAAAAATTTCCTTCCTAATTATTGCAATGTATGTAGATTTTGATAAAAAGAGATTCTTGAATAATCAAAGAGAAATTGAGGTTTCCATTAAAATATGAGAAAAGAGAGGAGCTGATTAATAATATATTTTGATACAATACTTCTATTTACTCTCAAAGAGGCTCTTTTCTAACTATAGACAGCTTGCTGCAATGTACATAACAAACTCCACCATATAATGTGCAATACAAACACATCCCTTCAACCTTGTCAATGAAAGTTTGAACAGTAGAAAATATATTCTTCAAAAGACTTTTATGAAAATAATTTTTACCATTCAAATGGCACATAAAAATCAACTTCCACAAGATTGTCTGTCAACTTATAATAGAGTAAAAAATACTAATGTAAGGGATATGTTGTACCAGATAATCCAATGAATGCCCTTTTTTTTAAGAAATAGTATGATGCGAGAATAACAAATAAAAAAACACAAGCACAAAAAGCTATTAAGAATGATAGAGAGCATAAATGACTATGTAGTGAGACAATAATCATTACTCAGGATGTCAATACTACACTCTAGATTCAAAAACTGGAATCCATCAGACAAAAATACTGAGGATATTGTCATGTCCATACAACAAACAATAATAGCAAATAAGTTTGAAATATACTGGAAAAGCAATTATTCGTCCTCTTGGCTGCGCAACCTGGCCAATTTGTTTGTGACAACAACATCCAATTGTGCTGCACGTTCAACGATATCCTTTCTTTTCCTGGTTGACACATTGTGTGCTATCTCAGCACAGTATGTTCTGATGTTTTCATGCAAGTAAACATAGTCAGAATGTATTAAAGGGGAGTGATAAATTGTTAATCCAAATGATAACATATATAATGAAATTGCAGCTTAATATATGTTAGTACCTGTTATGCATCATGAGGAGTTCTAGATCCTTGACATTGTGGACAACAAACTTCTTGAAACCGTTAGGCAGATAATGGCGGGTCTTCTTGTCTGAACCATAACCAATGTTTGGCATCAAAGTAACTCCTTTGAACTTTCTCCTAACACGTGAGTCAATACCCTTAGGCCTGCGCCAACTTTCCTGCAAACCAAAACAGAAATAAGATACACGCCATAGCCCTGTGGAATCAATTTGCTTGGAAGACTCAAACAGCATATACATAACAGCAACAAAAAAAGAATGAAAGTCATAGACAGAAGATGTCGGGTATAGTGAAGAAATATTGGGCATGATTTTGTATCCCAAAATCCAAATGAATTATTTTTACACAGACAAAAACTTATCACTGCATAGGTTAAATATAAAAGCAACGTCAAAAATGGAAATGACACACAATTGTCATCAGAAATAGTAGAATATACAATGGCATTGGCAAAGTATAGCTTCATCTTATAATTATTATTTAATCTCTAACATGAAGTAGTACAATTTAAGCATGAATATAAAAATCCACATTCATATTTAATTCAAAAGCTTTAAATTTATAAAGTTCCAAATAATCACAAGGATACACAAAACTTACTTCAGTTTGACATCTTAAGCAAAATGAGTATTATACCAAAATCTAAAGCATGTCCACTTATACTGATAGACTTATAATGGTCAATCAAAAGTATTTATAATGTATTTTGGAAATCGTTGGATATTAAAATATGAAGGGAGTGGAGTAGGATTGTATGTGCGGAATGAAGATTCCATTCCATCATTTAGATATTTTAGGAAAGTAAGTGATGATGGAATGGATACAAATCCATTATGCTCTACTCCATCCAATTTTAAATGATCCAAAAAAAGTCTTATGGATTTGTTTGAGAAAGCTTAAACATAACTTTAACGTATCTACATTTAATTTCCAAACATTCATTAAATCATTTGATAAAACAAACACCAACAACTTGAAAATATATACAAAAACAAACTAATAGAGCCTACAGATTTCTGAAATATATAAAAACAAGTAATTGTCATGGACATACCTTGACACATATTCTCCTGTCACTTTGAGGCCTAATGAACCTCTTGACACGCTTCTTGATGATCTTCTTGGTTAGCAGTGGAACGGCCATCTCGTCTCTACAAAACACAAAAAAACCAACTAAATAAATCAAAGAGAGATAGGTAGAAAGTATAATAACACCGAAAAGCATAAGGAAAAAGAGATCTACACAGAAAACACACTTGGAGCATATGCTACCGCAAGAACAAAACTATAAACTTTAAATCTAACTGGTAAAAAGACACAATTCATGAAAACCATAAATCCTACTGACATAAGGCATTAAATTGGAATGAAAAATGACACTAAACAGAATTCAAAGTCGACACAGAGCATGGAAATTAGATCAACGAAATGAGACTAAGAAACAACATTAACAATAGATTACATACAAGGAAATGAGATACAGAAAATCAGGGAAGTAGAGTTTAGAAATGGCGGTACCTTTGTGAAGTCTCACTGTGAAGATGATGAACCAACTGCGAGAAATGCCTACAAAACCAAACCCTAGTCTTTTTCTAAAACGGGTTGGGTTTATTGGCCCAATAACAATGCCCGTTATCCGAATCGCTTTAGGTCCAAGTTCATGAGTCACTCAATACTTTTTATTGAAAATATAAATTTTTAAGTGTTTCTTAATTCATCTCAAGCTCAAATCTATTGAAATATATCTACAATATAAGAAAGTTCACTGATCTGGAGAATACCTTTTTACCCCTTTGCTTCTATGTTGTGCCACGTGGACAGCTTACTTGCTTTTCTTTGCTCCATGCTATGGCACGTCTGGACTCAACAAAGCCAAAGACAAGTTTTTCCAAATATTATATTTCTATCTTTCTTGGAAACACAAATATAGTCTTTCCCCCTACTCATCAAGTCTTTTCATTACCTTTGAGCACTCTTTTTGCTATCCCTCTCTACCATCTTTGATATTTCTCTAACCCATTTTTCGTGTAGAAAACTCAACCATCTTCCGACAGAGTAGATGCGATTTCGGCGATGAGACTCGCAGATTCACGGTCTGTTAACTGTTCACGGGGTAAGGTTTCTCCTCAACTGGTCCTCGTCTTCTCCTTCCTTTCTTCATCATTCTTTGATAAAACCTGTGCAGAGCGAGATTTTATCTGTGTTTCAAAACCACATCGTTCTTCATTCTCTGGTTTTGCCATTTTATTTGGTTTTGATTTCTCTCACTTTGTTCTTCATGTTCATCAGAAAAACATTAATGTTATGATTTTTCTTTGTTTATTACTCTTCCAATTCGTTGTTGGACATCAAAAGATGTAGAAAGTATTTGTGAGAAACTTGTGATTTGTTCTGTGAATCTTGTGATTCGTTTCAACCATTTTGTCTTCTCACTCCGTCTCTTGCTCCACCTTCTACTTTATCAGGTTTTCATTTCAAAACTTCTTCTTCGACGATGCCGCTTCGTATGGGGTTGACTGATCGGAAGTTGCATATGTGATTCTGCCACAGTTGGTTAGTTGTTGAGTTGATTTAATTGTTAGGGTTTTGACTGGTTTTGTTATTGGGTAACGATACAAGCAAAAAACTGATACATGGGTAACGAAACCCTAAAAGATGTCGCTTCGTATCTTCTAAAAACTATGGTTCAATTTATTGAAGGATAGAAAAACACTTAGAAAGGGGGGTTTTGAATAAGTGTAGCTTTAAAAACTTGACAGATAAAAATAAATTGCACAGTTATTTTTATCCTGGTTCGTTGTTAACTAAACTACTCCAGTCCACCCCCGCAGAGATGATTTACCTCAACTGAGGATTTAATCCACTAATCGCACGGATTACAATGGTTTTCCACTTAGTCAGCAACTAAGTCTTCCAGAGTCTTCTGATCACACACTGATCACTCCAGGAACAACTGCTTAGATACCCTCTAAGACTTTCTAGAGTATACTGATCCACACGATCACTCTAGTTACAACCTGCTTAGATAACCTCTAAGACTTCCTAGAGTATTCTGATCCACACGATCACTCTAGTTCCTTACAACTTAATGTAATCAATTCTAAGAGTATTACAATTGCTTCTTAAAAGCGATAATCACAAACTGTGATATTTCTCTTAACGTTTAAGCTTAATCTCACTAATATATTACAACAGCAATGTAGTGAGCTTTGATGAAGATGAAGATTCTGAGCTTTGAATAGAACAGAGTTTCAGCAAGTTAATATGAGTTGTTTTGGTGCAGAATCGTTAACCTTGCTTCTCATCAGAACTTCATATTTATAGGCGTTGGAGAAGATGACCGTTGAGTGCATTTAATGCTTTGCGTGTTCCGTACAGCATCGCATTTAATGTTATACGCTTTTGTCAACTACCTCGAGCCTTGTTCACGCTGTGTCTACTGACGTTGCCTATAGTAGCTTTTAACGTTCCTTTTGTCAGTCAGCGTAGCTTGCCACTTGTACTTCCTTCTGATCTGATGTTTGTGAATACAACGTTTGAATATCATCAGAGTCAAACAGCTTGGTGCAAAGCATCTTCTGATCTTCTGACCTTGAAGTGCTTCTGAGCGTGATACCATCAGAACTTCAGTGCTTCTGTTCTCTTGTTCTTCTGATGCTTCCATAGACCCATGTTCTGATTCTGCTTCGACCATCTTCTGATGTCTTGCCAGACCATGTTCTGATGTTGCATGCTGAACCCTTTGAGACAAAGCTTCTGAGCGCTGAATTATGCATACTCTTTATATATTTCCTGAAAAGGAAATTGCATTGGATTAGAGTACCATATTATCTTAAGCAAAATTCATATTATTGTTATCATCAAAACTAAGATAATTGATCAGAACAAATCTTGTTCTAACATTTATGTGTTTTGATTTTATGGATTTTGATGTATAATCGTGCTTTTTGAATCTTACTTTTTGATGATAGGAAATTTGCAGGACCTGATATACTGTTAAAATTTGTCAAGCTAATCCAGGTAAGCCAGTGGGATTAAGCTGTCGTGTTCCACTGAAGAACGATCTTCGGTGGAGATTTCATTCGGAGCCATTGATATATTTGATGAGTAAAAGATAGTGTTGGTTTCTCCTGCTTTACTTTTGTTTTGAATGGTTTGCCATAGGTTTTAATTGTTTTAACCATAGACTCCTACAATGTTGTATTAGTGAACTACAACTCATAGTGATTTATATTATTGTTCAAACATGAATGAGGCAGGTAAAGTTTATTGTTTATGATAAACCTGCCCCACAACACCAAAAAAGAGGGACAATTTGTATTTCATATAACTGTTGCAGGCTTGTAGCACCTAATATCTTACTGTGATGATAATAAGTTTTGTAACTTTGTTCCCTCATGCTTTAATTGAATGTAGGTTCGGTTGCAACAACCTTTTTATTGCTGCTGCTTAAAATATATATATTTATTCTTTGAAAATTTTCTATTCGTTTTTGGTGTTGTTTTGAAGCAGCATACCATTAGCGATAGTGAAAACAACATGAAGCCATAGTTTGCAGAGGATAAGATAGTAGGATTCAAATATATAATCTAATTTTCTTTCCGTGACAGGGAACTGATATACACGTCGTTGTGCCGACAACATATATGCCGACATTCGATTCAATGTTAACGGTCGACCACACTTACACTTTTTACTCCAAACAAAAAATGTGCTCTTAATGTGCATCATACGCCATGCTCCGACAAAGCAACTTGAAGAGGTATACATACATTTTTATTGTGGATAATGGTCCTTTGAATGGTTTCTTCAGTTTTATGACTTACTCTTTTGAAGTATTTACATTACTCAATTGGTATTTTAGTAACTGGTTTTTTGTTTCCGTAGCTCAGGGAATTGAGAAATTTATCAATTGGCAGGGATGCTGTAAGAAAACCCTTGGAAGAGAGAAAGAGAACTCTTGAAGAATCTCTATATTCAAATAGTCCAGATAAACAAATAGTGCTCCATAAGTTGAGAGAAGTGCAGCAGGAAGAACAGTTCATTTCATCTGAAATTAGAAAGAGGTGCATTTTCAAATTCTATGTTTAATTCATTTCACTATTTTTGCCGAATGTACATTATAAGCCTCTTCTTACAAGTCCTTGCTAGAAACATTCATTGAGTCATATGTTCTACAGTTTTGTTTGGGAATTGGCGATTCATACTATACAGCTTTTCCTTTTAGCATCCTTCTTGATTTCCATCAAGTATTGCTTAAATGAAGATTGCTGTCTTCTTTTTTTCATGATTAATGGAAATGGAAATTTGTTAGAAGCTCTCTTGATTTTTTGTATTAAAGCCATTTTAGTCAAAATTTCAACTTATTTTATCTTGACTATTTAATAATTTCAGTATATTGATGTCCTACTAATCAGATTTACCAGGATGGTGCATATTTCGTATCAACTTACATATCCTCTCTCACTTAGGAGGAGGAACATTCAAAACTTCTTGCAGATCTGGAAAACTAGCAGAAAAGTAGCATCTTGGAAATCCTATACTCACCGTATTGAGGAGATTACAAAAAATAGCCGCAAACAAAATGCTGATATTGATAGAATTTTATAAGAAACTAGGGACATTCAATTGGAAAGTAATTCTATCCAGGAAAGTTTGCATCAGACATATGTTGTTGCTGATGAAATTGTCTTCAGGTATGAAAGTTTTTCGTGTATTTATAACATTAATGAAGAAACAGTGTAGCGCCTTAGTAGAGATCTTGCTTATTTTTTTCCATGGTTGATTTTATTTTCTGACTTTAGCATTGTACAATTTGTTTTCACATTCTTACCTCTGCAGAGAAGCAAAGAAAGATCCAACAGGGCTGCAGGTTTATAAACTCCTGATAAACATCCATAAAGGTTTCGAACAAATATCTGAGAAAATTCTAGCAACAGATAGAATTATAAGAGAAGTATCTGACTATGAAATGAAACTGGCAGCCACACCTTCCACTTCAAGAAGCTTAGATGTGAGCAAGTTAGAATCTGATTTTGATGGCGTGGTTATTAGAGACAATGAATACCCCAAATAGCAGGTACAGTTGAGTGAAGCTGTTGAAACGACTAATTCGAACTTGGCATACACAGCTTCAGATGCTTAGATGTGAGCAATTTAAAAGCTGGTTTTGATGCCATTGTGAGGGATAAGAATATCTTAATCCACAGTTACAGGATAAGTAAAAGCTATTTTTCAACTATTCTTTGGAAACAGATAAAAGAGCTTATTACCTACTCTGTCTGTTTTTGTCTTGAAAATTATAGAAATAGAAATTAAAAACACATTAAGAAATTTCATTTTTCCTATTGGTTTGATTGGTTGAATTTCATGGTTGTTATTTGGATTTTGTCCATTATTGTTTTTCATTCGGCCTAATGTATCCAAGAGGCCTGTAATTAAGTTTTGTAATGTCAGTTAGAACAATGTAAGTTAACTGTCATGCCAACAAACAATGTAATTTAACCTAGATATTAAACTTAGTAAATCAGTTCATATTAATATACCACTTCATTTACTAATGTATAATAACAGTTTTTTTTCAAAAATACGTGTTTCGTATTTTCTAATATCTAACTCCCACTTCGGTTTAAATTAAGAAAGGAATGTGCCGCCTTTACTAATCTCTAATAACCAGTTACTTTTAAAGTGACAAAAAAAGAAAAAAGAAAAATAATAATAGAAATCTATACATAATTATCATGAAGATATTGCCAACCTCACATCACCACCAATGTTGCCAACCTCACATCACCACCAATGTTGCCAACCAGTTCCTTATAAATGCTTTTATATATGAAATTAATATATCTTTTTACCTTTTATTCTTATTTTTAAATATTATTTTCTTTTTTATATTTATAAGATTTCTCTTTAATTTTTCTCATACTTTTTCATTCATAATTTTTTTAACTTTTATTTTTGCTTCTTTTTTTTAATAAGCAATTTGTAAAGACCCAAGCGTTTCACCGCTAGACCACACACACGCACACAATTTTTTTTAGCTTCTATTATTCACATATTTTATAACAAAATTATATTTTGTATTAAAAATCTTATTGATCTAAATGTTTTTACGGGTACCAGATATTTTTTTTACATTCAATTATTATTTTTTTACGGGTACCAGACATTTTTCTACATATTCAATTATTATTTTAACACGGGTACCAAATATTTTTCTATATATTCAATTATTATTTTTTCACGGGTACTAGACATTTTTCTATTAAAAAATATACATCTGAAACAAATGCACGTCCCGTACCAGAACCCGTGCGAACGCACGGGTTTGTTACTAGTTATGGGAAAAGATCTTTTATTGGAATATTTTAAGAGAATAAAGGTGGTGCACGACTGTTTAAAATAATTTTATATTAATTTCTAATTAGAATTCATTGATTACACGGTAAGTACATATCTTTTTTCCTCATATTTTAAATATAAAATACACATATAAAAAAAATATTATCGTGAATAAATAAGATATTGCAGACTCGAACTCGCATTAATGTAGTATGATGTTTTTACTATTTTTATTATTTTAAATTTTGCTTTTCATCCCATTAATAATAATAATAATAATAATAATAATAAAATTTGTGTTAATTTTCTAACTTCACTTTTTTGGATTTTTATAAGAGAAAATATGTATTGACAATATAAATTAATTTTACATGATCAATCAATGACCATCATATATTTCGTCAAGTTAGATTTAAATTTTAAATTATTAATATGATTTAGCAAAGTTATGAATTCTTATTAGAAGCGGGCAGTGTATTTACATTATTACTATTTAAAATTTAAAATTAAAAAAGTAAACTCTTTTTAAAAAATTAAAAAATAATTATCAATATAATTTAAAATTTATACACAATTAAATTATGGATAAACGTATTTTTTTCTTGAAAAATTATGAAATATGAAGGATTCAGAATTAAAAAAATAGAACTTTTGGAATTTTTTGAAATTACTTTTTTGAAATTATTTAAAATATATTTTTTTCTTCATTGATAGTAATTAAATAATATTTTAAGTGAGATTAAATGAGAGATATCGGCAGTTGAAAACATTTTTACACTAATATTTAATAAAGAATTACTGTATTTTGTCACCCTTTCTGAGAAATTAAACAAATTTATAATATGAATCTTCAGTGATAGTACATTTTATATGGTCGGCACATTCGTACATGTTTCAAGTTTTAATTTTTATTAAAATTAAAATGTTTATAGTTGGTTTGAGTTTGAAAATAAAAAAATTAAGAATCAGTATTTCAGTAATTCAAAATCAAGGTATGTTATGTTATGCTTAGCTTGAAATGTTGCCTTTTAAACATGGAAGCATTCTCTAATTCTGTGTTTCTACTTGTACATTTATGTTTTTAGATAGTTTCAATTTTAAGTTCTATTAACATGTTTATAGTTTATCGAAGCCATGAATTTCTTGCTCCTCAAGAGTCTTTTCAGTCAATGGAATCCATCCATTTAAAAGTATACAAGATATGACATCATCTCTAAGTTCATTTTTTGTGCTCTATGAATCGGTATCAGATTAAAATGCATAAAACTCGCCCATACATGGTGGTGAAGGAGTAGCAACAAGCAAGACTAAATTCAAAAGCCATATCTAAATGATCTGTTACCAGTCACCATCTCCACAAAATCGCAGCCAGCCAGCCACAACAATGCAGAAAAGTCGGAAAATGATTATGGCACATTGCTTTAAGTCGGTACTACTCATCCAGAAATAAATAGTAATGGCATTCATAATGAATATTGAAAGCAGGTTTTGGAAATAGTAACATTTTCTTGGTTTAACTACATGTAAGTTTTCACCTCTGTGGAGAAATTCAATATAACTATGATTTCATGGGAAGATTTATAAAGGCGCTTAAGCAAACTAAAAAGCTAGTACCTGTATTTCATGGACTTATCTCAACTACTTGCAGTATATACACTTTATACTTACTCATTTCTTTACTTCAATCGACGTCACGGAACAGTTTGAGCAGGTAGAGCTATCACCGGTAGAATAATATGAGAAGATGAAAATGCAGTCTACTACACAGCTCAATCCACTATCAATAGTTTCAAAGCAGAGATACGGATACGGATGATATCAGTATTGTCAATCACAGAAAATTGTGATTTGTTCAAATTCCTCTACGCTAGTGTTATAGTATGTCTATAGCCGCTATTTGATATTCCCTCCAGTCTAATATGTAAGGAAAAAAATTCAATAGCCTTAAATATAAACAAAAGTCTCTTAACAATTACTATTACATTTAATGTCACTATTGCAAAAGTTTCAGATTTTTCACATTTCAATGTCTTCTTTTCGGCAAATTAACCCAAGAATAATGATTGGAACATTAGGACAAGGAAGAACTTTCAATCAAAACGCAGTTGAGGCAATGGCCTCCATAACTGAGCTACTTTTCATTGCTTACTATACAATATGAGGTGCTTCCAAGATGTACTTGCTCTGTTCCCAGTCCCATATGAAAGTCTGAGGCTGAAATGATATAGATATAGATCCAAATAACCTTGTAAACAATGTCAGAGAAATAAGCAATAAACAAAAGAAAGAAATAACAGTGACTGCATTAAGAAGGATAGAAAACTTCTTCCATGTATTTACTGAATCTTTTGAATCCATTAATACATTTTTATTGTGCCTTCATCCTATTCCTCAGCCAAAAAGAAAAAAAAAATAACAATATAAAAAAGTAAAACAGTACTAAGTATTTTATAGAAGTGTATCCTACTTAAATAAGTATGAGTATGACTAAGTTTGGGAGCAAAAGAAGGAGAGAAAAAACTAATAAGTTCACACAAGTCCCTAAGGCTTGAAAAACAAAATTTTGTCATCACCAATAATCCCCACAAGAACAACTCCCATTTTTAAAATGGTGAAATCTACTAGCATCTCTTAACACAATTTCACGTCCTGTAACCTTGGTTATAAGTTTGATTGCGTTATGGCAGTCACCGCAGACACGATGGCTCTGCGTGATTTGCAAAGGTAACCAATCTGGAGTGTTGATGATGCCAAAAGCTATTGCAAGCTTTTCACTATGATACTTTATAACGCGTTGTTCCTCTTCGTCCACATCAGGTAGCAATGTTTCTTCCTCCACAACATAACCGTGTCTTGATATCTCCACCATCATGCTGTCCACTTTTTTGTATATTTCTTTCATTTGCGGGTGAGATTTGTCTCCGCAAAAGAAAGCATACGGTTGTTTATTAACTTCGATCCAGCTGCGCGCCACAATCATTGTTAAACCTTTTCTCTTTAACGTTTGCAAAACGCCAGCAGCTTCTTTCAATTTGCCAGATTTGTTGTATATATTTAGAAGCACAACATAATTACACAGCTTTTCGGGTTTCATACCATAGAGCTTTTCGGCTGCAAACGTTCCGAGCTCCAAATTCTCGTGCATTCTGCATGCTGTCAGCAATGCTGACCACATATTTAGGGTTGGTTTGAAAGGAGCATTTCTTATCAGTGCAACAGCATCGTCTAATAAGCCCTCTCGACCTAATAGTTCAATCATACACGCATAATGCATTGCTCGAGGCTTAACGTTGTGATCTCTACTCATAGACTCAAAAATCTCCCAACCTCTTTCTGATAATCCTGAATAGCTACAAGCAGATAAGACAGCAAGAAAAGTGACATGATTTGGAATCATATTTTCTTGAAGCATTTTCTCAAACATTTGTAATGCCTTTTCTCCCTGACCGTGATTACCATATCCACCAATCAATGCATTCCAAGATATGACATTCTTGCGGTGCATCTTGTCGAAAACACTTTGAGCGTCTTTCATCCTTCCCCATTTGCTATAGAAGTCAACGAGCGCCGAGTTCACCACCAAATCTGTGCCGAAACCACGACGAACTAATGCAGCATGAGCTTGTTTCGCATGTTCTAATGATGCCAATCTCGCACAAATTCTTATTACTATTGAAATAGTGAAATGATCGATTTTAGCACCACTATCACGCATCTTACAGTAAATACCAAGAGCTTCCTCACTATAACCTCGAAGTGCATAACCAGCAATAATGGTATTCCATCCAACCGTCGTCTTCTGCGGCATTTGATCAAAAACACATTGAGCATCTTCAATGCTACCAGACTTGCTGTACATATCAATCAATGCACAATCTACAAATTGATCTCCATTCACTCTCCTTTTAAAAACACACGCATGAATTTGCTTTCCAATCTCAATACTTCCTAATCCAGCCGACGCGCGAAGCATAGTTGCAAAAGTGCGAGATTTTCCATCATTAAACTCTTCCCACATACACAAAAACATCTCAAAAGCCTCAGAATAATTCCCCGCGTCCACAAGTCCGCCAATCATGATCATCCAAGAACTCGAATATCTCTCATGCATATCATCAAACAGCTTCCGCGCATCGTGCATAAGAAAACATTTCACATGCATATACAAAACCCGATTCATCATATACAAATCAAGCTCAAACCCACTATTTCTTATATGATTAAACACCCTCTTAACACCTCTAACGAATCTCAAACGAATACAAGCAGTGATCAAAGCATCATAAGTACTAGCACCAACATAAGAATCAGCAAATTCAAGTTCCAACATTTCAAACAATTCCATTGCCTCCATATACTTATTACTCAAAACCAATTTCTCGATCTGGCTACATAATCCAGAAGGGGATAATAAAGATCTCCTTTTTATCACAGGTTCAACCAAAACTAGCTTTTTCTCATCAAACCCATTTTTCTTCTCTGGTTTTGAGAGTAACCCATGTTCCAATTTGGAATAACAACAAATCTGAGAAATGGGTTTGCTCCAATTTCTCAACTTTGATGCAAAACAACAGTTTTTTCTAGGATTTGAAGAAGATGAACCTAGATATGAAAGGGAATGAAAGTGATCTAATGAAAAAGTTTCCATTAGTACTATTGTTAACAATAATAATAACAAGTGTTGTTTTTGAGGTTAGTGGTTTATGAATGAGAGGGTTTAAATATGAAAGAGGAATAACAGTGTGCATGATCATTGATCAGATCCAATTTGCATCAATTTCTCCGTCCAAATCTGGTTTGGTATTGACTATCCAGCAAAATTGGAAAAGTAATAAAAAATGTGGTTTTTTGAAGCGGCTACTCATTGTGATTGTCCTATAACTTATGTTTGGTTGGTTAGGTGGTAGTTGGATGTTTGAATGATTCACCCAACAAAGAAGCAAATTTTATGTTACACTCCAATTCCAATGCATTTCATTTTTTGTGTGAACCATCATCCTAATTCCTACATCATATTATTAGCCTATTTTTGTTGTTGTAGTAAAAACAATCATTTATTTTTAAATGTGAGAGAAAGTATGTATTACTAATTTTGGAATATATGAAATTGTAACCATATTTTAAAATTGTTTTTTAGCTTGTTACCATAATGATGATGAATTCTTTGATGACCCATGTTGTAGTGGCAAAATTAGATTAACATAGACCAAGAGTGTGAGGTTTAAAATTTTTTTATAGTATGAATTCCCTTAGAACACTTATATTAGAGAACATAAATCTTAGATCTTAGGATCATGTGAATTTTTCTAAGTGGATTTTTCATTTAATTTTTAGAAGAGGAAAAAACAATTTTAGAGGTTAAAATTGATTTTATAATGATTTGGAGGTGTTTGATTATTCTAAAAAAGAATTGATTCTACTCGAAGGTAGAATTTGTAGCTTTTGCGTTTAAACATAATTTTTACAATGAAATTTGTTGTCAACTCACTTTTATATAAATGTATCCAAGCATATATCACTTTTCGTCAAACCTAAGCATATGTCCACTTCATTATTCAAATATCCTAGAACCAAACATACAATACACTAAGTAGTTCAAATATCATAGAACCTTCTCTTAAACAACTGTATCAAGAGACAATTGTAAGAGGATCTTGTGTGGTGTATAAAACTTAAAGGTAAATGACTTTATGTTATGCCTTAAAATTTATATTAGGTTATTTATTAATGTTTCGAGCCGACCATATTGGTCCTGACCGACCACTTTGAAGGAACCACCTTCCTTTCAGAATCTTCTCAATACACGAGAACAACCTTGTGGATGATCACAATAGATATAAACTTCAGGTCCATCCAACATCTCTACGCAATCCACGTCTAACAAATAACAAGTTAGTTACTCCATCTCTATTATATATAGATACTCAATTTCAAAACTTAGTTTCAAAACTCAATTTTAATTCACTCTCTTCCCACACATACTAACTTAAGCGTTGGAGTGCTAACCTTGCAGGTCATCCCCATTTCCACTGCCGCCAGAAGCTCAGATCCACCATTACCTCTGATCTTCACTCTATTTCTGGTTCTAGAACAGAACAATGGTGTTGTCTGTGAGAATTGAGTTCTAATTCCTATGTATTCCACGATCTTACATTTGCCACCTGATTCGCAGTAAAAAACCTTATCAAGTTATCAAATCGAGAGCATTCAAAATCAAACTTGAAGACTTGTCTTGCTTGATCCAATCAATCATTATTTCAACTATGATTCCCCGTATTTCAAGATATATGTTTCCTACACTTCCAAGTAATGGATGGATCAAAAACTACTCATTTTGTTGTCGTGTGAGAAGTTATCGACGTTGTTGTAGCTCAAGCAATGATCAATCAACCACTTTCACCTCCTCTTCAAAACATTTCAAATTTAGTAATAGAGGTTCACCTGCATCCAGACCTGGTTCGTACTCCTCAGACTGTTGGATTTTTCCTATTGCCTCTAATCAAACCTCAAATTTCATAACCTGAAGCCTTACATGGCTTCTTACTGCTACTAGATAACCTTGAATTGCAAGGTACTAACGATTTGTTGAACAATCTGTACAATATTGTTTGACATCAGAATTCATAAGCATTAGAGGAAAGGTTTATTCTTCTCGAAGAAAGCCTCAATAATTCTCCTCCATGAGTATACTTAGTTCCCAATGTTTAGATCGTATGACTTATTATATATGAGATGAATATATTGTTGGTATATGATTATAGTATGAGATATAATCATTGATAATATTTTGTGAAAGAATTATTCGGGTGTGATATGCATACGAGACATGAAGTTTAAATACGTGTTATTATTATGACCAGATGTATGTATGTTTTGTTGGTTTTCATTGTTGTTGGAAATGACATGTGGCACCCTTTGTTATATGCA
The DNA here is from genome assembly GCF_029867415.1 of Vicia villosa. Taxonomy (NCBI): domain Eukaryota; kingdom Viridiplantae; phylum Streptophyta; class Magnoliopsida; order Fabales; family Fabaceae; genus Vicia; species Vicia villosa. The sequence continues at coordinate 141,821,017 of NC_081185.1, read as the reverse complement.
TGCTATCTTACTTTATTTTTATGCTAATTATTTGAGGTTAGAAAAGGGGTGTTTGTTGAATGCAGTATAGGGCAAGCAACAAAAGAAAGATTTGGAAATATTGATCCGGGAATTATCGTCCTCAGAGATGGAGAGATGTCATTCAACAGTTTCTACGGTTTCGAGCTCGGGATTGAATGAGCAAAAAGTAAACAAAGATATAGACAAGAAAAGAATAAACACATTCTTAGAAGAGAAATAACTTATCAGGAATGTAAATATATTCACTCTTCACAAACATACACTTACCAACCCGTTATACTCAACCTACAATACTCATCTATGTCATCACGTATCTCTCGCATAAGCGTCCATCTCTGGAGCACAAACGAGATCATCTCACAACTAAGGTTATCTCTAACGCGAACTCACAAGAACATCTGTATTCTCGCGTCGGCAATCTCTCGCGCGCCGCTCAAACACGAAAGCATTAAGAACAGATACAAACAGTGAATGCTAGCTCTAAATCTATCTCTAGAGTTCAGAACCAACAGAATATCATCCTAGATAAAGATTCAAGCAGTTTATCTCTAAAGCAACTCAAATCTCCAGCACAAAGCAAAAATCCAGAACAATATCAACACAGATTTATAAAGCAAGTTAAACATAACATTATAATCGGTAAATATACATAAGATTCAAGTAAATATACAAACAAACCCAACACAAAAGCAATACACAAAGAATAGAGAAGATAAACCAAACATCTCGCGGGTTGTCAGCTCCGGTTGATGAGAAATCCACCTCCGATTTTCCAAGTGCATGACCCGGTGTTGTTTTCTAAGCTAATCCTAATCTAAGAATGAAAATGATGAAGTTGGAACCAAAAACTCTCCAAAACCATAACCCTAAAATGGTTCAAATGAAAGAATATAAACATAATTTCTGCTACGGCCGCTTAGCGGCCAAATCTCGCTTAGCGGACTACACGTATTACAAAAATATTAAGAACAGTAAACAGGCCTCCGCTTAGCGGCCAGAGTCACCGCTTAGCGGCCAGAAAAATTTGGTTCGCCCCTGGAAAGCGCGCTTACACGCCGCTCAGCGGCGCTCTCTGCACAAAACTTGCTTATTTGATCCAAAATCGCGCAATCGGAGCCGTGCCTTCGACACTTTATTCCTCGAGGCTCCAATAAGCATGAATACCTATAAAAACAAAGGAAAAACTATTAAACGGTATATAAAACATATGAAAACTAAATAATGTGTATATATACACAAAAGTGGGGATTTTATTACAAAATCAGAATGAATAGAATCGATAAGTGCCACAATTATATACTCAAAATAACAACATTTTGGCACTTATCAAACTCTCCCCAACTTAAAACTTTGTTTGTCCTCAAACAATGTCAAATAAATCAAAGAATCAAAAGTAATAAACCAAAGAATTGTGAATCAACAAGTTTTGAAAACCAAAAACAAATGTATGGCTCAATACAAAAACGTATAAACAAAGTAAATACTTACCACTATCCTACAACGACAACATGTAAATGAAACTAATCCTAAGTACAAAAAGCATACAAAATATTCTAACACAATACATGCTCATATCATGAATCACACCTAGCAAAAATTCATCAATGGATGAAGAACACACAAAGGTGAAGGACTTTTAACACTCATCCAACAATCTTGCAAACAAAAGATTAAATTATGCATTTATCTAAAAATCACATTGAAGATACAAAAGCAAGAATCACAAGGACTTTTCAAGGTTGTAATGTGGCTTGGTTAACAAACAATGGATAAGTCCTAAGGCTAATCGAAACAAAAACTTGCCTAAACCTAAGGGAGTGATCAATCCACCAAAGATTCAAACAACAAAATCTCGATTAAACTTCTTCCTTAACCACAAGTTTCTCAAACCAATCACAATACTTATTAGCACAATTATTAGCTTCTCTTTTCTTTTTGTTTTTCAAAACTTTTCATTTTTTTTCTTTCTTTTTCTTTTCTTTTCACATTTTTTTCTTTCTTTTGAATTTCATAGCAACAACCAAATAAGTGCATAATCATTTTTCTCCCCAACTTGAATTCAACCACATCATCATGTGAATACTCCCTACTTTCTAAGGCAAGGTAAAAATTCATACCAAAAATCATGGTTGAGGGTTCAAGAAAACAAAGAAATAATCATCCATGCAAAAATGAGAACTAAACACTCAATGATAAGCATTTAGCAAAAACAACATGGACATTGACAAAAAGGCTCAAAAGGGTTAACAAATGATCACACACTCACAAGGTGAATTGACTATTTAGTTATGGTGGTTGTGCTCAAAATGAAAAAAAATGCCTTGATCCTTTTCATGCTTTCATAAAATCAACATAAACAAAAGATTAAGCATAATAAAATCCAGTTAAAACAAAGATTGTGGCCTCCAGCTTATATGAACAATGGAAAGCTTCCTCACATTTATGGTTTGGGAACTAAAGTGATTCAATCAACAAGCAAGTAATGCAAAAGAATGAATGGTATGGTAATTGTACAAATGAAAAGTTTCATAAACATGCTATGCTATAGAAAGCGATAAATGAGTACCTTGAATGATACAACTTCAAAAACAATATCCTACCATACATCCGCAAGTTGAAACACTCAAGCTTTGGAAAATCACCTCAAAAATCTTCGAATCACCGAACAAAATTTGAGTACAAACAACCAACAAAAGAATTAGAAAAACAAAACTAATATATATTACTAATTAGCCTTGGTGAAAGTGGGAAAAGGAGTGAACCAAGTGGAATGGGAACCCCACTGGTACAGAGCAGAAAAACAGAATTTTACTGTCATCGCTTAGCGGAGCTAGGCTCGCTTAGCGGATGACAGAAAAACCAGAAAAATCAGAACTGCACCAGCTATTCAAATTTTCTTCCACTTCACCTAAATTCCTCTTAAACATAAAAATAAACAAAATTTACAACCGTTGGGGTGCCTCCCAACAAGCGCTTCTTTTACGTCGTTAGCTCGACGCCTTTATTGTTTCGGTGTTTGGAAAGTAGCCTCCTCTCGTCATGCCATGGTGACGTCTCACCGTGCAAACCTAAAGAAAGTGTCCTAACCAAAACACTCAACAAACGTTACGGGTACAAATATATAAAACAATTAAACGAACATAAAAACAAAAATATACAACCATATACATAAACAAACGCATATGCACAAGTATGAAACACAAACAACTATTATCATACAAAAAGGTAAAGTTGGTGAATGTTGGATTCACAAGTTGAAAAGTGAAGATTTGTAAGTAAAGAGTTAATCCGAGATCAACATGTTTCACCAACATCCACCAACAAAAGTATACTTGTATATAACATATACAAGTAAAACTATATGGTGGACATAAACAAGTAAACATGTACAAGTAAGTATATATACAAGTGAAACTATACAATATATACGATATATACAAAGCTCAAAACCACGAAAACTATTGCGATGCAATTCAAACAACCATCCCAGGCAACGGCGCCATTTTGTTGAATGCAGTATAGGGCAAGCAACAAAAGAAAGATTTGGAAATATTGATCCGGGAATTATCGTCCTCAGAGATGGAGAGATGCCATTCAACAGTTTCTACGGTTTCGAGCTCGGGATTGAATAAGCAAAAAGTAAACAAAGATATAGACAAGAAAAGAATAAACACATTCTTAGAAGAGAAATAACTTATCAGGAATGTAAATATATTCACTCTTCACAAACATACACTTACCAACCCGTTATACTCAACCTACGATACTCATCTATGTCATCATGTATCTCTCACATAAGCGTCCATCTCTGGAGCACAAACGAGATCATCTCACAACTAAGGTTATCTCTAACGCGAAGTCACAAGAACATCCGTATTCTCGCGTCGGCGATCTCTCGCGCGCCGCTCAAACACGAAAGCATTAAGAACAGATACAAACAGTGAATGCTAGCTCTAAATCTATCTCTAGAGTTCAGAACCAACAGAATATCATCCTAGATAAAGATTCAAGCAGTTTATCTCTAAAGCAACTCAAATCTCCAGCACAAAGCAAAAATCCAGAACAATATCAACACAGATTTATAAAGCAAGTTAAACATAACATTATAATCGGTAAATATACATAAGATTCAAGTAAATATACAAACAAACCCAACACAAAAGCAATACACAAAGAATAGAGAAGATAAACCAAACATCTCGCGGGTTGTCAGCTCCGGTTGATGAGAAATCCACCTCCGATCTTCCAAGTGCATGACCCGGTGTTGTTTTCTAAGCTAATCCTAATCTAAGAATGAAAATGATGGAGTTGGAACCAAAAACTCTCCAAAACCATAACCCTAAAATGGTTCAAATGAAATAATATAAACATAATTTCTGCTACGGCCGCTTAGCGGCCAAATCTCGCTTAGCGGACTACACATATTACAAAAATATCAAGAACAGTAAACAGGCCTCCGCTTAGCGGCCAGGGTCACCGCTTAGCGGCCAGAAAAATTTGGTTCGCCCCTGGAAAGCGCGCTTACACGCCGCTCAGCGGCGCTCTCTGCACAAAACTTGCTTATTTGATCCAAAATCGCGCAATCGGAGCCGTGCCTTTGACACTTTATTCCTCGAGGCTCCAATAAGCATGAATACCTATAAAAACAAAGGAAAAACTATTAAACGGTATATAAAACATATGAAAACTAAATAATGTGAATATATACACAAAAGTGGGGATTTTATTACAAAATCAGAATGAATAGAATCGATAAGTGCCACAATTATATACTCAAAATAACAACATTTTGGCACTTATCAGTGTTACACATTATACGCACAAATTTCTTTTATGAATAAAATCGAGACAAAGTGACAATTGATGCACACCTCTTGAATATCTTGGTCTTTTGCCTTAAGACACTTTAATTAAACTAGGATAACAAGTGACAATTGGTGCACACATTTTGAATATCTTAGGTAAACGAGCGCTTGGTGCACACTTAAGCTCAAAAGTTGACTAAAATTTCGCACATACTACATTTTCGTAAAAGTGGACGACAAAGGACTGAGAGATACACATCTCTTTATAAGCCTTAGGTAAACGAAGCTTAATGCACACCTTGCTCTAGCGATTACCCTAGTCCATATAAAATCAATTCAACCTATTAAATTTCTTTTTTCGCTCGTGTGCGACCTTGAAACCTTTTTAGAAATGAGTTTTTTTAGCCATTTCGACGTGAAACAAACAAATGATGATTCAGCCTCTAAGAGCGAGCAACAATCAAAGGTTTAAACGCTCCAAATGTCCAATGCATCATTCTCTAAAAACAATCAACCAATACATGATTTTCTACTTAGAACTACGTAGTCTTGAGTTTCTCATTGTAGCAAATGACACGTAAGAGTGGGACCCAACATTTCGTTAGGCATAATAATAAAAAATCAAAGAAAATATTTCTTTTCTTTTTTCTCGGATAATAAGTAGAATATTGAAAACAATTCACGCTAACACTCATTCGTGAAACTAACTAAATGGGTCCCGTTGAGTATAAAAGATGCGTGGAGTGCTAATACCTTCCCCTTGCATAATCGACTCTCGAACCCGCTCTTGGTTGTAAGGGTCATTTCTTTTATTTCATGAATTTTATTCGATATTTCCCCTTTCCTCTTGGAATAAATAAATATTGGTGGCGACTCTGTTGTACTTCGAGTGTCCTTATGTTCGGGTATTTCTTGGGTTGTGACAATTGGTGACTCTGTCGGGGAATCCTCCTAAATAGTCCACCATAGTTTAGTTATCTTTGTAATTGTGTGTTAGTTTTTCTTCTTCTCTGTTTATATTTCCTTTATTATAGCTTTATCGCATTTTTATATCCATGTATATATATCCATGTGTGGGCATTGGAATTGCTACTTGAGCGAAGCTCTCTATCCGAGCTTGAAAAAAAAAGAATTAAAACATAAGTTAGAAGGTGGTTGTGTAGTGTTAGCCCCCAAAAATAATACCTTGAATGGCTAACATAAATACCTCGCTGGGAGTAGACGTATTTGTGAAATTTATCATAAAATGGCTAGCTCGTTGCATGACAAAGATCCGATTATGGTCAATGACTCTAAGGACCTTTTAAAACTCATTCAATCTATTGTGTTTGTGTATTATTGATCCCCAAGGAGCACACTTGTATATTCAATGCAAAGACCCTTCTAAGAGTAGATAATTTTGCAAAGATTGTCATAAAATGACCCACCTATTGCATGGAAAAATTCCGATTATGGTATGTAACTCTGGTTACCCTCTTATAAAAAACCTTAGAGCTAACCTTGCGAGTGGGTTTCATGGGTAACCAAATTTTAGAACTATCAAGTTATAGGAGGCCTTCCTAATTAGGTTGTTTACCCGTACCATTACCTATGCATAACATTTGCATCATATCATCATGAAAATATTTTAAGACATACATTTTTTGCTTTTAGGGAATCATACTTACTTGAAGTTATTTGCATAATATAAGAAAGTAAGGATGAATCCTAACAAGAGGAAAACCCTACCCTTCAAAGTCAATATGCCTGATGTGAAGAACTTGACGAAGCTCGTCAGATTACCTGATTGTTATTTAACAAAATAATAATTGTGCAAGTTCAAAAAGTAACAATTAGGGGAATTTTCAAGTTTTATTTTTAAAATTTAAAAGTTGTTGTGAAAATAATGCGAAAGCGGTCCAATTTTGCTTAGAATCCCTTATTTTTCCCTTGTTGATATATAATGCACTACATGAATGATAAAGTCGTTATATTTTCATGGCGAATTAACAAAACTACTCTACCCAATCCCTTGGTTTATAGCTCACTAATTTCTACTAGAGGTCTCATATCTCTATTCAACCGGCGTAAGTGAAATTAGGCGATGCAACATGACATTAATTCAAATGCCACTACTAAAGGTCTGCTATCCTTATTCAACCAACATAAGTACAACAATTGCCCTAGTTCCGACGCATTAACGAATGGTCAATAATACATATACGGCCATAATCAAATTAATAGAGTATCTAAAATAAAAAGCATTACATGCAAGAGGAAATTAAATAAAAATATAACTTTAATTATTCATGCATTGATAAATTAAACATATGTCTCAACAAGTTCAAAATAAGTTCATCAAACAAAACCTAACCTAAAAGTGCTTAGCTACTCATAATGATATATACAAATACCAATTGATACAATGAAGATTGCATGAAAAAGTGCTCGAAGAACTGGACTCTAATGGCTTCCAATGCTCACACAAAATCGCACACCTGGTACTCTTTATCGTCACTTTCAGCCAAAATTCGTTGAACCATTGAAAATATGCCACACACCCCCTTTAAAGCCTTCAGAAACAGTCAGAAAATGCCCAAAAAAGTGCCCATCACGCGCGTCATAGATTATATCGCGCACGATGCAGATTTTACAGCTTTATCACGCACTCGACAACGCGTGATGGGCAACGTGATTTTTTCTAGTAACTTTGCTCTTTTTTTAACCAATTTTCTCCAAGTTCCTATTTATTCATACTTGGTTATTTTTGCATCATTTATTGGCCTTTATTACTCAAATTTTCTTCTCTTCGACTAATTTTTCTCTGATTCTTTAACGAAATATATGTAACGACTGATTATCATCAACATACAAAAAGAAATTTTTTAGTTTTACTTAACCATTTATGTACATGCAATCATTTTTTATATAATTAAATAAATCATATATCTATGGATTCTTTGACCTATTTAATATTCAAATTACTGATAATAGAGCAAAAGATTGTTACTTTTCATCATTTATCGATTTATGAGTAATTTAGAAATTGTGGTTTCTCTATCATAGTTAGTTTCTATGTTTTATCAATTACTAATCATGCTCATGCTCATCCAGTGGTCATTTGCAATTGATCATCATCCCTTTTCGACAGAATGATAACTATGCCATGTTCCTTAGCCAAACCACTTGAAGGAAAGAAGAAACATATACTTTCTACGTAAGTTTATATTATACTGGAATTTTAGTAATAATTCAAACCAGATGATCTTAATTACATTTTCTTCAATTTTTATAAGATATTTGATGACACTACACCATTCATATAAGAAAATTTTAAAGACGTTCGTACATGTTGATCATCTTTCTTCAATGCGAATTATTGGCCAAACTAATCACATTAATTTTATAATATTTGTTTGCAATATTTTTAGGTTTGATATAAATAATATTTAGCTTTGTTTAACATTTTGGATACTATACTGAAGTCATATTTTGGTGCTTACGTATAATGTATACATTAAGCCATATAACCCATTTATTAGTTAAAATAATACGTGCATATGCTATTTCTTAGTCTATTGTGGTATAAAATGTGATATACAATACAAAAAGTAAATAATTGGAACATACAAGGAATAGAAAAAAATATTTAAAAAAATAACAAAGTATTTCACCATAGTTGCAACAGTAAATTATACCAAGGTGAAATGTGGCTCGCCAAATCTTATATACCATGACAATGCTTTGAATCAAACCCATGACCTTAATACATTTCACAAAGCTTATTTAAGATGATTGTGGTGAAATGTGACACGCTACCTAGTTTCTCACCACGGTCACACGTTTGTCGAGAAAAGTATCACACTTACTACCACCCTATGTTACCACGGTTCATCACCCGTGATAATATCCATTTTTCAACCATAGTGAAAAACCCTTTTTATAGAAGTGTTGAGAGATTGCGGATTGATATTATATTATTAGACCTAAAAAAGGGATGGTCCATGGCAGAAGCGGGCCAAATATGAGAAAGTTTGACGAACATCAGAAATAGACTTAGTCTCCCGAAATGGATCTGAGCGCCGAAAGTGAGGTGGTCGTCCGAAGCGTATGGCAAGCCACCTAATAGGGCTTAAATCTAAAACCCATGACATACCTCACTTATCAAACTTGATATGTGAGGTGTTTGAGGAAGAGACCGTCTAGGAATATCATTTAACGAGAGAAACCATTTTTCTATACTATATTATCAATTGTATTATATTTTAGAAAAATTATATTTTTTCGTATGTTTTATATAATGAAAAAAAATGTAATTAATTTGTATACTTAATTATTGATTGTGTTTAAGAAAAATGTTAAAGAGGACTTTAATTTTAATTAAACAATCCGTCAATTATCAATTAATTTTATATACAAAAATATTTTTCCTATTTAAAAATAATGCATTGTCAGTGTAAACTATTTTACACCATCATCTAATAGAATTTTAACATTCTGCCATGTCATATCAATATTTTTAAATTAAATATGTGACTTGATTGGATACATGCCCTTGATTGGTTGATAGGGTAAAAATAATTTACACTACCAATGCATACTCTTTTTTCTCTTAAAAAATATTTTGTTTATATATTTCTAGTGCACTTTAATTTTTTAAATACTGATAGCATGTTTGGTTTGACTTTTGGAAAATTCAGAATCAATTTTAGAGGTGTAGAATTGATTCTGACTGATTTTGAGGTGTTTATTTTATCAAAAGTAGAATTGATTCTGCCTTCAAAATTGATTCTACTTGAAGTTAAAATTAGTCTATGTTTGGTTTCACGTTTAAGGCATCTAGAATTGATTCTGGACGTCTAGAATTGATTTTGTGTTAAAGTTTGACCTAATATTTTGAAGTCTTTGATTGATCTCTAGCAGAATTGATTATGCTTTCCAGAATTGATTCTACATGAAGTTAGGATTTATAACTTTGATCAAACGTGATTTTTATACTAGAATTTATTGTTTACTTTTGCAAGAGTTTCTCCAACCATAAATCACTTTACCTTTAACTCAATTTTATCCAGAATTAATTTTACATAATCATTTCACTTAAAATCAATTTTTTCACCGCATAACCAAACACACGCTTTGTAGCTTCTACCTCCATAATAGTTTTTGGGTGATTTTTACATTGAAATTTATAGTTTAACTCACTTTTACATAAATGTATCTAAACATAAATCAATTCTATCAAAATCAATTTTATCAAAGTCAATTTTACTCTAATCAATTTTATTCACCGTGAATCCAAACAAACTCTATATCAAATCAATAACTTTAAAAGGACCTATATCCACACAAATCTAATGAACTTTCATGTTACTTTATGCATCATTGCATTCAATGTTCAATATATAGGAAAAACTCCTGGAAGTAAATAATTAATAACCAAAACATGTAACCATTTAGTTTTATAAAATAGAATCGCAGCATAACACAGTACGAGTCTACACCACATGTTCAAATCATCATGCGGAGAACACATATTGATGTTGTTGCCCTATAAGTCAATTCATCAATAGAAAATGCAAGTCTGCCACCCCTTAGAATTTCGGATAAGTGAAAAGATGTGGAAAATTACCTTGGACGTGAAGCACATAAGGAGCCCCACTCAATCCTCCAGTAACTTTAAACTGTGGGTTTTCAACTCTAGGCAATGTTATGGAAGATGGATTTCTCCCCATGTGACTGCTAAGCATTACACGACATGGGTTTAACTAGCATTATTATTACTACTTGTAGTGTCATTGAAAAGGAAGACATTGAAAATAAAAGTTCCACATCGGTTGATACAGAAACAAAATTAGTGTTTATAAGTCAATCAAATATATAGATTGTAATTTGAGAATAGTAATATGTGAATAAGTGAGATGTTTTTGAAACAAAATTGATCTTAGCGCAAATGTAATATTTTAATAATTTAATAAAATATTTTTAAAATATATTAATAAAAATAATTTAAAAATACCATTTAAGTTTAGTATGTTTTTTTCTCCCTCAAAACAAAGCGGGGGCTCTAACCTACCCTTTCCATAATGTTTGTCAGTCCACTTTTAATGATATTAATTTATGACTTAATACATTTTCTAAATAGAAATCAGATATACTCTAGTGTCAGTAACTATATAAATTAATCCTCGAATTAATAAAGACTATTTTTCGTCATTTATAAAATATTACATATTGAGAGTTCTTTTTGATTTAACAATTGATTTCATAACTTCAATAAGGAAAATTTGAATCATTCAACTTTTTTTTTTAATTCATTTATCTTACACTCATAACAATCTACATAAATTAGGTGATGACAAAATCAGTAAATCACCAATGATTTAATTACTCGTAGGTCGGTTTAATTTAATTTTGAGAGAATCTGATATAAAATTAATTAATATTATATGTATTTGGTTGGATTGAATTTAAAAATATTTTTCGACAAAGTCTAAACTGAACCGAGAAACAATAGGTTGGTTTGGGTAATAAAATTGATTGGGTAGAATAAGTAAATTATTTTTTATAATAATATAAAAAATATAGAATTAATAGTATTCAATTATAAATTTTAGACTAGCAACTTTTCCATAATAGATTCAAAAATATATAACAAAAAAACATATAACATAAATCACTTGAGTTAGTATGATAATGAATATGTTTTGTAACTCAGTTATAACATAATACATTAATAACTTTCTAATTATAAATTAAAATAACATAACTTGTCTCCATATGTCATTTCTCTTTTTTCTTCTTGAAGTTGAATGCTTGGTAATAATTTTCATGACAACTAATTATGGTTGGTTCGGATAGACGGGTTTGTGGGTAAAAATTTGAAAATATGATGTTCGAACCAATTGTCATTGAATTTCATTGGTTTGCTTCGGTTCTTGCCCGAACTAAAAAATGCCCGATCCAAATACTATGGACTGGTTTGGATTTGTCCGAACATATGAACACTCCTTTTGTGTATATATATATATATATATATATATATATATATATATATATATATATATATATATATATATATATATATATATATATATATATATATATATATATATATATATATATATATATGGGGTAGGATCAAATGACACCAAGGTGTCAAAATTTAATTTGACACTAAATTTCAACCGTTAAAAAAATTGATCCAACGGTCATATTAAATTAAATAAAATAATAAAAAATATATATATAGCCTATTTTTTCGGCTAAAAAATAGGCTATTTATATGACCGTTTGATCTATTCTTTTAACGGTTGAGATTTGATGTCAAATTAAACTTTGACACCTTGGTGTCAAATTTAGTAACATGACACCTCTAATAACTCTTTACCACATATTCATATAACAAAATCTATCGTTGGATTGAAAGCTATTATGATATAGCATATCTATAAAATTTAACATTAATCAGAAATCATTTAATATGTTAATGAAATGCATAAAACTAACGTCTTATAAAATTTCGACAAAATCATTAATTTTGATCATTCTCTTTGACATATCAAATGATTTGCGATTAATGTTAAATTTTATAGATATGATCTAGCTACATGATATTAGCTTTTTCAATCTAACGACAGACTTTGTTATACAAATATGCGAATTTTGTTATAAGTGAATTTAGTTCAACTAGACTTTACCGTATCATTTCTTAATTTCAAAATGTAAAGTCTTGCGATCAAAGTAAATGTTAAACCAAATATGTATTCATCATTAAAAAAAAAATCCACTCATAAAAACAAATAGTCTACGTTTCAAAATACCATGCTCATCAAATTATAAACAGACACAAAGGAAAAAATTGAACACTCGATAAGAAAATCTTCAACTACACGCAAAAACTTAAAATAATAAAAAAAAAAAATTACTGTGCGCAGAGACATTGATGAAGATGAAACCAAAAACAATATATCAAAAGCTAAAATAATTGAATTTGCAATCAATAAAGAAAAAATTACTGTGCGCAGAGACATTGATGAAGATGAAACCAAAAACAATATATCAAAAGCTAAAACAATTGAATATGCGGTGTATGGATCAAAGGGTCATTGTGGATGGAGTTGTTTGCACAAACCAAGATATGTGTGATATAGCAATCTATCTTTGGCACCTGTTCTATGAATGTTAGCATGTAGGCAAAAATACCTCAAATGCTCAAGATTGCAACACCCTATCATCTCACCCAAAAACAAAAACAGCCAATCGATCTCTTCTTTCTTTCCAATCAACGGCTTCATTGTGCTTTTTTCCCCGCACCTCGTGCAGTTTGGAAACACCGGTTTCATCCAGACATCAGGTGCACGATAATTCATATTTTCCTCCATGAAGAAACTTGCCACTTTCTCAAACTTTTCAAGCAAATCAAAACGAAAGTCAGTCTGTTGAAACTTACAAGACTTGCATTCCAGAGTACCTGGAATAGTCTTTATATTCAAATCATACAACAAGTGATCTAGAGTGTGAACTGTGGCGGGCTTTGAAGTAGCCCATGGGAATGGTGGTTGAATACTTGAAGGACTTCCCTGCTCCTCGCTATTGCTACTAGTTATAGCATTAGGAGGAGAAGGAGAAGGAGTTAATGGCTGAGGTGGTGGTGGTAGTGATGGTGAATAAAATGGAAGTGAAAGTGTAAGCCATGATGATGTACTCACCATATCTTGTTGTTCTTCATATGAAATTGAAGCAGCAGGAACAATAGCTCGTGGAGGAGAAAGAGAAGGAGTTAACGGCTGAGGTTGTGGTGATGGTGAATAAAATGGAAGTGAAAGTGTGAGCCATGAAGGTGAAATCACCATATCTTGTTCATCTTCATATGAAAGTGGTGCCGCAGCAGGAGGAGGAACACCAGGGTGCAAGATGTCCGAAAAGAATGTTGGTGGGTTAAAAGGGTGGGTTGGAGGTATGTATTCAAATGGTATAGGACTAAGGGGTGATGAAGGTGATGAAGATGGTTGTTGTGAGAGTGAGTCATCCATAACATCATCGTTATCATCATCATCATGGTTCATCATGTTTTTCGTTCAGGCAGCGACGGCAAGGAGCAGAAAGAAAAAAGGGGGGTTGTACTTGTGGTTGAATGAATGAAACTAGGGCTTCATTTAAATAAACTAGGGCTTGGTCTTAACATATTGTTTACTTATAGAAAATTATGCTTCCATTTCAAATCTACTCTCTAATCTATATTGACTAGGTCTTATTATTTATTTGAAAATTTAGTTTTTTAAGGATAAAAAGAATATTCTCTATACTTTAGCAAAAATCAATTTGAAATTTAATTTATTAGTATTGTGTTTTGTAGATTTTTGTTATGATATTTTATTTTAAAAATAACATTTAATTGATATTATGCAATTATAGAATAAACATTGAAGTAAAGAGACGTGTAATCGAACAAAAAAAGAAAGAGAAGTGGTGTCCTTTAGAGATGTCTTTCTTATCGTTTCCAATGTTTTTCTCATTTTATTTCTCAAAGAAAATTGTTTCTCATTTTCATATATTCTCTTTTTAGTTCTCTTTATATATTGGCATGCATTTTAGTATTATTTTTCCTTTCTAATAAAATTAAATAATGTTGTTATTGTTTTATTTTTTTTCATTAACTATTTAATCAATTTAGTACTTAAAAAATAAAAGTGCGCGACAAATATATTAGAATAAAATATTTAAAAATAAAAAATATCTTTGTATATAAAATTAATTTATAATCGACGGGTTACTTAATTATAAATCCTCTAAGATTTTTTTTTTAAAACACAATCAACAATTTTTTTTCAATAAAATAAAAGATTTATTTATAAGAAGTTAGATAATTTGTAAACAATTTGAATGTATCACTAATTAGAGTTTTATCTAGACTTATTTGTGCCTTAACAAAATCCGGAACTCTTTTAACCAAATCCTAGATTTAGTGTTAAGAATTTTTGTGGCAACTATGTGTGTCGCTTTGTTATCTTATGAAAAAAAGTTCCTTCTCTATCATTTTACATATCACACCACACTGAATTCTGAGTTTTTTCGTAATTGTTAAAGGGTTCTACAATTGATGTATTGTCCCGCTTAAACATATTTCTGAAGCATTAATTATCAACTTTTTGCATGACTTTCAATAGAGCAACCCCTTCCGCAAGGGTTACATCATCATTTTCGTTGATGTTGTGATTGTTGATTGCAAGAACTCCTCCATGGGCATCTCGAAATACGGCGCCTAGGCCCTAGTGACCTCTGATCCAACCTCATATGAGGGTTTCCATTTCCACCTTGGTTTGTCCTATTCAGGTAGAGTGTGCTCCCCATTAGTGTTATTGTTTACATTTTGATTATTAAGAAGACTCCTAACTTTGGATAATTTCCTATAATACATGTTGTTGGATTGTCTCATATATTTATCCTTTTCGTATTTTTTTTGTCTTCCTAGGGGATGAGGCATCTTCTGTTTCTTTGTCCATCACAGGGTTAGTGTTACACTCTTGAATTTTTGTCGTTCCTTTCTAACCAGTATGATTGAATGGTCACTGATGTCAGGGTTGTTGGCAAAGCTTTCATAATCATTCAGTATGAATTATCATGTTTTGGCTCTTGATGATCTTCTCACCTCTTGAGGTTGCGTAGGTTTAGTCTCAATTTCTTCTAGTTACTCGTCATCTTGAAGAGTGATTCTAATATGACTTGAACCATTATCCTCCTGCATTGAGTCCTGCCAATTCCATCCTCTTCGTTCATCAAGTTTCACATCCATACTAATCATCATATTGTTCTCAATTAATGATAATAACTTGTAGGTACACGTGGAATGATAACCAACAAAAACCATGGCTTTGCCTATATCATTAAGCTTTCTTTTGTGTTGCTCAGGTACATGTCGGTAACACAATGAGCCAGACTAAACTATGCCAAATAAAACCCTATACGACACTTTTTTTACCTTGGACAGTGCTTTTAAGCACTTTCTATTTTGGCACTGCTATACGTATAAACAACGCTTAATTTTAATGTATAAGTGTTAAATTAAGTTCCCTTTAGATGACGCTTTCTATTAAAAGCGTTAGCGTAAATTCTCTTAAGGCAGCGCATTTTGGTAAAAGCATTGGCGTAAAGCATCATATGGAAGTGCTTTTGATAAAAGTCTTGTCTTAAGTGCTCTTTAGGCGGTCATTTCTTATAAAAATGTTGGCCTAAGGTATCATTAGGCAGCGCTTTTTAGGCAACACTTTCTTAGAAAAGTGATGTCGTAAGTCCTCTTTAGGAAGCACTTTTTATTAAAAGTTATGGCGTAAGGTATTGTTAGACAACGCTATCTCATAAAAGTGCTAACATAAATAATCGACAAGCAGCGCTTTCTGCTAAAAGTGTCGTTGTAAGTCTCTTTAGACAATATTTTCTTCTACTTTCTTATAAAAGTGTTTGTGTAAGGCATCATTAGGTAGTGATTCTCTTGAAGTTTATAAGTATAATACAATACAAGGGAATTTGGCAATGAATACCCATACTTTTTTTTTCCAATATCAAATTTATGTTTAAATTTTCATAATTACAAATTAATAATGTGTTGTGATCAATAAGAATCATTTTTAAATTAATTTAAATTTGCATAAAATTCATAATCAAATTCAAAAGTACATATATGAAAAACAATGATAACCTATATCTTTTCAAAATTAAATTAACATTGAGTGTATGCTTGTATAGACTAAGGCTTATTCCCAACCTTTCTTTTTTATGTATCCTACATATAAAATATTTAAGTGATCTTTAATTCAATGCATTACTTAAAAAATTAAAATAAACTTATTTAAATAAAAATAAAAGATTTTAAATTAATGAAACTCAACAACATATCAAATTCTTAAACGGAAAACACTCGCATTTCTAAATTTGTTGAAGGATAATAAATAAACAAAAATAAAATGTGATCCATTTATTATTACAAAAATATTTCTCTTCTCTTTTCATTTCATAGGAAAACCCTTCTTTTTTGCGATCATGCAACAAGCTACACATCAATCAATTTTGAAACTCCATATTTGCACCTAAAATGTTGGTTGTAATGGGTCAAATTCCATAATCGTAATACAAGACAAAACAAAAAAAGGAATTAAAATAAAAAATATAAATAAACCATTTATTTTTCTAGAGAAACTGAATTAAATAGAATAACACAATTCAAAAAAGAGAATCTGAATCCTTTACATTACACTTTTGTATCCCAAAATCATAAAACAATCGACGAAAATTCCTAAGACAAAAAATGCAACAATGCACGCTCTTAGCACAATATGATCTGGATGTAATAAGCGCTTTTTGGATATTGGGATTGGATATATAAAGACCCAATTGTTGGAGGCAACCCCAATTCCAACAATCTCGCCTCAGTAGGCCCTTTAGACTTGGCCTCATTTTTTAAACCAATGGAAAAGGAAATTTCAGCTCCAACCATAATTATCACCTAAATAGGAATCGGTTTGAGGTATCATGTTTTTTTTGAGACACAACCACAAAATTCTCTCGATTCCCAGTAGAAGAGAAACACTAAACCTGAAATTAACGCTTGTAAGTCTAACTTTTACCCTCTCAGGAGTCCACCAATGACTGTCTGTCGAGAAACCTCAAAGTCGATCTACTCTATTCCTCAACGATGTAATCAACTGACAGTCTTGATGAATAGATTTTCGGGGGAATAAGCTTATGACGAATTTTTTTTCTTGCTTAGTTTAGGGTAATAAGCGGCTATGGGCGAAAGAAATAGATGATATAGCCTCAAACCTCTAGGCAAAAGCTACTATATTTTGGGTGGGAGGTGGAGCACCAGATGAATTTCTCATTAAGGAGATTAAATCTTTGGAGAATAAGGACTTGGAATCAAAAGTTTAGAAGGAAGCTAACAAACGAGTGTCATCATGAATATGTTATACTATAACATACGAGGGAGTGGTTGTCCTTCCAAAAGGAAGAGTTTGGGTCAGTTTATCAGGAAAGAGGCTTTTGACGTATGCTTTCAGCAAGAGACAGAAATTCAAGAGGTTTCAGGCAATTTTTTTTTCCCTTTTATAAAGCATCGCAAGCCATCTTTAAAGAGATAATTGTGCTTCAAAGGGTTTTCTTATGGGGAGAGTGGAAAAAAATAAATTGGATTTGTTGAGATTCAATTTGCTTTTTGAAAGAGGAGGGGACTCAGTATTAAGCATTGTGAAAATTTCAATCTTTCCCTTTTAAGCAAGTTGAAATGGAGAATACTGAATGAAGAAAATTCTATTTAGACTACCTTCTTTCTTACAGGTACAAAAATATCAAAAGAATGAAGCTTAGTGATTCAGTACCTTTGTTGGGGAACAAAGTCACCTTATGGTTGAAAGACGTTTTTGCGGTTGGAACGTCTATAGAAGAGAATCATGTAAATTAGTTTTCTTCTTCAATTGTGTGCAAGCTTGGAAATGGCGATCTCATTGATTTTTGGTGTGATCGGTGACTAGGCTT
The DNA here is from genome assembly GCF_029867415.1 of Vicia villosa. Taxonomy (NCBI): domain Eukaryota; kingdom Viridiplantae; phylum Streptophyta; class Magnoliopsida; order Fabales; family Fabaceae; genus Vicia; species Vicia villosa. The sequence continues at coordinate 141,802,685 of NC_081185.1, read as the reverse complement.
TGCAACATTTGTACTGTGTTTGAGTTGTTATTTCACCAAGCAGGGTCGGTCAGCAGTAAAATATCGAACAATGGGTTTTAGTCGGATAGTGAGTGGCAATGGCAACTGAATTTCTGAGACAACAATCTGCCTGCTTCGGCTGCCGTCATGTTGGCCGAACTGCTATGAATTTTATAGCTGGTGCAGCTAAATAGTTTCCATTCTAATTGTTATGTGTGGTGGAGAAATAGTAGTGGTTTTTTTTGTCAAAGCTAATTATGACTGGCTTTGGAAGTGTTTCAATCGTTCCGTGTCTTTGAATGATGTTATTTCTCTTGCTTTGAGTAGATTGTGGAAGAGCTCTAAGTAAAGTCCTAATATTTGGTTGGAGATTGTTGTTGAATAGACTTCCAACTAGAATGAATTTGGTGATAAAAGGAATCTTGGTCGGTTCCCATAATATGGTGTGTCCGTTGTGTGACGAGAATTTGGATCATCTTTTTGGTAAATGTCCTATTTTGATTTCTTGGAGGCAAAAAACTTGTGATTGGATTCAAGTCGACTTTTCTATTTTTTTCGGGTTCTATTATTGCTTCGTATGCAAGCTTTGGAGGAATACCAAGCGTAGTTTCATCTTTGATTCAGGTCGGATCTTCGAAGCCCTTTGTTGGACGATTTGGGCGTGTAGAAACATTATTCTTTTTAGTGGACGGATGTTGAGCAAGTTTGACGGGTTATGTATGATCAAATTTTTGACTTGGGAGTGACTCCTTTCGGTTTATAAGTCGTGTTGGAATTTGTTATAGTCGGTTTGATGTGTCTCTCCGACTATTTGTTTAGGATAACTTGATTGATTTGCTGGTAGTACTTTTAACATATCCTTTTCCTATAAATAAATAAAAATAATAACGTTAAAATAAATAAAATTTAATTTAGCCTATGTTTATCACAAGTTTTTACACCTTCAAGAATCTTCAACTTATACAAAATTCTATGTGATAAAGTGGCTATTTAAAAAATATTGAAAAAGAAAATAAAAAGTAAAATAATGAAAAAAGTATGCATGTTTTTAATTTAAAAATATTATATAATATGTTCTTAATTTAAAAATATTATATAATATGACTGAATATTATAATTTTATAGAATAATGGTTTAAAACTAATTTACACTAAAATACTTTATTAAAAAAATTACACATCACTCTTTTTATTTAGATTTTCAAATTAAGTTTATTTCGTTGTCATAAATCTCACTAGCCGCTACTCCAAAATTCAAAATTCTGAAACAGAAAACGCTCTCACTCTCACGGCGGAATCAGCAACATTCACCGCCGATTAACCTCGATGAACTCCGATTCAGATTCTTCTCTGAGAAACAACGACATCAACGATCGGCGCCTCAGCATCATCGATTTTCTATCCGCCGATGATTCACTTCTCGATCCCGTTTCTTCCAATCACCAAAATTCAGGTCACATTTCGTTAATTTTTTGCTTCGTATTTCGAGATCAGATGAATCTTGTTCAAATTGAAACTCGGAGATTCGTTCTCTTTGTGCTTTTTCAGAAAACGAAGCTTGGTACACTCCGAATTCGAAAAAGTTCGAAGACGCTGCTACCAAAATTGAACAGTGGGAGGACGAACCTCAAACTTCTGAGAAAAAGACCACGAGAAACCCTAAATGCAATTTGCGCAAGAGTTTAGCTTGGGACAGTGCTTTTTTCACTAGTGCTGGTATATTTTTATTTAAGCTCTCTAATTTTTTTTTGTTGAATTAGGATTTTGAATGAGTTTAATCCATATGCACTTACATGCAAAATAGTTTTACAATTTACATTGTCGTTCAATAAGTTTGTCATGTTATCAAATAATTATAAAATTTAAGTTTGATTTGGTCGGTGATTGGTTGTGACGGTAAAATTTGTCTGTATCCTATTTTCTCATTTTTAATATTTTGGTTTGTATTTGAATGGTGTTTATGTTTAGGGGTTCTGGATCTTGATGAGTTGTCTAGTATAATTGAGGGTGTTGAGAAGGAAACATTACCGAGGATTGAAGAGGATGTATACAAATCATGTGACTCCATTTCGACGTTAGGGAGTGATAGTTTGACCTTTGAAAGTGCTGATTTGGAGGGTGATTTGTTTGAGGATGTTAGAGCTTCAATTCAGAAATCTAGCCGTAAGTCCAAACTTGCAACTGCAGCAACTAGAGTGTCATCTGTCTCTGCGCTACCAGGGTTACAAACTCGTGAGTCTTTCTTCACTCTGTGTTTAAAATAGATTGTGTGCTGATTTATCTTTAATTAGTTCAATTGATGATTCTTTGATGTTTTATTTTTCAGCATCCAGAAAAGTTAGCGCGGTTACTCGCAACAAGGTAACTTACATTAATGTTAGTGACTAGAATATTTTTTTCGTATTCGCATGTGCACATACATTTTCTTATTGCAACAATAATATTTTCTATTACTGAGTGAGATTGGTTACATTGATCAAAATATGACACAATGTCCTATGATCCTACCGTAGTGAGCTTGTTCAACTGTGGATATCTTTCAAAACTTAGGCTATAATTCCACCTTTGGAACTTTGACTTGGAGTAATATATAGTTGTTCTGTCATAGACTGAAATTGTGTAGCCTAATTGGGTTTCCATTTTGCTAAACAATAAAATCATGTCGGCAATAACTTTCTGTTGATTTTAGATAAAGGCCCCACCAACCCCTAGGAATCCAACAACACCAGTTGTGAGAGGAATTGGGAAGGCTACAAACAAGAATACTTTTACACAAATTCCACAGGTATGAAACTAAATAAACTACAGAAGAGAACTAGTGTCATTTCTAATTATACTAAACCATGATATTCTTATTTTAAAAAAGCCTCTTGCTACAAGGAGGGAATCATCTATTTCAAAACTCTCGAAGTTACCAGCAAAGCCTATTGCAAGTTCCACAATTTCAGCCAAGAGAGCATCACTTAGCGGTTTGCATGCCAAAAGTGAAAAGGACAGAGCAAAACATATAATTGGTGGTTAGAACTTGCATTTTACCTTTTTTTTTTGTTCTCATTTTGGCATAACCCTTTCTGAGTTATAGTAAAAGTGAACTCATTTTTATTTGACCTCTTCAGATAGAGTCAGCTCAATGCCAAATGCATCTGTTATTGGAGGTTCACGGGGTACACAGCCTAAGCCCACAATATTATCCAAATTACCTTCTGGTCAGTCAGTATCAACCAAGGCAAAATCAGTATCTTCCACATCTTCTGGTAGCAGTTTATCTGATAATATTGGTAAGTCTCCAATTATTTCTGCAAGAAGAAAAGTTATTGCAGGAAATTCAAAGCCTCCCTCATCTCGCCCTCCGGTCAAAACAACGTCAGGTTTTGCTTCAAGAAATAAAATTGAATCTGTGAATTCTAGTCTCTCAAGCTTGATATCTGCCAACAAGCTTTCTTCTAGTGTTTCCCCAGCTAGCTCCTGGTCTTCGGAGGCATCCTTATCAGCTTCTATGCCTAAGTACATGTGCGATAGTTCAAGGTCCAGCATTGATAGTTGTTGCAGCAGAAAGGTTTTCTCAGACACTAATGCAGATAAAAGTATAAATTCTCAGATTGCTCAGAGTGATTTGAGCATAGAAGGGCATGAGGCTCAGCGCTCTGTAATTATCAATCCAAGTGTTAGGACTGCTTCTGTGGCAGCAGTTACTCCCTCAGCTCTTGCAAAACCTTCAGGCTTGCGACTGCCTTCGCCAAAGATTGGTTTCTTTGATGGGGTGAGCTTTTCTGCCTTTTTTATGTTTGATATAATCTTCAGACTTTTTGTTTTTACAATTTATATGATCATCTCTTAATTACATTGTTGAAACATTCTCATAATGTTATGCAGGTGAAATCCTCAGTGCGCACTCCACGTGGGGGTGCGCAACCACACTCTGCCGTGCTTCATGGCTTGCTAAAACATGGAGCAAGAAGTCCAAGTGAAGGGAAAAACAAAGCAGTGAGATCTATCACGCCAATTGGAAACAAAAAAATTGATAACGAGAAAAATCCTCATCCAAGTCATTTTGATGAATCATTAGATGTTGCAATTAAGGCATGTAGTGCAGAGCAAAATATCAAAAGCTCTACTGAAATGCTCAAGGGTGCTTTTAAAAATGTTGAATATACATCACTTTCACAGGAAATGCAAAACAGCACTAATCATGATTTGCGTCCACTCACTCGTGTGAATCACCAGGAAAATGTTTATCATGATAATCAAATTGATTGTTTGATCAAACAAGTTGGACTCATGAATATAAATTCCGCGACACAGGAAAAGATCAATGACGATTCTCTTTCTTTTCGGGAGACTGATGTCAGCTTCCAAGATAAATCCAATGGTATGGAGTTATCAAATCACAGGGAGCTTTTTAATCATCCTAAAAACCCGGAAATATTAAAGGGTTTGTCAACTCCAGGTCTATGTGTTGCTCCAACCAGCATTGATATGGCAACTTCAGCAAGAAGACCCTTTGCGGCAAAAGATTCATTTTTCAACATGGATTTCCCTGTTTTCATAGAACCATCAATTTCAGAGGTAAAGCTGATTAACACATCTGTGCCTGAAAACATTACAAAAGAAAGCATCTGAGATGATATGATCAAGTTGAACTACTTAATTTTTCAGTTTGCTGCTTTGGGCTAAAAGTGAAACCGTAGAAGTAGTGATCTTGATGTACTGTGTCAGATTACGAAGACCAAGTCTTTAAGTACTTGTTCTACCGTTTATTTCTATTTGACAGCATCTCTTTTTTCAAGGGTTCATTGTCATGAATCCTTTTTTAGACTAAATATTTTGAACGAGAAAGGTGTCTTGTATCTTCTTTCATTTTCTTACCATTTGAGAATTTAAATGCATGATATGGTATTTATTTTCTTTAGCATTTTGTTTAATCTTTGTTATGCAGCTTATTTATCTTTTAATGGAGCCTTGATTTTGGCTTTACATTAAGTGTTCATAGTTTGATCTTGTGTTTGATTGGTACAAATATATGTTGGCTTTTATCACAACTTTTGACATTTATTTTCATGTTTTCCAACAAAAATATCTAAATAATCAACTTTTCTTACTATTTTCCAAAATATTCATGTTTCAAACAAAAAAATTCATGTGTATAGCTTAAGCCAATTGGATTGGTTCTCCCATTTAATACTTTAGAAGGCAAGACTGTCGTGTTGGCGCCTCTAATAAATCACCTCTTTATTCTTTAAAGGGGACGCCAATTCATTTGACATTTTTCTTGTTTGTTTTTTTTAGTTGGTAATAAACAAAAATTGAATCCTTTTTATAAGAGACAATTCATTTTTTAAGTTCATTGAATAATCAATGTATCTAGTCTATAAATAAGTTAAATACATTGATTATTCAATGAACCTAAAAAGTGACTTGTCTCTTATAAAAAGGAACGGAGGTAGTATCATTTTATATAAATAGAGATTGATTAATTAAAATCTTACGACTTTTTATATAACATTTGTTAATCTAATATAAGTTTTACACACGATTGTGCAATATAAGTAAAGCCATTAAAGATATGGACGACGTATCCGTGGAAGAAACGCTCAAACCAATTAAAAAGTGACGTGATAGGAAGATAGGGTAAGTGTGTCTCTCACCCCACCGACCTAAGTCTCTTTCAAATATATCAAAATATAAAAGAAAGTTTATTTTTAGTGTAACCTATTCTTATATCCACTATACATACTAGTTTTTTTCTCACATCCATTATAGTAGTTAAAAACTATGGAAATCATTATATTATATGTATTACATATTCTTAACTATAATTGGTATAATTGGAATAGCAACATAATATTTTAAACATAGAGAGTTACATCTATTTGAAGTAGTTGTTTAAAACAAACAAAAATATTATCAATTATGAAAATAATCGGATGATCCTACGTAAACATAAAAAGTAAAAAATGTTTCGCGTAATTTTCAATAAGAACTTTGCAGTTTATAATATTGGCAAAAAAAATATATCACCTCCCGACTACATTTATTAAAGGAGTCATTAATGGTAGATAATATGATTTAATAATGGAGAGGCCACTATCGAACTAAAAAAATGTTAACCAGCGTTTTTGAGATAGTGATTAAGAGATTAGGAAGATAAGTTATTATAGATTAAAAAGATTTTTTTTTTTTAAAATTATGTATATTTAATTTATTAAAAACATAAATAATTAATTTTAAAAATATATATTATATATATTTAATATATTAAATATAAAATATTTTCTTTATTTATAATTTTTAAGCTCCCGGATTTTGGTTAGCATGACGCATAAAAAAAAAACTCATGACAATAAGGTATAAATTATGCTTGATGGTAAATAGAAGTATGGACTTGTTTGAGGGAAAAAAAAAAAGTAAATGTTAGTGTCCATGTACAATTGTTGAAACTAGAGTCATACCTAAAGCTAATAAATAAGTAACATCTATCTAAACATTACTCAGATTATGTTGTGAAACACTTTTTGAAGACAATATATATATATATATATATATATATATATATATATATATATATATATATATATATATATATATATATATATATATATATATATATATATATATATATATATATATATATATAGTTGTATTTAAGATTTGTTTGTTTTTGTTATGAATTACTATAATATTTAGTTACAATTGAAATTGTCACATTTAGTTGTTCACGACTAAAATTAACTTTTGATCTTAAAATTTGTTTATTGTTATAAAAAATAGACAATAATTGAGAATTTTCTTCTGAAAAGCTCGAATGACCAAGAAGATTGAAAATGAGACAAAGACATTTTTTGTATGTAAATGATGTTTCTAATAATTTTAACTAAAATGATCTTTTCTTCAATGACAAGATTAGCAATCCTAGTAATTCTCAACCTATTATCATTGTATCACCCTTCAAATCGATCCAAATTTCTCAACAACATAATGTCAATTTTCAATTTGATGAGTAGTTTGGCAATATAAAGTTTTGAAACTACTGAAAAATTATGGTGTTAATTGTTAAAAAAACATCATTGTCATTTACTTCTGATCGATCAATAAAATCACTACTCATATATTCATTTTCTTCGGCTTCAACGTAAAAGTAGAACAATTAAAATTTTGGTTATTGTGGTGATAATATTAAAAGCTTATTGAAATTTGTAATTGATATATAATTAGTTGCCTAGAATAAGTTGCATGATATAATCATTTATTATATCCACGGTCTCGAGAGTTGATTCTAAAATAACTCTACTTTGCCGAAAACAAGAATATGTTAAGTTATAAAGTAGATCCGGACAAGTGCTGGTAACAATAGCTTCAAGTGGGTCACTAAAATGTGTCTTATTAACAACCCTTGAGGAATAATAATATCAACATATCCATCATTTGATTCTAACATACTTTCATCACCAATCACCAAAATCCATTCTAAAAATTTTATAATATTTTCTAATGTGGGTGATATTGAGTCATTTGGTAACTGCGTATTTTTTTTTGGTCAGAGTAACGATTTTACAAAAATCTCAAATATATGACATATTTATTGTTGCATGCATAACATCAGATCTAGTTTCTCTTAGTATAATTGATAGAATTTTCCTTAAATCACCACCAAAGATAATTACCTTTCTTTCAAATATTTGATTACAAATAAATTTATCATCACTCATAATACTCTCAATATTTTTCAAGAGCTTCAAATAAAATTTATGTGACATTAATGTGTCATCCCATATGATAATAAACTTGCAATTTCGTTTGAAGCCGCAGTTAAAACAATTTAAGGTGTAATGCGGCTGAATATGTGTTCACATACAAAAATTCCAGTGCCACCGCAACCATATGAAAAATAACCATCTCTTTATTTCTAATAGCTTACATAATTTGTATAGAATTTTTCTTTACCCATCTCCCTATGGGGTCACCCCAGCGAAATCCCCCAATTACCCCTGCTTCAGAGATGCATCTCCGAAGTTAATTTTTTTTTTGAATTTTCATACTTTTCGGAAATGAATCTCCGAAAACACCAAAAAAGTGGTGTTTTCGGAGATGCATTTCCGAAGTCAAAAAAAATTCAAAACCGTGAATATTTCGGAAGTTCATTTCCGAAAATATTCCTGCATATACAATTTTCCCTCCTTCACTATTTCATCATTTTTTCTCCAAAACTTCTCCAAACCCTCTCCAACACTCAATCAATCTCCATCCATTTTTCGTCTCAAAATCAAGTTTCAAACCGTTGATCACGTTAAAGGGAGCATAGAAAGCTACAATTTGAGGTAAACATCTCCCATTTCATCCCCTATTTCACTACATTGATTGATGAATTTTCTGCTGAAACCTGCGATGGTTCGGAAGTTCATTTCCGAAATATATTACCTAACAAATTTCGGAAATGAACTTCCGAAATATGCCCTGGCAGTTAAAAAAAACAGTTTTGGCCAATTTTGCTAATTTTTGCATATGTTAGGTATGGTGCATCCGGACAACATTGTGCAAGACGATGACGCAGTATTTCCGGAAGTTGTCAACGTTAAAAACGATTCGGTTATCGACGATCGAGCTATGATCAATGCGGTTGATGTTCGGCAACAATTTACCAATGATCGGAGCTTCGATAGTCGCGAGCATTTGATTGATTGGGTTCGGAACGAAGCTAGTAAAGTTGGATTTGGAATTGTAATTTTAAGGTCCGACAATGGAAATAGTAGGCGGAAAGCTTTCGTTGTTTTGAATTGCGAACGGGGTGAGAGTTATGCACAATCAAACCGGGTGCTAAAACACGAAGACACGGGATCGAGAAAGTGCGGGTGTCCGTTTAAGTTGCGGGCGACTCGGAGGGTTGATGATTTGTGGCGTCTAACCGTGATTTGTGGAATTCATAATCATGCCTTGGATTCCAAGTTACACGAACATCCAATGGCGAATCGTTTGTCCCGCGAAGAGAAGAATGTGATTTCGGATTTAACGATAGTCAAAGTGGCGCCTCGCAACATACTTGCCGATTTGAAGCGTAAAAAACCGGATAGCGTTTCAAATATCAAGCAAGTTTACAATGAACGACACAATCTCAAAGTTTTGAAAATGGGCCCTCGGTCGGAAACGCAACAACTTTTGAAACTATTAGGCGATAACAAATATGTGTCAAGCTTCCGAACGTCCGAGGACAAAGTTACGGTGCGTGATATTTTTTTGACTCATCCCGAAAGTATCAAATTGTTCAACACATTTCCAACCGTTCTTGTCATGGATTCGACGTACAAGACAAACAAGTATAGGCTTCCTCTTCTAGAGATCGTCGGTGTCACCTCGACGGACAAGACTTATTCGATCGGGTTTGCTTTTTTGGAGTGTGAAAAAGAAGAAAACTCTACATGGGCTTTGGGAATATGCAAGTCTTTGTTGGTTGATCAAAATTTTATGCCTAAAGTCATTGTGACCGACCGGGACAATGCTTTGATGAATGCGGTTGATACCGTCTTCCCGACATCGACCGCGTTACTTTGTCGGTATCACATAACTTGCAACGTGAGAAGTAAGTTGAAACCCGCGGTTGGGACAAAAGATAGGCCGGATGAAAACGGTAAAGTTATCAAAGTCGGTGTTGTGGTTGAGAGGATAATGGCGGCATGGAGGGAAATTTTAGATGCATACTCCGAATCCACCATTCTTGACAAAGTAAGAGAAAAAGTCGTGTGCGCTTGGACAAATCGAGTTAGACATCTTGGTTGCACCACGACTAACCGAGTTGAATCCGCACATGCGGTCTTCAAGAGGTGGTTGGGTGATAGCAAGGGAGATTTGTGTCGGGGATGGGACACCGTGAACCAAATGCTTGAAAATCAACACAATGAAATTCAAACATCGTTCGGTCGGAGCAAGACGGTTATGGAACACCGGTATAAGGGCCAAATTTTATTCTCCCAATTGATTTACAACATATCCCAAACGGGTTTGAATTTTTTGTTTCATGAAGCGAAGCGGTCGGAGACCACGGGGCCGGATAGTTCTTTATGTGGGTGTACCATTAGAAATACATACGGCCTTCCATGTGCTTGTATACTTTCAAAAAAGAAGAAGTTGAATTCACCAGTACGCATGGATGAGGTAGCCGACCATTGGAAGAAACTTCGTTTTGATGATTTTGACCCGCCGAAAGAAAATGACTCCAAAATCACCATCTCTGACGAGTTGGAAGTGATAATGGAGAAGTTTGCTAAAGCGGATGACAACACGAAAAATGCACATAAAAGAACAATTGCGAAAAATTGCATTCCCGGAGACCACCGATTTGAAACTGCCATCTCAACCGGTTAAAACGAAAGGTGCACCGAAAAATCCAAAGTTACACAAGAAGACACATCAACAAAACGATTTGAACATGTTGATGCATCATTCCCAGATTCACCGACACCGAATTCCAAGTGTAGTGGTAACAAAGGAGCCCGTATTTCGAAGCCACCTCGCACACCGCCGATAAAAAAATCACCGATTGTCTACATTGATGAGATGCCACTTTTTATGCACAAATATATCGATAACATCGTTGATGTTGGAGGCGAAGGCAATTGTGGATATCGGGCCGTTGCGGGTTTGCTTGGTAAAGGGGAAAATAATCACACTTTAGTCCGACGGGAACTCATTACGGAGTTGACTTCGTATCGGGACATATACGGCCGACTATATGAAAATCAAGAAAAGTTTGCGAAAATCCATGATGCACTTGTTCCATCACTTACCGGTATCGCTCCGGTTTCGAAGTGGATGTCATTCCCCGAGATGGGTCATCTAATAGCAAGTGCATATGATATGGTGTGTGTCGATTTGACGAGATTTGGACTAAGTGAGACTTTCTTTCCACTTCATAGTCGACCGCCGTTGGACGCGTCGAGCCGCATCATATGCATCGGGTATCAACGATCGCGGCACTTCGTCCAAGTGTTTTTGAAACCGGGGTGTCCTATACCGGCTACTTCTTGTCAATGGACGGCACATCGTTCAAATGAGGCGGAGACTTGGCCGGATCCGTTCGTTTCGAGAATGGCGGAGTTTGAAGAAATGATGAGCCAAGAGCGCGAGCAAAATAGAGAGCGGCCGAACAACGTACCTATTTTGGACTTAGGATCCACCGATTGGTTCGGTGAATTTTAGTTTGTTCCGGATCGTTTTTTGTTTGTAATGACCATTTTTGTATGTATTGTTGTTTACCATGTAAAATCGGACCGATTCAATACATATATAATATAAGTATGTTTTATGTCATCATTGTCTAATTTCTGTCTATTTTGATTCCTTTTGCAATTTATACACAAAACACTAAGCAATCAATAAAATGCAAAATTTATGTCTGTTTCTACATAATTCGGAAATGAACTTCCGAAATATACTAGTCTGCCTCCAATTTTCGGAAGTTCATTTCCGAAACATCCACTGAGTGCAAGATAAGGTTTGTTGGGCCATTATTACTCCAATAAGTCTATAAATACAACACACTCTTCTTCATCCTCTTCACACCTAGAAACACAAATGACACAAACCTACCCCCACCTAGCATTCGTCTACTTCACCACCGGCTACCCGATGTCGTTCCAATTTCGCTTCTCGTGCGACACGCCGTTTGCGGAGTTGATAACGTCGCTCCACACGCTATTGCAATATCCCGAAAATCGAAAGGTTGTCAAGCTCGAGTACCGCTCGCCATCGCTTAACGACGAGGGATGCATTGAATTCACACCTTTTGAGATCAAGAACGACGAAGATTTAGCGGTTTTGTGGACAACGTTCGACCGATTTTCTTCGAAGGGTCTGATCGAGTTGGACGCGAAACTTCAAAGATCGGGGGCCGATGTTATCAAAATGTTGACTCATCCTCACCTACCTGTGTTTAACAATATGTAACTTTAATCTTATGTAATGTGATCGATGTAATCTTCATCCGATTAAATAAAGCGAATCGTTCTTGTTTGTTATTTTTCTTCTGTCCAGACCTTATTTCAGAAGTTCATTTCCGAATTCCTCCAAGGGGGGTGAATTCGGAGATGAACTTCCGAATTCACCAATTTTCTGAAAATTAACCTTATTTCGGAGATGCATCTCCGAAGTCAATATTTTTCATTAAAATATTCAACTTTTCGGAGATTCATTTCCGAAAACACCTTTTTTTCCAATAAAAGTACGTTTTCGGAAATAAATTTCCGAAACAAGGGGTATTTTCGTAAATTTGTCAGAGGTGGCCAAGAAGGATGGGAGGTGGCTAAAGAAATTTTCTTTGTATAACCCTTAATTTGCTCATCTGCATAAATATGAGTACAAATATATAATATATATTTTTTTATCAATAGGAAAAGAAGGAAATAACGGAAAATTAAGCTATTGAAAATTGAATTCTCATAGAGTATGCTAAACAAATATTAACTAAAAGAGAGAGATAAATAGAAAACACTCTCAATTCTTAAACAAGTGAGATTACCAATTTAGCAAGTCAATCAGCACAAACATTTCCTTTGCATAAAGAGTGAACAAGGGCAATTTGTCATTCTTTATGAATAAGATATTGGAATACATCTTATTAAAACCACCAAAATTTTACTTGGTAAAGTGTAAAAGTGTAGCTATTTGGCTAACATTATTCAGGAGAGAGCAGTTGTTCTTTTTGAAGGATTCTTCATTACGTGATTTCCAAATCATCCAATAACAAATTATCCGGGCTACAGACAGAGTTATATCTACCTGATAATAATTGAACTCATAACTTGTCAGAATTGTGAAGATGTTCCTAAACTTGTTTATCCAACATGATAACGTTAACAAGTCTAACTCTCTTGATGCCAATACCCCTTCTAGTAGAGGTTAAGTTATGGTATCCCATTTAACCTAGTGACTAGATTTGCCTCCCCATAAGAATTGTCTTATAGTACAATAATCAATCTTACTATAAATGCCTTATAAAAGCTACAAATTATACATGGTATAAATAGGCATAGAACTAAGCACAAACTTAGCAAGAGTCGCCTTTCCAGGCCTACTAAGAAGTCTATCTTTCCATTCGGCTAAACAAGAATTAATTTTATCAATGATAAAGAAGAAATTTGCATTTGTGACCCTACCATAAATTAATCATACCTTCAAATTTGATTATCTTTATTCGAGATAAAGTCTTAGAGGAAATAAATTTAGATTTATGGACATTAATCTTCATACCAGAGGTTTTGCAAAAAGTTTGAAGTACCTCATTAACTACCCTAGCCTTTATTATTGTATATAGTTATTTTTTTTATTATACCCTCTTTTATTTTTTTCTTTCAAAATAAATTCAATCATACACTCTCTCTTTGAAATATATATTTTGAGCAATCCGATCATATGTCTTTCAATCATATATCAATTTATTGTCAAAAAAATCAAAGACATATTTTTTTAGATACGACGTTGCCTTAAACGCCGGTTAACTTTGTTCTATTTTTTTTGCCATCGCTTTTCAATTTCCATAGTAATAATTGTTGAACCTCTTCATCTGGGAGGGAAAAATCTTAGAATTATGTATGAAAACTATGTCAATTGTTGGAATTTCATAGTGCATTTTAAGTCAACATTAAACTTGTCCAAAATAGATGTTGTTGAAATTAGTAATTGCATGAAAAGAAAACCGAATATATAATTTACATTGCCTATTTGACAAATTTTTTTGTTCATAAAGAATTACATCCAATAAGTATTTTGGTGAATTTTTTTCAAACATATTCAAGCCGATTCATTGAAGCTGAAAACAACATAGTAATAATAAATTTGCACAAGAACAAACCAAAACCTCAACTATATGCCTCTTTAATTGCCTTAATAAACTCAATGTCATCTTGAAGAAAACCCATTGGAAATCATGCTTCTTTGAAACTTGTATGTTTAAATGCTTCTTGATGTCATCATAACTTAAGGATCCTTTCTTCATAGTCAATAATATTCTGAAATAATACAACTCTTCAACGGTTTGAGGCACCCATGAGTTCATCATTTCATGTTGACGTGTGATTCATACTTCATTAACAAATTTGGGTTTTGAAAGACAACATGACCATAGTTTGGTCACAAGAATAGTACTTGAAACTAAAGTTGTCAATATGGGCTACCCGGCCCTAAATGGGTCGGCCCTAGCGAGCTCTGGGCTTTTTAGGGCTGCGCCAAAAAGACCCTATATAATATGAGCTCGAGATTTACTACTCGAGCCTGGCCCTAGATGGGCTTCGGGCTACCCGGCCCTAAATGGGCTTTTTTATTTAAAAAAATTAAAATAAAAACTCTATAATATTTATTATAAATAAAATTAAAAATTATGTTATTTCAAACATAATACATTTTTAAGTACTATATTATCTCTTATAAATACTATAATGTGTTTCTAAATACAATATATGTCTAAATTGTATAAAATAATACTTGAATGTTTATTATAAGAGAAAAACTAATATAATATGATGAAAAAATATTGATTATATTAATGTATAATATTTAAAAGAGAAAGATTGAATGAAATAGAAATAAAATTTAGTGAAGTGAGAAAAATCAATATACTATTTTTGAGTAAGATAATATAAATATTAATATATTTTTTTTTAATTTATAATTATGCAGGCATGATGGGCTACCCACGGCCCATATGGGCTAGCCCATTTTCACAGCTCTACTTGAAACACTTATCATCATTAACAAATTTGGGCTTTGAGAGACAACATGACCATAGTTTGGTCAACAAGAATAGTACTTGAAACACTTATCATCTTTCATGCATGGGGACCCAACTCTTAACCAAATCATACAATTTAAGTTCTATTAAAAGATTGGGAACCTCAATTATCTTGTCTATTGTATTTAGAACACTTGCAATATTTCACACTTGCAACCTTTCAGGCCATTGATGATTGTCACCATTAACTAAAAGTTAATATTTGAATGGTTAATATCACCCAACAGAAATGCAGAACTACGTTCAATTGCTCAAATAGATCAGGCTGCTGTAGCAAGATTCACAAGCACAGCTAAAAAAAGTACTAGGAGAGTGAAAAGAGAGGAAATATAAAATATATTATCATTTGAATCAACTTAAATTCAAAAGGATTACTATTAAGAATACAAAATTGTTGATAGAATTCAATTAGCTTCAAGTTGCAAAATTCATAACAAGTTTCTTTGTAGAAATAAATAAAAAAGAGAGGAGATCCATCCCCAAATTTAAGACCTAGGCTTTTCCTTCTTCTCCTTGAATAGGGCAAGGAGAGAGACACCGGAAACCTTCACAACCTTGAATCTAACTCCAGGAATATCTCCAACAGCATGACCTTTACGTCCAAATCCAGCTATCAAAACTTCATCCTACAACCATCATAAACAAACAATATCATCAATAGATTTCAACCTACAAGAGAATTCGACACGACGAAAACAGCAAATAATGGTCACTAACATTTTCTTCGATGTAATTTAAGCAACCGTCGTTTGGCACAAATGCAGCTATCTTCTTCCCATTTTTGATGAGTTGAACTCTGGCACATTTTCTAATGGCAGAGTTAGGCTGCTTAGCCTCAATACCTCTGTACATAAAGTATCATACAAATTCATATCATCAGATAATGTCCAATTAAAATTATATAAACTTAGATCGTAGAACAAAAATGTTAAACAAATTTTACATCTTTTCAAGAACAATTCCTTTGGCATGGGATGAACCAGCAAAAGGCTTCTTCCATTCATTCCCAAGATGAGACTTTTTGAATTGCTTGTCTGCCCATCTTTGCTTAATACGGAGTTTCCTCAGCTTGCGGGCAGCTCCCATTCCTCTTGTCTTCCTGCAGGAATACAAATCAACAATAAATCTCTATCTCTAAGATTCTTAAGTGGATTTAAAATAAACTGCAATTGTTTTGCTTAAAGGAGTAGCAAAGATCAAATTATACAATGCCCGAAAAGAACTAAATAGTATCATATTCATCTCAAATACAAACTATGGTACACTAATCTTGTAGCTGATAACAATCAAATTGCAATAAAAAATACCGAATAAGTTAAAACATGATTTATATAAAGTGCCCACGCCACAACAAAGATCAATAGGATGCAGCAACAAATTGTATAAGAGCGTCACAAATTAATTACCCTAATCAACAACTTCATGTTTCTGTCCAAAATATACTAACAAGAATTTGAATTTGGAATCAAACATGATAAATGGAAGAACGTAACAACATAAAGTCGAATAAATCTGCATGAAGATAATGATTTTAAAGAATGTAATGTTGAATTACCCCATGGTGATCGAGAATTAGGAACGCTAGGTTGAGATTGGAGAAGCTCGGGGGAGGAGTATGGAGTAGCCGCGGTGTAAATTATAAACCCTAATATTATTGAAGGAGTTTTGGGGTAGAGCAATAACGATTAAGTAAACAAAAGCCGTTTAACTTGGGCTTGGGCTTGGGCTTATTTGAGTTTTACAACAAAGAGGAACCTACTATTTACACCGGTTGGTGGTGTCCAAATAAAAAAACTCAAACACATATAGGAAAGTGGGAAATGGTGATTTTGATTTATTAAATATTAGTTCAAACACATATGTTTTGAGTTAAAAGTGATATTTTTAGGGTTAAATTTATTTTTGGTCCTATAAAATTATCAAATTATGTTTTATGTCCCTATTAAAAAATGACATGTTTTAGTTCTTACAATTATATGCACGTAGTTTTAGTCTCTACCATCTACCATTAAATCAATGTGTGTTTTTGAACGATTATTTTTCATATATATTTAGAACGTTATAAAAAATTCCTCGAAAAAATGATCTCATAGTTTGATTTATAAGTCAAGATTTTTACTACTTTTGAAATTTAAAAGATTCATATTTAATTCATTTTATTTTAAAAAATTCTAAAATTTGATAAATAAACTTTTTATAGTGTTTTAAACATGTGTGGAAAAAAAGTATTCAAAAATTTTAAAGTTTAAGTATAATAAAATAATTTTCAAAATTTTAGAAAATAACATGGACTAAAGCTGCATGTGTACAAAATTTTACATGGACCAAAACATGTCATTTTATTTATAGAAACTAAAAATAAAATTTGAAATATTTATATGGATTAAAAATATATTTAACCTTATTTTTTATGTTTAGAAATGGACTAAATTGTTTTATATTTTGAGTTAAAAGTAAATATATTTTATGATTTGATGTCATGCTAATGTATGTATTTTATGTTTAGAAATAGATTAATATATTTTATGTTTTGAATTGAAAGTAAATATATCGAATGATTTGATATCTTGAAAATGTATGGTATATTATATTATATGGTTTAATGATGACAAACCATGTTTTTGGAATTGTGGTGGGAATCAATGTTTGCTAGAAACTCTCTTTTGGAGCTTCTCTTTTTTACGGTAATGTGCGGTGGTGATGGAAAAAAAAGCTAATCCAACCTTTTGGAGCTTCTCTTTTTCAAGATAAAATATTCTCCAAACGTATGGTGGCGGTGAAAAAAAGCTAATCCAAACACACGTAAAGCAAATTAAAAACCAAATTACTTATTAAGTTAAATAGAGTGTCAATTATAATCTACCGCAAATCGGACTTTTTTCGCTGGAACCCGGCTACAAATGCAAATTATTCTTTCAAATTGTTAAGAGTGACATATGAGGCTGTGAAACAGTGACAAGATTGGATCACGTTAAAGATCAGTCATGGGTTCATGATGAAGAAGAACACAAGAGGCGCAGGAATAGTTGAAGGGATAAAGTTCAACTGAATTGTGTTATAATAATGTGTATTCTTCATTGCTCAATCAGTAGGTTACAAGTGGTATATATACTTACCTACAAGCTAATGATGTGGCACGTATGTACACGTCTATGCTACAATACAAGGAAAATAATACTCTACATCTAAAGTACAAATGTACTCTATACTAACAGTCCCCCTTAAGTTGGACTTTGAAGACTGCAAAGACCCAACTTGACCAGTGTTCTTTGAAGATTCGGGGAATGCAGTGGTTTTGTTAGCATGTCTGCAAGCTGAAATGAGTAGAGATAGGAAACAAGTGGATGAGTTTGGACTGAAGCCTCTCGCGAACTACATAACAGTCCAATTCAATGTGCTTGCTGCGTTCATGGAACGTAGGATTATGTGCCAAATATATTGATGATTTACTATCACAAAAATAGAAGCAGGTTGGGTAAATTCAACATTGAGGTCACGAAACAAATATTGCAGCCACTGAATTTCACATGTAATAGAAGCCAGAGCTCTATACTCAGCTTCAGTAGAGGATCGATAAGCAGTATGTTGTTTCTTTGACTTCCAACATAAGAGAGAAGAGCCTAATATTACACAATAATCAGTAATGGATTTCCTTGTGTCAGGGCATCTGGCCCAATCTGAGTCAGCAAACCCTAAGAGCTTCAAGTTGTTGGATATAGAGAAAAGGATACCAGTGGTAGGAACAGACTTTAAGTATCTTAGAACTCGAATGGCAGCTTGAAAATATGGTTGTCTTGGTTGAGACATAAATTGACTCAAATGTTGAACAACATAGGAGATGTCAGGCCTTGAATTTGTCAAATAAATGAGTCTACCAATTAATCGTCGATATGAGGAAGGATCTTCCAACAGAGTCCCTTCAGTAACAGAAAGTCTACCACCACATAATTCCAATTAAAATAGAAATTAAATTTTAAATAAATTTCAAATTTTCTTTCTCTTAATTGATTGTTCATAACAATATAGAATTATGTTTGTTTCTATGCAAGAATTTTTCGTCCGAAGAATGTTTTTTAGTTTGGGTTGTATTAAACTCTAGACTAGGATGTTGTTAAATATTAATCCATAATCATTATATTCTAAGTTGTTAAGTGAATATTATTAATAGCTTTAACAAATAACTAACTATTGGGGAGCATATCAAGTGAGAGTATTTTATAATGAGAGATGAGAGGAATGAATATCAACCATTGAATTTATCAAGAGAGATAAATTAATAACCACATAAATGCATTAACATTCTCTCTCTTGATAAATCCAATGGTTGATATTCATTTCTCTCATTTCTCATTATAAATTGCTCATATATATATATATATATATATATATATATATATATATATATATATATATATATATATATATATATATATATATATATATATATATATATATATATATATATATATATATATATATATATATATATATATATATATATATATATATATATATATATATATATATATATATTTGATATTTTAAATTAATATTTTTTAAATAAAATATAGAAATAAAATAAAAGTTATAAGATTGGAATTTATACGATGTTAATTTTATTTGTATAATTATTTGTAGAAATATTTTGCTCACTTGAGAATATAAATTATCAATTAAAACTGTTAGATTAAAATAAAATATGATACTAAGATGTAGAGCAAATCTTTAAACCTACTCTTAAAGACAATATAATCTATCTCATATATAATCGAATTGACTCATGAATCAAACGAGTCGTACTATGTATAGTTCAAGTTCAGCTCATTTAGCTAACGAACTTAGTTTTTAGCTCATACTAGTTCAACGATTTAATTTTCGAATCGAGTTTCGAACTATTTTCTAGTTAGTTTGGTTCATTGTCAGCCCTACTCATATCATATACCTTTTCTATTTTAACTTTAGCCAGGGCCAGAGCTACAGCCCAGCGAGCACGGGCATGCGCCCGGACTCAACCCCTCCTTTTATTGTATACTCTCCACTTAATAGTCGATTTTTAGATAACATCAGGGATAAAATTAGTAATTTTTAGAAAAAACTAAGGGCAAAATTAATAAAAACAGGGTGTGAAATTTTTGGACAAAATCAAGGACAACATTTTTAGACAAAATCAAGGGCAAAATTAATAAAAACAGAGTGTAAAATTAGTAAAAACCAAGGTATAAAATTTTTGCCTAGACTCCTTAAAATTTCTTGCTCCGCCACATGAGTCTTACATGACACCTTTGTGTAGCATTGTATGATCCAATAATCGAAGGGGGTAGACAAATGTAACAAATTTAAAACATCGTCGAAAGTTATTGTCATATCACCATTTGAAAGATGGAAGTTACTTGTCTCCCCATGCAATCTATATGTAAATGCTGACAAGAGACCTATATTGATGTTTGGATAGTTCATTTGAGCAAAAAATCTCCGACTATAAGCACATACTACTCTCTGAAATCAATCAATCATGAGCAAATTATTTCAAACTATAGGCATCATGGTTTAACCACTTAAGTTTATCACACAATTGGGAAGAAAAAAAAAAGCATTTATAGGCACCATTTAACAAAGTTTTGTCCTGCATTAACATCATATGTATTTTTTATTCTTTTTTTGGTAATAACATCATATGTATTTCTCAAATAAGTTGAGGACTTTTAACTATGAGAAAAGGACACATTAAAGGTGTATCTTATATTTGTGTGAATTCATATTTGGCAGAAATAGATATTGATTCATTTATCCTGTGCAACACAAACAAAGATAATTAATGTGTCTTATAGTTAGATGAATTCATATTTGGCAGAAATAGAGAAGATATTGATCTACTTATCTTGTGCAACACAGATAATTAATGTGTCTTATAATCAGGTGAATTCATATTTGGCAGAAATAGAGAAGATATTGATTCATTTATCATGTGCAACACAAAGATAATTAATGTTTAAATTTCACTATAAAATCATGTCTGTGAATGGTTGTGATCGTTTAGCCATATAAATCTTTTAACACTAATAATGCACAATAAATTCATTTAATATTAACTCAAACAAAAATATAGTATTAGATTAAAAAATCAACAATTATCCATTGATATTATGATATGAATTTTATAAAGTATACACTTATAAATATATATTTATACGCACACTTTTTTAACTCAAACTGACAATGTACTATATTACAAGATATTAATGTATAGTTGCAAAAGACTAGAGAAAAATAAATGCTAAGCATCAAAATTTCCAATGTATCAATAGAGTGTTCTCAGTTTCAGATTTTAAGACATCATTGTGTTGGTAGGCTGGCCTAAAACATTGCAAAATTGACAGGCTTTAACGACAAGCTTTAACGATTACGTAATACGAATATGCACGCATCACAAAGAAGGCAGACTGGCAGATAAACTAAATTTCGACAACATTCATGTGACCCCGCTCCATCTGTTCCTTAAACCCATATTTGAATGATTTGGGTGTGATGGACATTTTGTTCAAGTCGGGATCAAAATCAAGACCCGCTCCGACACTGTCTACCATATCATCATCAATCATATCATTTGCATTTCTGTCAACAAAATCGTCGTCTGATGCTTCACTTCCAGAATCACTCTCTTCCTCATCGCCATATGTAGTTTTGACTCTTGACCAGCGGACATAATGTGGTCTTAGGTAGCTGGAGATTGTCATCAAAGACAGTTGGAATGGAGAACAAAAAGCAAAGTTAGAAAACAATAATATATTGACAGAAAATGTCCGGGTCAAATCAAGACAAGTTACACACCTTTCACTCTTCTTCAACAAGCATGGATCAAATGGGAAGAACATGTCGAGTCTATCCATCCCACCAAAAGCTATGGAAAGATCAGACTCGAGCAAATCTTCAAAAATAAATAACTCTGCTGACATGAAAAGCCGAGCAGCCTTTGCTTGTTTAAGAAATTCCTCTACTACGCTAGGCAAACACACCTGTCAGAAAAATTTATATCAGGCCCAAGGTTTTGTTTTCAGACAAGCTACACAAGGTTATAAGAGAAGTTACAACATGCACTCTCCATCAAGCAAAATCACTGGTCTCATTATTTATCCATAAAACCATGACAGCTTTCTAAATTGTTCCTTACCTTCAAGGGATTCAGTTTTTGTTTCCAAAGTTGTAACATTGGCATTGTGATAAGCTGCATTCTAAGCCTAGGAATGCCCATCAATGATTTCATGCGAAAGCACAAAATGTACATGATAGCCTGCTCACACCAAAACAAATAAAATTAACAAAATTAACACTCAGGGTCCACCAATAAACACTGGCTTCAAAACAAGAAAAAAGAGTATAAGTTAACGGAAATGTTCACCAGGTCAAATAAAGCTAATAGACAGACAAACCAATTTATTATTTTCATGACAGATTCATTTTATAATCAGCCAAAATAAAATACAAGGTGGCAGGGTGATGGCAGAATCAAAAGCGCAATAAAAACCATCATATCCTAAAAGGTCAATGGACGAACCTGGCACCCAGAATAAAACACTTGATGAGCTTCCGGGTTCATATCTGAATCAGGTAACTTCTTGCAATACGCAAAACACGAATTTACCAAACTGAAAAATCAACAAAAGATTGTCAGATTTATCTTTATCAATTTCTTAATAGAAGTCAATTTTATAATTAAGAGAAGTAGGCACAATGTGTTTCCAAACCTTTTTATGATGTCAACAACCAATGCAGATGAAAGAAACTTTGCACGGGATAAATAGCTAGCAAGATAAGCAACAGCACTCATCCTGAAACATATGAAGACAATTACAAATGTGGCGAGTTATATTTGAATAATATACAATGTTATCTGCATGGCGTGAGATTTTCCATAGTAGTTCAGCTTTGTTAACATCCAAAGGCATTTTAAGAAAAGGACAAGGAGGGCCAACTTAATGGTGGAAATAACTTGTGGCTGCAAAGTTGTCATTTTGACACAGCAGCCACACCTTCCCATATTGCAAAATGATTAAAAATTATTAATGTTGGTCTATCATGCTAGTAGTAACTTCATATAGCAAGGGCAAGTGGTTCATCATAGCTACTGAAATTACAGTGTCAGGTTAACAACTTGATCAAATTAAAGGAATTATATTAAAGCAGTAAAATCAGTTGTGCTAAATTCATGCAGAATGCATTAGTGTGATATTGGCCTTGTAGATAAAATTGAGGCAAACCACTAATACCTAGTAATAGGGGGATTAAGCTGTGATTCAAACATATCTCTGAGAACTACTGCAAATTTCACACCACATTGCTCAGGATCCAATGCACATGCATAGAACATCACAAACTGCAGCATCAAAACAAAGTCAGTGACTATGCATTACATAGAAATAGTACCCACAAGAAATATAGTACATGCATGTTAGATACTGTAAAAAGATAACAAAAGTGTACCTGGGTAAATTTTGACTTATATGTATTCAGCACAGTTCTCTTAAATGACGCCAATAAGATATCAAATACCTAACCAAAGAATTTAATTAACATTTTCAAAATCATTCCATCCATTGTTTGAAGATTAAATAAACATGAAAGCATGATGTTGCACACAAGAGTTGGTAGTATATTGGCAGGAGTACCTCAGTCAATCGGCCACTATTTTGACAGGATTCAAGATGCAAAAAAGTCATCACAATTAGGCTATCTATTTTCTCCACAACCTTGTTGCCTTGCAAATTGTTCCTATTTAATAGCTCTGAAGCACACTGAAAAAATGAAGACCAAAAGACAAGTTATAACATTAATAATAAGAATCACACAATGACCAGCTACACAGGAAAATCTAAAATAGAAAATATCATTTCATTATATAAATAAGGATTAATAATAAGGATTAAGCTTATATAGATATACAGCGTGTATCACAGAAACACACATAATTCGAAAAAATTTGAAATACTAGCCAAAAGATGATGCGCACACTCTGTAGTCAATTAAATGCTATCAACAATCAATTCTTGAAGGGAGTTTTCCTTTTAGGATCATACTCCTCTAGTGTACAGGGTTCATTTTAGACTAATAAACATAGCTTAAGTTTTGTGCTTCTGTCAATTCCAGAATCCAGGTGCTCCTTTTACAAAAGAAAATCCAAATGATTATCTAATACACCAGTTGGAAAAAGATGTGTCATACCTCTCAGTATCACATTGATTAAGAGAGGCTAAGTATCTATTAGCATCACATTGATTAAAAGAGTTTTAGTACCATAACATTTGACAACTCAAGTCCTTGCAATTAAAACATGAGCAGGACATATTAAGAGTGGTCAACTAAGTACTAATCAAGTCCTTGCAATTAGAACACGTGTATAAGCATTTTTATACCTGGACTCAACTGATGAAGTTTTGCCACTTTACAAAGCCGCTCAACCTGAACCACGGCCTGACAAAGCCTAGCCTCAGCTAGGCTTGTTAGCCTGAAATAGGCAAATACCAGAATAAGGCCCTCTGTAATTTAATCGGGCAAAAGATGGCTTGACACTTGACAGCCTTGAAACATATATTCTCTGAAAATAAAACTACCAATATAGCAACCTGTATGGTCTGGCCTATACATTTCAACCAAAGTATGGTCTCATCAGACTTTTATCTTAATAAAGAAATGCTTATATGTTAAGTGAAAAAGAAAAGAGGTGTGACCGAGTGGATCCATCAATAGTGATCTCGGTCATCAAAATGTAAGACAGATCATTGGAATAAAATTGACAGGAAGTCAAAGTTCATTCTCTGCTACAGAAGTATATTAGAGAAACTTATAAGAGAGAACAAAAGTATAATACGTTATATGTGACAAATTATTATGCTATAGCCTTATATCAGCATAGCTGATCAAAGTCAATCATCACATTCCATCCACCGTAGAAGCCAATAGGTATGGGCATCTACTTCAACATACATTACAGTCAGCTGATTCCAATAGCTAAATTTCCTATTCAGAAAATTTTCAAATCTAAATGAACCATATTCCGATTTCCCTACCAAAACTAAAGATTTGCAAGAGATATATGAGATCATGGTCCGCAAATTTGTCCAACCGACAGAAGTTGGTATAGTAATTGCGAATAACAAAGAATCAAGCCTTACCCCACTAAGTGGGGTCAGCTACTTGGATCAATTGACACTATAAAGTTCTATCATATATCATGTTTCTATCCAACTCATGAATCATGTTTCTATCCAACTCCTGAATCTCCAAATCTCCCTTAATATTACCTCCTGCAGATTTTCTAGGTTGACCTCCTCCTCTAGTGATTTGGTTACCCTCCATTTGATCTCCTCTCCCTACTTCAGATATATACAGGTTTTCTCTCTACGTGCCCCACAAACCACCTAAACCGAGAAGTGGCAAATAGCGCGGCTATTAGGAATTGCTAATTAGAGTTAGCAGTTTATACAAGTTAGTCACAAATAGGGATTGATTTGTCTCCCCTTAGGTAAATTTCCCACACTCTCAAATTCATCTTCTTTGGTTGAATTTCCACACTCAGCCATCCATAACCCCACCTTTCCTTCCTTGGGAATTTTTCTTGTCACTCGTCTTCAAATGGATGTTGGAAGATTATGGGACGATAGGGCCATTTTAATGACCTCGAGCATTGACATTTAACACTATCATGAAACTATGCACCAGAGAAGGAACAAGCGTCAAAATAACTTCACAACACACGCAATATGTATAAAAGAAACACAAATCAAAGAAGTTATATATGAAGCCAAGCATAGGAAGGAGTGTAGTTTTGTCATCTTTTTTATCTTGAAAATAACACCTTATCATAAGAGTCCAACATGTACTTTAAATAGATTATATTGGACCATACCATACTGCTGTAATATTTTTCATCATCATCTGCAAGTTCAGCAATATCTTCAAATAACTCCATTTCAAATATGCATTTAGCATCCTCATGCATCTTGCCGTCCCATCCAATTTCCACCTGCATCCAAGACAAATAAATTAAAATTTAATGGCCAAAGGTCCCAGCGTTGTTTTGACTGAAATATTATAGGGCTTATCAAACTTACATCCAACTCTATCAACTTATCCACAAGTGCAGGTAGCATTGTACTACCAACAATTTCTCCAATTGCACCACTCTCAAGCTTTAACATATTTTCAACATACATGACTATCTCCTACAAGCAACATTAGAGTCAAAAAAATTTGAGGGAAAAAATTACTGTTCCAAGAAGTTGCATCAACCCTTTCACTGAACTCACATGCTCTGTCACATCGTAGCGTTTCGGTATATTCTGGACAACTATTGATGTTAACCGCATGGGAGCAAGGGGCACCAGATCAGATATTTGTTTCAGAGCAGCATGAACCCGAGACAGAACCTTATTCTTCCTGTCAACTCCATTTTCATCTTTCAGAAAATCAATGACATGATTAGGAGCAGTAAAATGTCTCACAAGCCTCTCCAAACACCAATCAGTAAACATTCCCTTCGAAGCAGCCTGCAACAAAGATTACAAATCAATCAAACTTTATTAAATTTTCAAATAGCCTTGTCTACAACTGCAAAGATATCGAGTCAATACAGAATAAAATATTCACCAATGATACGATGAAATCCATCAGAGCATCCATGATATCAGCTGCATCATAATTCTTATATGAAGTAGCCAAATTCCACAAGCTCGTTCTCTCAAGCTGAACAAAACATCTTGTCAGATCAACCATATCAAAAAGTTATCTATCTACCAACAACAATCATTGCAAAGTTTCAAGTTTCAAACACTAAATAACACAACTTACAGCAAAAATAAGAGCTCCATGATGGATAGAGTCTATGTAGGACACTGTTCCAGCAAGCGCTTTCAAAATTGCCTGTAATCATATCATACATATAAATAATGTATGGTAGAATTGTATCAAATTTAACTTAGACTTAATAAAGTTTTTATCTAGTGGCTCAAATTCACTCTTTTAAAGATGAAGGACTCGCGCCCCTCTGCACAGTTACCAACTGAGTTGACTTAACGGAACAATTTAAGTTTTTATTAAGTATGAACTTGAATTAAAGAATCTACCACAAGTTGAGCAGCTTCATCAGAATTAAGATTCCTTTTTGGTTGCAAATATCCAACAATCTCTTCATAATTCTCTCTACCACCCTAAATCACAAAAAACAGGGGATAAATAGATTAATAATAAAGCTTAATTTTTTTTTAATGATTGTCACTGGTTATGAAATTGAACAAAAAATTGTGGTTGGAAGTCACTAAAATGGTTTACCGTGACTTCAAGAAGGGCGTCTCTAACGTATAATATTAACTGCCAATCACTTGGTGGAAGCATCGGTACCGTGCTTCCGTAGAAAGAAGAAAGCTCAAAGATGGAACAGTGGCCAAATACGGTGGTGAGAATCGGACACAGGCAATGGTTTTCGATCGGAAACAAGGATTGGCTATGGAGGCGCGAGAGTGGCCGAGCAGAGAGTGTTGTTGTGGAATTAGGGTTCTAGTATTTATTTATAGCTTACCGTGATTAATATTATCTTATTAATTAAAGTTATTAAGTTACTTAATAATATTTGAAATCAAAATTATTTTATTAATCTTAATAACTAAAGTTGTTAAGTCACTTAATAATATTTGGAGTCAAAATTATCTTAACAAATTTATTTAAATAATTAATTTAAATAAAATAAGATCAATCATGGATCACCCAATCTTCCACTATTATCAACTCCCTTTATCTTTTTATTAATTAAAATTGTTAAGTATTTCACTCACTCATTAAAATAACTTAAATTAATTTCGTTAAATTTAATAAACATTTTAGAAAGAGAAATAGGAATATGCACCGACAATGTAAAATATTTTTACACTATCAACCAATCACAATCATGTATCCAATTAAAACACAATTTTAATTTTAAAAAACTAATATGACTGTAATGTTTTTTATTGGATGTATGTGTAAAGTTTGTTTCTACTGTCAGTGCACTACCTTTAAACTCTTTTAGAAATTTATTAAAACTAAGAATAGAAACATTTACACATTTCAACCATTTTTATAATAATTTAATCACATATAGTATGTGTTTTTATTTGATGTGTTTCGTTTTTAACCTGATTGCATATAAATATAATTAATGCTGTAACACAATTGTGCGTGGAAATGTTAAAATGTTGCTGTTTTTAATTTTAATAGCCCTATACCCTTTCATCAAATTTAACAATATATATTTTGGGTTTCATTGATAAAGGACTTACAAGATCAATTGATGTATACAAAATTTAATTATTATTCTAAAATTTATTCTTACACCATCAATTGGTTAGATAATATTTTTTTTAAATAATTCTAAATTTATAATTTATCACTTAATTTTTAATTCTTGGTTATTATTTGTTTTACTTCTATTTCAATTTCATAACTCTACTTTTTTTTTCAGTATTAGTTTGACATTATTTATAAGTTTTTTATTTTATTTATTTATTTTATATAGTTTTTATTTTAATTAATTAAATAATATTATAAAATATCAAACACAACTCATTTATATTTTAAATTACATAATTAGTATAAAACTATTCATATCAATATATTTTAAATTATTATAATTATCAATAGTATTTAAATAATACATAACCGTGCATCGCACGGGTGTACGTCTAGTTATTTATTTATTTTTTGTTAAGTTTAGTTTAAACAATGATCAATTAAATTAGCTCAACTGATATTTGTAGGAAGAAACATCACATGCAGTAGTGCTGCAGATCATTAACTTTCTTTGACTTTTAATTATAGTTGATTTTGGATTTTTTATTTATTAGTTTTTTACTTATCTAACTCAGTAAAAAAGGAAATCATCGTCATGAAATGAAAATCCTGAATAATGAAAAAGAAATCACCTGTGTGTAAAATAAAACCTATAGTAATGAGAAAGTCAATCATGATAACTACAAAAACAAATGGAAATCACTTAGTTAGAGAACATAAAAACAAATTGATATATTTTATAATATCGTGACTTTAATAGTATTATACATATTTTAATTTATTTATTTCTTGCATATTTATGTAATTTTGTTGTATAGGATTGACTTATTGGAGACTACAAAATATGTTGTATTTTTTTTTGTTATGTAATATGTTGCATATTAGATGAGGAGATTTATGCATATGCTGAGATGCAATGAAAACCGTGTTTAAGCTGCAACTATGTGCAATTAAGGTATCATTTTAAGAAAATGTTGTCAATATTGAGCATCGACATAACACTTATTTTTATTCGAGATTGCATAGTTTCAAGACAATGTATACAACACATTGTGAAGGAGTTGGAAAGAGTTAAAAGAGTCGATGCTAACAAAGTTGCATGTGGATGCTTCATTAAAACAACACATAGGTTATCTTATGCATGGGAACTAGCAAATTATGTTCCATTGGAACTCATTCATGTGTTTTAGAAATTACACATTTGAGACTATGAAGTGATTAAAGAACAGAGTGGGACACAATTGGACTTAGACGATGAATATGAAGAGTTGAAAAAGTCCTTCAGCACCTTATATATTGTTACCTAGAGGACGATGAAGGAAAATGTGCATGAACGTATGTACAACTTTTACGTGTCTGACATCAGTGAAGTACAAGCCAGAAAATAAGAGTAAAATGGAGGAAAAAAGAGATGTGCATCAAGATCCTTCACATTAGGAGTGTATTTATGCCTCTTAGGAAAGTCAAATGTCCAAGATATGATATAGTAAAGTTTTATCAAGTCAATCGTCTAGCAAGTCTTCAAGATACTTTTAGTTGTTTTAGCTTTGTATTTACTTGCATAACTATATCGAATATATTATAAATGTGGGGGCTCGTGGAAATTGTGTTTTTCGTGCTATTAGAGATTTACTTGGATAAGGTGAAAAGTCATGGTCTTTGGTTCGGACTCAGATAGATGTGAACTTTTTCAAAACAATCATTTGTGATTCAATGTGTTCTATAACACGTTGTCAGAAGTTAGGAGTAAAAAAATGCAAATAAGCTTCCTTGTTAGCCTTAAACTCCTCAAATATCACCATTCCCCTTGTGTAACACCCAAGTATATCTCTGCAACCATTGTTACAATCTTATGTAAATCAGATTTTCCTTATTAGAACTTGATTACAAATGCAAATTCTTCTTTCAAATTTGCTTAATTGATCATGCATAATATACATCACTATTTTCCCACAAATAATGATATTTTCCCACAAATAATGATATTTTCCAAAACATCTAACCTTAGAAAAAGTCTAACTTACAAAGCTTTCTTGTGGAAAATAACACATCATAAAATTGTGAACATATATGAAAGGTATCATAATGATATGGTCAGAGAATATTTTTTTTCCAAAATGTGTGACTATCCTGAAACGATTATGCATGTCTTAAGAGATAGTGAAAAGGAGAAAATATTTTGAAATGATCTTATCCCAAAACGATTATGCATTTCTAGTGTGATATGCAAATGTACAAATACCATAAACTCTTGTTGTCTGCGTCTGACCTGCTGTCATCTTTTTCACCAATGTAGTGAGTTCATCAAGTCTACTCTCCAAATTTTTGTTGGTGGCAGCTTGTATCTCAATGACTCCTTTTCTTAACACCATTGAGTTGCTTTTTCTTGTGAATTGCTGAAAGTTAATAAACATGTTTTGAATCAAACTTCTGGCATCTGCAAGAGTTTTATCAACAAGTGCTCCTCCATGAACGGCATCCACGATGTTTCGATCCATGGGCAACAACCCCTAAAAGTAGTGGATGAGAAGTTGTTCAAAAATATGATGATGAGGACAACTTGAAACAACTTCTTGAATGTTTCTCAGTATTCATGCAATGATTCTCCATCAATTTATCTGATACCACATATTTCTTTTCTATTGAAGGCGGCTCTAGATGCAAGAAAGAAATTCTCAAGGAACATCTTTTTTAAATTGAAGTTTGCAACAGAACTCGGTTGGATGTAGTACAACCAATCTTTGGTTGCATCTTGAAGCGAGAATGAAAAGTCCCTTAGTCTTAAGCTTTTAAAGGTAAAACATACGGACCCTTATAGGTCATCGCATATTGAATTGAAATTTGTAAATTTTGATCCAGGAACATAAAAATTCAAATTTTTTTATTGGATAAATCACTTCAAAGTTACTATTTTTTAGTTTTTGTTGGTGGGTTTGACATGAATTTTTTTTCTAATTTATTTTTTGTGTGTTTGTGAAATGATTTTTTCCTATAGCTCAATATCTCTGTGCAAGTCCCGATTGATTATGGTTTGCAATCGAGGCTATACAATCAATTTCAAAGCAATTGGATGAACCAACACAATTCATCAAATTCTCTTTAGATTGCACCTTGTGATCTAACTAGATCAATTGTGCTTGTGTTTTTTTCTCTTTCATTGCATTAACTTTTAGTGATTAAGTTTGCATTGCAGTGTTGTTTTTGGTTAAGAAATAAATTTCGGTTGCATGTTAAATTTTTATATCTAATCTATAATATAAGAAAATTAGATGTTCTAGATTTTACTAAAATACCCTTTACTCTTTATTTGCCACATAATTGATTTAAGGTCAAATGTTATCCATTTTAATTTTTTTTCCAATCAAATATTACAGTTTATTTGTTTCTAAGCACTCATTCATTCACTTTGATTAAATGATACTACATTTTTTGTATGGTTATTGCTACACCAACTAAATGACTTGGATAGCAAAAAAAAATTAATTCAAAATTTTTTCTGTAAACCACGTAACTTTTCTCCCAAAATATGTGATATCTTGTCCAATATATTTGTTTGTTCAAGTTGCAGATTTGCTAAAAAACTACTATTTGTTTTTCTTATTTTGATCCAAACTACACTCAAATTAATATGGTTGTCCATCATAACACTCTTTCAATTACAACTCCTCTCTACATAATAAATGAGGATTTCGTTATTGACCCCCCTATAGGGGTGACCCCCAGCGAAATTCTCAAGTTGCCCCGCCCCTGCTTCGGAGATGCATCTCCGAAGTATTTTTTTTTCTAAATTTTTTCAGACTTCGGAAGTGCACTTCTGAAAACACCAAATGAAGGGTGTTTTTCGGAAATGCACTTCCGAAAACACCTTTTCCACATTTTAGGGGTTTTCGGAAGTGCACTTCCGAATTAGGCAGAAATTGTGTTTTTTTTAATGTTTTTCTTAACAGTCCCGTATTTTTAATTAAACGAAAAATGCCGAATAAAATAAATGACATATCAACAGAAAATACTAATAATAAATAAAATCCAAATAATATATACAAGTCGAATAAAATAGTAATAGTGTGTGAAATATAAGCCGAATACAAGAAAAATAATCTGAAACCCCTACTGTGTATGCTTAACCCTCTCTCCCTGGGACCTCCTCTGCCTCCTGTATGTCGCCGCACGACCCGCATCACCGACCATCCTCTCCATCACGCCAACTGCCTTTAGACCGCCCTGATCAATGATACCTCGCTCCAATGCGTCCCGCCCAAGCATCTCTATCCGCTGGCATATCGGCAGGAGATCAATGGCATGGTCATCCTCGGCCTGCTGGTTCTCCAGGATCTCCTTGTATGTTGGCCTAGGAGCGCCGGGAGCGTCGGCTGTCATCAGAGGATGTGACACCCGATAGAACCATGTGACGTACCCCTTTACACAATGCCAGTCTTGGGTGACTTGCATGCGACGATACTCCTCCGAGACCACATGACGCTCCCAGTCCGCAAATATGGCAGTGAGCTCCACTCGGGTAGCTGTGTCGGGAGCAGCCTCAAACGGTGACCTCGGTATCATCTGCACATGTCCAAACTGCCGCATGCATCGCTCAAGGAAATACCTCACCATGGTGTTGGTCCCGCATGCCAACCAGACATAATATAACGTGATGCGGTCAAAGGCGACAACAGATAATCGCTCAATGTGAAGAACCGAATATGAGGCCCATTTGTCATTCGGCACTCAAAATCAGCCATATATGGGGGTTCATACCCAGATAGATCGCCATCCAGTCGATCGCATCGACCCTCCAGATCCGGGAATGGTTCAGCAGCATCCCCCTAATCGGCAAGTGGAGAAGACACTGCACATCGTGCAAGGTGATCGTCATCTCCCCAATCGGTAAGTGGAAAGAAAACGTCTCCCTATGCCACCGCTCCACAAAGGCCCCCTGCATGTCGTGGTTGATGGTGGTATACCCGGTCATGCACAACCTACCAAGCCCGGAAGCAGTCACCGTATCATTAAACCACTGCGCCTTTGGTTTAAAGAGACCAAAAATCTTCCGCGCGTGGTTCACCATTTTTAAAGTTGGCCTTTCCTGTTACAACAAAAACAAAAAATATTGTTAATTAGATCGTTAAGAAAATATGGAATAAAAAGCTAAATAAATAAAGGTTAAATAATAAAGTCGGATAAATTATAAAAAATACCTCTCCATCCCAGACACGTCGAGCGACGTGCTCGTGGTAGGAAATCAGCACAGACGTGTAACTAGGCCCTCCCGGGTAGCCCTCCTCCTCCTCCCCGTGTGGAGGATCAGCATCAGGTATCTCCTCCTCCGCCTCCTGGTATGTCACCACCTCCTCCCTCCTGACGGGAAGAAGATACCCGAGCCAGCCGACTCCTCGATCGAGACGAGGAACCAGGCTCATCTGTCTGTACGGGTGCTCGTACTCCACCCCGTCCCTACATCGATGCAAGTTACGCCGCACGCTCGCGTCTAGCCGACGCTGTCTGTGTCTCTCTCCTCTGTCTAATACGTGTTGGGTTGCCTGCCATATTCCTGAAACAATTGAAATCCATAAGAATGCAAAACAATTAAAAAAGACACTTCTGGACACTTTTCGGAAGTTCATTTCCGAAACTGGTCAGGGAGGTGTTTTCGGAAATGAACTTCCGAAACACCCCTGCGAACACCATTTCTGCAGGTTTCATGGCAACCCCAAAACACACTTCAAAATCAGTTTTTGTGCTTCTAAACAACCCTAAAGACTACTAACAACCTACCCCTATATCATTTTTCTAATTTCTAACAACCCTAACATGCATTTCAATCATGGATCTAAAGCTTTAGAAACTTACAAATTGAAGGTGATTGAGATGCTTTTGAATGTAGTAGAACAAGTAGATGAAGCCTTTGATGTAGCCTTGGAAGTTGGTTTGCAGAAAAATATTAGAGAGGTTGAGTTTGAAATTGGTTTAGGGTTATTAATTTGGGGGGGAGGGGCTGTTTTGTTTAAACTGCAAAACGCGCATATTTCGGAAATGCACTTCCAAAATGGTGTTTTCGGAAATTCATTTTCGAAATAAGAAAATATTTGGAAAAAAAGGTGTTTTCGGAGATGCATCTCCGAAAACAGCATTTTTTTGCACTTCAGAAATGCATTTCCGAAGTATAGAAGCGTTTAAGGGTTTTCACCAGGGGTCACCAAGAATATAGGGAGGTGGATAAAGAAATTCTCTAATAAATTTTGAATCAAGGAACTAGTGCAAAGAACACAAAAAGACATTACTTTTATACTATTGTAATTATTATCTATCAACTCTCTTTTTCATGTCACTTCAACTCTCCTTCTCTTACTCTCTTCAGTCATACATTTTTTTATTAAAAAAATGAATTTCATTTTAATAAAAAAGAAAGTAAATTCAATTTTTGTAAACTTTTTAGATATCGCTAAAAAGAAATAAAAATTCTTCTTATTCGTGTTTATTTTAGATTTTTTCTGTAATCTATTCAAAGAATGTCAATTCCAAAAGTTTTATTCCCTTTCTATTGCAGGAAGAGTTGTTCTTATTCAATCGGTCATTCAATCAATGCTTACTCATACTATGCAGGTTTACTCTTGGCCTTTAAAGCTGTTACATTCTATTGAGAAGGCGTCTCGCAATTTCATATGGAGTGGCAACATTTTGCAGAAAAAAGTAGTGACTGTAGCGTGGAAATTTGTTTGTCAGCCCAAAATTAACGCCGGTTTAAACCTTTGATTGCTTGTTTGTCTCAATCAAGCCTATAATCTGAAATCTTGCTGGGACTTCATGTCATCTTCTGAAGCGTGGGCTCGTATTCTCCGCAAGGTCTATAGACGTTATGGTATATCTAGGCACCGCATTCAATCCTCTTTATGGAGAGGGATTAAAGAGGAATATCCTATTGTGTTGGGAAATTCTGCTTGGTCGTTGGGCAATGGTAGAAAAATTAAGTTCTGGTTAGAATCGTGGTCGGATGCTCCGTTTAGTACTGATTGCGATGTTGCCTCTTTTTCAATTTTGGGCATTAACTCCGATGCTACTGTTGCAGAATTTTTTTCTGTTTATGGCAGCACTATTCCTACGGCTTGGTTGGATCATTTTCCTTTCTTAGAAGCAAAGATTTTGGGGACGAATAATTTGGAGGAGCAGTTTGAAGATAGTTTATGTTGGAGAAGCGCTATTAATGGCTTTTTGTCCCTTAAAGAAGCCTATTGTTTCAAGTTAAAACCGCTTCCACCTCCTTCGTGGGCGGCTGCCACATGGAACTCTCACATTCCTCCGTCGAAGTCTCTCCTTCTCTGGCGTGTGCACCATGACAAACTTCCCACGAATGATCAGCTGAGTCGGTGAGGTTTCCTCGTTACTTCTATGTGTTCGCTTTGTAAGTTACATGTTGAATGTACTGAACATCTTTTCTTCTCTTGTCCTTGGGCTTCTTGTATTTGAAGATGGTAGTCGAATAGTTTAATTCTGCAGGTCTGAGTTTCTTTTTCCAATTTTTGGAACCTTTTTCTCAAAGCGACCTCTCCTCAAGGAGCTTTTGCGGTGAAAGTCGCTTGTATCATGGGTTTTAATGCCATTTGGAGTGCCCGTAATGCGGTCCGGTTTTCTAACAAATCTCCTTGCTTGAATAATATTAAGGCCTCTATTGTTGCACAGGTTAAGTTATGTTGTGAAAAATCGGGGTATTACTTTTGACATAATTTGTTTGATTTTGAGATCCTTAAAGCTTTTCATATCAAGATTAATCATCCTAAAGCCCCTTTAATCAAAGAAATTTTTTGGAATCCTCCTCTTTTGAATTGGATGAAATGCAATGTGGATGGATCTTTTATTCTTACTTCTCATTCCTCGGGTTGTGGTGGCATTTTCCGGAATTGTGGGGAGATTTTTCTTTGGCTTTTGCTAAACCGCTTTGTTGGAAATTTTCGCTTTAGGCCGAGTTTTGTGGTGTATTGTGTGGTATTGAATTGGCTAAAGATAGAGGTTGGGTTAACCTTTGGGTGGAGTCCGACTCTTCTGTGGTGGTTAATGCATTTTCTACGGGAAACTTCAAGCATGTCCCTTGACAGCTCAGAAACAGATGGCTCAACTGTTCAAAATTTGTTTTAGAATCTAATTTCATTATTTCTCACATATGTAGGGAAGGTAATAGTTGTGCGGATTTTTTTGCTAATTTAGGCCGCATAGCTAATTCCTTCACTGTTTTTGACTCTTTATTCGTTGATATTAGGAGTGACTTTGTAAAAAATAACCTTGGTTTGCCTCTTTACATATTTAGATACTTTTGAGTGGATTTTGGCCTAGTCCCCATCTTTTTGTGTATCAATCTTTTTTTTGGAATATATTGCCTTTTATCAAAAAAAAAATTAAAAGAAAATTTTTAATTGAATTATAAAAGAAAACTTTAAATCAATTTATCAAAACAAATAAAAAAATTATTTTAAAAAATGGACAATTGAATAAATTAATTGTGTAAAAACAAACAATATAAGCATAGACAAAAAAATTCATTAATAGAAAAATTCAAAGATATGAACGAAATTTAGATAATGAAAAAACTAAAATAGTAATTTTTTAAACAAAAATATGAAGTGGAACTAAAATAGTAATTTTTTAAACAAAAATATGAAGTGGAACTTTGGTAGAGTTATTTTAATTGAAATTAAAATTAATTTAATTATATTTAAGATAAATTATATATATATATATATATATATATATATATATATATATATATATATATATATATATATATATATATATATATATATATATATATATATATATATATATATATATATATATATATATATATATATATATATATATATATATATATATATATATATATATATATATATATAAATCCAAACACGCATTAAGTGTATCGAAAATGAATCCAAATCACGCATTAAGTGTTGTTTGCACTGCATTGTCTTTTAAGAGGTGGCAACTTGCAAACTCAAACCTCTATTATAGGACTCAGATTATAATTGAAATAATATTGGCATTGATTTTAGAAGTCCATCAATAATCTTGACATCAACATAGAACTTCCTTGTTAAAGCAAATACAGTAAGTCCTATAATAGTTGAACAGATTGACAACAACATTAGCATTAATACATTGCTCCACTTCATTGTCAGGAGGAACTAAATGGTCATAACTCAAAGTTGGTACCAGCTAATAATCCCTAACAAAAATAACAATATCCAATAAGAATAAAGAGCACAACAACACAGCATACAGGTTAACAGCTTAATGATGATTCTTCCTCCATAACACTCCAATCTTCTTCAGCATGTTTGTATTTTTCTTTTTTGGGGACTCATCATCTGTGTCTTCTAAATAAGGTGAATTCATTGTCTTGCTAGAAATTGAATTGAAGCTACTGTCAAGTGAGCCGTTTTTACCTACACGTTTGCCATTGTTTCCGGTAGTGGAAAGTATGGACGCAGCTGCTTCAGCAGCCTTTCTCCACTGATCAGACTGAACTTTCAATCTCCTTAATTCAGCTTCTAACTCAGAATTTGCAGCCTGAGAAGCATCTAACTGTTCGGTTACGCGGACCACTCTTCTGTTACTTTTATCTGCTTCTTCCATTACATAGCTAAGTTTCGTCAAAGCCTCTTGCTCTGCAGCCCTCGCTGTTTCAACCGACACAACAGCCTCATTGGTGACTCTATTCTTCTCCAACTCCTTTATCTCCATCTTAAGCATACTGTTTTCTTCGGTTACGTTTTTCAACTCGGTCTCTCTATCTAATAACTTTTCCTTCCACTCCACAATATCAGTATCCAATTTTTTGAGCTCTTCTGCAAGTTTAAATTCCCTATCAGCCAATTTGTTTTCATCAAGTCCCTTGTTCTCTGCTGGCATAATCAGCAATTGGGATTCCTTTTCCTTCAAACTTGTGTTTAGCTCTTCAATATCAGCTCTGGCTTTCCTCAATTCCTCGTATAATTCAGCCTCTCTCTGACCGGATTCTGACTTTGTACGCTCAAGTTGTTCGTAAGCACTTCTAATCTGCAATGTGCTCTGGATATACTCCTCTTGGTATCTTATCTCCGCAACCTCCAATGCAGACTTCAATTGCCCTACTTCAGATTTAGCAGAGATAAGCTCGCCTTTCAGCTTGTTTATCTCCTCATTTTCATGATAAAGTCCCTTTTCATTGGTTGAATCAGTCTCAAGTTTCCTCACAAGTTCCTCCAAGGATTTTGCTTGAGTTCTTGATTGCTCTAACTCCAGAGTCAGAGACTTGTGAGCTTCTGCTGCTTTTACACCATCCAATCGAAGTGTTTCCACCGTCTTATTTACTGTTTCCAATTGCATTTGCATTTTACCAATTACTTCTAAGGCTCGAGATTCGGAATCTTTGCAATCACTTGCCTCATTTTTTAGTTTTTCCATAATAGAGATAGCTTCACTAAGATCCATCTTCAAGTCCTGAATCTCAGCATGATCCGACTTTGCATTGTTATTTTGAGTAGATTCGGACTCGCATGCTCTTTCTAGTTGACTTTTCAGTTTCTGTATTTCATTAATGGCAGACGCCAGAGCAGATGAATCCATTGAGTGCTGCTTCTGGACAGCCTCAAGTTCAGATTGCCATGCTCGATCTCGATCCTGAGATATTTTACTCAGTTCTTGAAGCCGTGCTTCATCGGAAGCAGAAAGTTCCGAAAACTGTTGATGGGATTCCTCCAGCTCCTTTGACAAGGATAGTATCTGCTTCTTTGCTTCTTCAATCTCCTCTTCAGCTTTTCTCTTCCATGACTCCGATGTGCTAAGTTGATCCTTAGCACTCTTCAGATCTTCTTGAAGCTTAGCAATCTGAGATTCCAATTCCTGAACCTTGCTAGGTCGCTTCTTCTAAAGCCAGTTAAAAAACACATTACATCAAACAAATGCATCAAACAATGTGCATATAGATA
This sequence comes from Vicia villosa, assembly GCF_029867415.1. Classification (NCBI taxonomy): domain Eukaryota; kingdom Viridiplantae; phylum Streptophyta; class Magnoliopsida; order Fabales; family Fabaceae; genus Vicia; species Vicia villosa. The sequence goes on along the minus strand of NC_081185.1, from coordinate 141,763,644 downwards.
AAGATAGTAGATGAAGAACTTGAAAACATTGCATCAAACAATTACTCATTTTATATAGAAAATTTCTGTTCCTTGTACTTGTGTAAGTTCAATGCAACATTAATTATTTTCATTTTGTCAATAATAACTTGACTATTTATTGCAGAGAGAGAAATAGGTGGAATGAGATAAGAAATAGTTCACGGTATTATAAGAAAAAGACAAATAATTTCATCAAAAGTGACCAAAATTATGTGTAAATAATTTTAAAACAACAAAGAAAAACAGAGGGAGTAGTAGTATCTATCATCAAGGAATTTTCATTAGCAAAAGTAACTCCTCAAGTCAAATTGAATTAAAGCAGATGATTCAGATCTAGCAGTGAGCTATTCCAAATACCTCAGATATTGGACTGTGTGATAACCTGCGTTCATTTACTTTCGGACTCATGTCTATTGCCTTCTTTCTTATGGGGTTTGGAGAGGAGGAGGCTGAGTTAGAGCCAGAGTTTGGTGTCTTCAACTGGCGAGCAGTTCTAGGGGTTGCAGGAGATTTCCTTTGCGACATTTCTGAAGCACTGGCTCTGTCAACCGAAAACAAATTAGCATAAACAAAACAAATGCAGAGAAAATGTGAATCATAGTCATCTTCAGATAGCAAACATAAGTGGTCCAGTGAGGATTATCAACACTATTTTCAAACACCACCATACATTTACATGATACAAGCAGTTATCAACACATTTTTCGATCTTCAAGTAAATGAACCAAAAACACGGGACCACACAAGCTTACTTGATCTTGGAATGAAATATAGAGGAACGAGTTCATTAAAAGAAATCAAATCTACACTGAACAACATATAAAATCCATCGGCAAGCTTGCTTTAACAAACATACAGAATACCATAGATTCAGAATTTACTAATCAAATAAATTTGCCTACAACCGGTAAGAAATACATTGAAATGTGATACAAAAAGATACTCATTCATCCTTACTTCAGTCATAACACGCCACAAAATAACCGGCATGCAGAAAAACTGCTAAAATCAAAATACAACAATCTTACCTTGCTTTTGGTGTCTGCATAATTTAATATCACCTTCTATTCCTGCAACAAGAATCTAAAATTCAGCAAGAAGTAAAAAGAAAAATGAATTTCATATACTCTTTATATAGTACTAGAAAAAGAAAAAGCAATTGTTAGTAGCTAATGACTCCACATTCAACAAAAAAAAAAAAAGTGCAACAGACAAAAAATGTATATAATCCCTTCAAAGAAACTCCAAGTAAACAAACTCCACTACCACCAACTTCATTTTCCATTTCCCTTCAAGTTTCATTTTGAACTTCCTTTTCCATTTTCAACTCACAGAATTCTAGATCTAGAACCAATATTCCAAAAACAAAACAACGTAACCGAAGAAAAAAAAATACAGAGATTCTAGTCAAACACCATTAAATGCAAGCTACCGTGAGAAACAAGACCAGCATTAACTAACTAACAAACCAACCAACCATAGCAATAAATAGCCACTCAAAGTACGAACCAACTACAAAACCTTCAATAATGCAAGAAAATTCAAAATCAAAAAATTTGTTAGCGTAAGACACGTGATAATGAAGAGATAAGAGTGAGAGTAGAGTTACCGGAAAAGTTGAAGTGGAAATGGAGAATGTGAAGAGAGTGAAACCCTAGAGGTTCTTCTTCTTCTTGCTTGCTCGGTTATCGAGTTACTCTTTCAGTGTGTCAGAGTGGAGAGTAGAGGAAAAAATAGTAGTTTGGAAAACAGTTATCGTAATCTACACGCTCTTGGTTTTGTTCACGCGCTTCTTCACGCTCCGGTTTTTATGGGGCCTGCAAGTACAGAAAATTTGTTTTGTTGTGGTTTGCGAGGGAGACTTGAAACTTCAAGCTTTGTCTATCGAATCGTGGGATTCGGATAAGTAACTTTTTTGTTAGGCTTTTTTTTGCTTTTAACAAATCAATATAAGATTAATTAATAGTAAAGGCTATATATTGCAAAAAAGAGTATTATGAATAGTTAGAAAAGTGAGAGAAGTGATTTCTATGCAATCTCTTTTAATATTTAGGCAGAATATTTATTTCCCGTAAATATATCTTTGGGTTCATTTTGATTCCTTAAGTTTAAAAAATTCTAAAGTGATGCTTTAATTGTTCAAAAAGATTCACGTTTGTCTTTTCTGTTCAAGTTAGTCAAAGTCAATGGTTTTAACCAGGTAGCATACACGTGTTATATTTGTTTAATTAAATTGCCACATGAATTATTGATTGTTGTCCAGCTGGGATATAACTTTAAAACTTAATTGGGATTTAAAATTAGTAACACAGAATTAGGAAAAGGGAATACAAAGAAACCCTAGCGCAGCGCAGCAACCATTGTAGAACGAAGAGAAGCTGAAGTTTTTCTGGGAACGAAGCGAAGCTGAAGTTTTTCTGGGAATGAAGACGAAGTCAAGTTGAAACGAAGACAACATTACTTTTCAAGTAAGTGATACGTCTACGTTCATGAAATTTTTGTAGTTTGGTATTTAGGGTTTAATGAAATTCGTTTGTTTGAAATACACTTCATATTCTTCGATTCTATTTAGGGTTTAGTTTGAAATGGATGTATTTTTAAAAATTACTCCATCATAGTGGTGCGCTCGTTGATGAGAAACTCAATGTGTATGAAGGGGGTGAGGTTACCAAATTGAGAGTAGACGGTGATAAGTGGAGCTTCTTTGAGTTGTTAGGTGCTATTAACGAATTAGGTTATGAGGCCATAGACAAGCTAGATATATTATAGGGATCCTACGGATGGTATGAATTTGTTGGTTGATGACAAAGGTGCCTTAGATATTGTTGATCTCTACAGGGTTCACCTTAGCATTGATGTCTTTATTCAACACATATTGTCGAAGCCTGATTTTGCTGAGGTACCCGTTGATAAGATACCCCTTGATGAAATATCACTTAATGAGATGGTGGATGAGACTGAAGTTGTGCTTGAGGAGATGCTGAATGAAACTAAATTACCAGGTGTTGATGTTAATGGACATGGGGTAAATAATGCAGGGCTTAGTGATATAGGGGATAAGGATGCAGTAGATATTGATGATAATGGACAAAGGGTTGGTGAGGTTGCTGAAGCTGATAGTTCTGATGATAAAAGCTTCAGTTATGATAGTGCAATGGAGGTAGTATTTGATGATGACTCTAATGAGTATGAAACTGAGTTAGATGGGCAAGATGGTAACCTACTTGAAGATGGTAATGAAGGAGTGAAAAGCAAAAAAGGTAGTGATAATGAAAGTGGGGATCTTGAAAGTGAGTGTGATAATGATGATAGCAATAGAGTTAGGAGAAAGAAGTTTCCAATTTTCAAGGAATAAAAGGACATATCCAATTACAAATGGGAGGTGGTAACATATTTTACCACAAAGGATGATTTCAAGGAAGCAATTACATCTTATACAGTCCAATCTGGCAGAGACTTAAAGTACACTAAGAATGACAAGATAAAGGTGAGGGTTAGGTGTAAAGAAGGATGTCAATGGGAAACATATTATGCTAATTTGCCTAATAAGGATTTTCGACAGACATTTCATAGGCCTTGATGGATGTTTCTTGAAAGGACTTTGTGGAGGTCAAATCCTTGCAGCCATATGTAGAGATCCCAATGATCAAATGTTACCAATAACACTTGTAGTGGTGGAAAGTGAAAACAAAGATAATTGGACATGGAAGGGAAGAGTGTCTCACATACACATTTATCAGTAATGAGCAAAAGGTATATAATATACGACTTTTACCCTTTTATTTCATATACACTTTGCTTATGTCTTTCACTCTCTAGTCTTACAAACTGAATGTCCTAAGGGTTATTGCCTGCAATAGAGGAACTTCTGCCTAGAGTTGAACAAAGATTTTGTGTCATACATCTATACAACAACTTTAGGAAAAGTTATCTTGGAAAAAAGCTAACAGAAATTATATGAAAAGCTGTCAAGTTAACTTACTACCGTGCTTGGGAAATGGAGATGAAAGTAATGAAGGATATCAATGTAGAAGCATACAAGCACATGATGGGCATCCCTCATAGATTTTGGAGTAAATCATACTTCAAGACACATAAAAATGTGATGTTGTTCTAAATAATATGCTAGAAGCATTTAATAGTGTCATCCTGGATTCTAGGGCCAAGCCATTGATAACCATGGTGGAGGAAATCAGGACATACATGATGGAGAGATGGGCTACAAACAGGCTGAGGTTTGAAAAGTTAGCAGATAAAAAGGTGCTACCAAACATTAGAAGGAAGATTGAGAAAACAAACTCGTACGCAAACTTGTGGGTGGTCAAGTAAATACATATTGATGATTTTACACATTACTGATTATTGTATGTGTTGGTGATTATTTTGCACATTTCTGATTATTGTATGTATTGGTGATTTTAGGATGTCTGATGACCATATCTTTGAGGTGGGGCATCTTGAAAACTCTACAGAAAAATTCAGAGTCAACTTGAAGGATAGAGTTTGTTCATGCAGAATATGAGAGCTGACAAGCCTACCCTGTGGGTATTCACTTTCAACCATGAAGAGTGGGAACCATAAGCTTGATGACTACATACCTGAATATTATATGAAATCAAGATATGTTGAAGTCTACAAACCTGTCATTTTTCCTCTTAATGGCTCTAATCTTTGGGTAAGAATAGAGTATCCTGATGTTCTGCCCCCAAAATATAGGTAAATGCCTGGAAGGCCCAAAAAGAGAAGGAATTTAGAGCAAGGTGAGATTGATGGCTCTGATAGAAAAATGAGAAGGACTGGATTTATTGTTTCATGCAGCAGGTGTAAAAAACCAGGTCACAACAAGCTTACTTGCAAGGTTCTAACAACTAGTCAAGCATCTCAACCAGTGCCTACTCAATCATCTCAACAAGTGCGTACTCAATCATCTCAACCAGTGCATACTCAATCATCTCAACCAGTGGCTACCCAAGCTTCCCAATCAGTGCCTACTCAAGCATCAAAGCAAGTGACCCCAAAATCCAAGAAGGTGACTAAAGAATCAAAGAAGTTGCCAATCAGAAGGCTAACTACCCCTTTCATACCACTTGTTCCAACAACCAGATTAAATGCAGCCAGAAGTACTGTTGGGCCAACAACAAGAAGGACAACTCCTAACAAGAGATCCACCCCAAGCTATAAATTTTAGTTATATTTTAGTACTATTAAATTGTGTTATCTTATGTGTTTCTTTTATGTAAGACTTCAAAGACCTATGTTTTAAACCTGTGTTATATTAAGCAACTATGTTAATTATACATTTTTGAACCTTATGTAAGATCTTTTTGGACAAGTAATGTTAGTATTAAGCAACTGTGTTATGTAAGGTCTTTTTTGAACAAGTAATGTTGGTATTAAGCAACTGTGTTAATTATGCATTTTGAACCTTAATCAACTGTGTTAATTCTGCATTTTTGAACCTTAAGCAACATTGTCATGTCTGAATTTTGAACATGTGACATAAATTGAAACTCATTATTGAAACACTTAAATCAACCTTTAATTGAAATGGAAACTGATACATGTATAACAAACTTTTTCAACACAAATTCAATTTGTAGCATCTGACCTAAACTATGTTACAACAGTTAGGTTCATGATCTTAAAACATCCTAAAAACAACAACAACTTTACAACATCCAAAACACAACAACAACTAAAAGAAGACAAAACAATCTCTTCCAATTTTTTTCAAATTTCATAATCTTCTTCAATTGATTTTGTAATTCTCTAATCTTCTTCTTTAAACACTCCACCTCCATTTTTGCAGCGTCAATTTTGTGCTCAAGTTTCTCCAACCTACTCTTTTGATTCCTCATAAACTGATCTTTTTCATCCTTAGCATCATCATAGAACCATTAAAAGTAGCCACATTCAGGTTGTGTTGCACCATGTGTTATTCAAAATAAATTCCTAATCAGAACAAAAACAACCCTGAAATGAGATTAAATTTGTTTTACCTTATAATTACGACTAGAGGTGTTCGCGGTGCAGTTTGAACGGTTTTGACGAAAAAAATCATCTGAACCGCAAGAGAAAAAATCATGCGGTTTAGTTTGGTTCGGTTGGCTTTTAGAAAAAAACCAAACCAATGCGGGTTGGTTTGGTTGGGTTGGTTCGGTTTTTTAAAAATATTTTATCGAGCCATACATACACATATAGATGACAACATACCTTTGTATTTAGACATTCATACACTATCAAATAACAACAAAACTCGTCATATTTTGACAACAACTTTCCATTTAATATGTAAAAATTAAATTAGACAAAAGTGGAATAACAAATATAAAATAATAGCATAAAACAATATAAAAATTATTATAATGAAACAAAAAAATAGAAGAGACGAGAGCTTGGTGAAGATGGAAGAGAAAAAAAAGGAGTTGAGAGATTAGAGAAGAAGATGTGCGATAAAAATGAAATTGAAATAGGGAACATTTGCATAAAAATGAGAATGTTAAAAAGAACGAATATAAGAGAGTATAGATTAGAGAAGAAGAAAGAAGATGTATGCGGCAAAGAAGGCGCAATAATGCTATTAGAGATTTGAAAAGATCATGACTGAAATCATATGTGTAAGGATGAGAAAATTGTTCGTAATCATAAAGTTAAGGTATAATAAGTTTAAGTTTGGGTTGGATGTAAGTTAAGTAATAGTTAGGTTGCAACATAATGCGGTTTGATTCAGTTTACAAAATACAAATCGCAAACTGAACCGAACCATGCGGTTTTGTTAAAAGATGACCCAAACAAATCCGAACCAAATGCATTTTTTTGCGATTTTGGTTTGGTTTGGCATGCGGTTTTCTATTGGGTTGGTTTGGTTTTGATCACCCCTAATTACGACAACCCCATAATTGTCACCCATAGTTCGTGACAGTTGAAGCTCTTCGAATGGGAGCCATGACTCCCACTACAAGAAATTGGTTCCCTAGCGTCATATATTTGTGACGTGTTATTCACGTGGGAAGAAAAAGCCTGTTCTGACGTGAGTATCACGTCGGAATATTATTTTAATCAATAATATTACCAAATACGCATTCCCATGGGGGATCAGAAAAAAATAATTTTTTAAAAAACTTGTGAAATGAAGTACACGTCGCAAGAAATAAAACAAAATTTATAAACTTTGAAATCTGTAAAGTCAAATGGGGGGAAATAAAAATTTTGAACTTTTCAGTTGTGACGTGGTATTCACGTCGGAACAATTTAATGCTGACACTGACCTGACCTGCGCAGGCTTTGGCAGGTGAAGACAGATTCAAAATTCAAAATTTTGTTACCGTTGAAATTAGCGACGTGGGTGCCCAGTCACTATATTAGCGACGTGAATACCATTACGCTGCCAACTGGACCGTTGGCAGCTTGCGACGTGTCATCCACTTCACTTCGTTCCGTCTGGTCAATCACGTCGCAACTTTTTTCATAAATGCAGATCTGCACGCTTCCCCTTCTCCTCATTTCTTCCTCTCTTCCTCTCTTCCTCATTTCTTCCTCTCTTCTCTTCTCTGTATAAACAAGTCCATTGCTATTCTCTCATTCTCTTCCTCTTTTCATTAATTTCATTCTCACACCATTGTTGAAGGTAAGTTATTTAGTTTATTTATATTTTATATTTTGTTTATTTATAATTTGTATTGATTAAAATTCTAACTTATTTTATTTTTTTTTATTCAAGATTTTGAAGATTGGAGGAGATAAATTTTTTAAGAGTTGAACTTGAAGATTGGAGGAGATTAGAAGATTGAGGTATTTTTATAAATTTAAATATAATATTTTGAAGTATAGTTTTGTGTTATATTTGTGTTAATAGGTAAATATTATATTTTTAGTGTAATGTTTTGATATATTAATTAGATTATTGAATATTGTTAGGTTATGTAGTATGTAATATTTGTGATTAATTGTATGTTTTTTCTGGAATTTTTGTGACATATTAATGTAGTATGTAATATTTGTGATAATATATAAATTGTATGTGTTTTTATAAAAATTTTGTGATATAAATTGTAGGTTATGTAGTAATTTATGGTAAATAGAAATATTTATGTTTTTTAATAAAACATATTATGTTTTTTATTAAAATAGATTTTGGTTAATAGAGATAATTTGTTTAGTTCATGGTAATATATATATATATATATATATATATATATATATATATATATATATATATATATATATATATATATATATATATATATATATATATATATATATATATATATATATATATATATATATATATATATATATATATATATATATATATATATATATTTTTAATCCAAATATAATTTAGTAAAAAAGAATATAATTTAGTAAATTGAAATTATATAATTTAAAATATATAATATTTAGATATGTTATATTTTTTGTAAATAGATATAATATTATTAAACAAAAATTATATATGTTATATTTTTTGTAAATAGATATAATATTATTAAACATAATTTATATATGTTATATTTTTTGTAAATAGATATAATATTATTAAACATAATTTATATATGTAATTTTTATATATTATTAAAAATGATTTATAAATGTAAGTTATGATATCTAATTAAACATAATCTATATATGTAAATAGATACAATTTTTTTATGTATTTTTGTAAATAGATACAATTTTTTTATATATTTTTGTAAATAGATACAATTTTTATATATTATTGTAAATAGATACAAATTTTTTTTTAAGTTTAAATATATTATTTAATCAAAAATAGAGGTTTAATATGTATTGGAAAATATAATATATTTTAAAATGGTAAAAATAAATTTTAATATGTATATAGTATGTTATTATTATGTTAAAAAATCGTAAAAAATAATATTATTGGTAAAAAGAATATAATATTATATTAATATATATTGGGAAATAGAATATTTTTTAAAATGGTAAAAATAAAATTTATTATAAATATGTATATGTTAAAAAGGTAAAAAGAAAATTTAATATGTATATATAGTATGTTATTATGTTAAAAAATGGTAAAAAAATATAATATTATATATATATATATATATATATATATATATATATATATATATATATATATATATATATATATATATATATATATATATGTTAAAAGAATAAACTTTATATATATATATATATATATATATATATATAAGAAAATTTAATATGTATATATAGTATGTTATTATGTTAAAAAATGGTAAAAAAATATAATATTATATATATATATATATATATATATATATATATATATATATATATATATATATATATATATATATATAAAGCTTTATATATATATATATATATATATATATATATATATATATATATATAAAGTTTATTCTTTTAACATATAATATATATATATATATATATATATATATATATATATATATATATATATATATATATATATATATATGTTATAGATTTTGTATATGTTAATATGTGAGAATATTCTTGTTATAGGTTTAAGATTATGCGAGAATATTCTTGTTATAGGTTATAGATTATGTGAGAATAAAGTATATATATATATATGAGAATATGTTAGATAAAAAAGTTATATATATATATATATATATATATATATATATATATATATATATATATATATATATATATATATATATATATATATATATATATATATATATATATATATATATATATATATATATAGTTTACATAAATGTTATGGATTAATTAGTGTAATGATTGTACAAATATGCAATATGGAATATTATCTGTACTATCGTAGTTGGATGTACGATAGATTGGAACCAGGAAGACGTGCACTTAAACCAAATTTCGTAGAAGGAGTTGATGGGTTTATCAAGTGGGCATTTGTTCAGGAATGTTGTCGAAGTGAAGGGGGAGTTAGGTGTCCTTGTCTTAAATGTGAATGTAGGCGTATAATTAGTGATCCAGAGGAAGTAACCCGTCATTTGCATAGAAGGGGTTTTATTAAAGATTATTGGGTGTGGACGTCGAACGGTGAAAATTTGCCGATGAACGTGCCAGAGACTAGTAATACTCATGCTTCAAGCAGTAGACCGACTATGGAATATGAGGAAAACTTTAATATGATCGGTGAGATGGTTGAGGATGCTTTTGGCGTGAACGTGGCCTATGATCAACCTGAAGATTTTGATGGAGAAGAGTTGCCAAATGAGGAAGCGCAGAGATTTTATCAGTTGTTGAATGAGATGAATATACCGTTGTTTGAGGGGTCATCAGATTCAAAATTATCGATGTGTGTGAGATTATTGGCTGCTAAGGCAAATTGGAATGTTCCAGATCAGTGTTTGGAATTCTTCGCAAAAATGATGTTGGACTCAACTCCTATGAAAGACAACTTACCTACAACATTTAAAGATGCAAAGAAGTCGGTGTCGAAGTTAGGTTTAAATGTAAGAAAAATTGATTGTTGCACTAATGGTTGCATGTTGTTTTATGACAATGAGTTTGGTACTAATGATGGATTGTTGGAGGAATGTAAGTTTTGTGAGAGTCCAAGATATCAAATTCAAAGTAAAGCTGTTAACCATAAGCAAACACGTGTCGCAGTGAAGTCCATGTTTTATCTTCCGATCATACCAAGGTTAAAAAGAATGTTTGCTTCAATGCATAGTGCAAGTCAGATGACATGGCATCATACAAACAAAACAAGTCCAGGGACTATGCGACATCCATCTGATGGCGAGGCTTGGAAGCACTTTGATCGAATACATCCTGATTTTGCCGCTGAACCTAGAAATGTCAGGCTTGGTTTATGCTCTGATGGATTTACTCCATATGTCCAAGGGTCGGGAACCGCATATTCTTGTTGGCCAGTTATTGTAACCCCTTACAACCTCCCTCCTGAGATGTGCATGACAAAACCGTACATGTTTCTGACATGTATCATTCCAGGACCGTCGAGTCCAAAAGTTAGAATTGATGTGTACTTACAATCTCTAATTGATGATTTGAAAAGGTTGTGGATTAGAGTATGCACCTATGATATATCTCGTAAACAAAACTTTACTTTGCGAGCAACCTTGATGTGGAGGATTAATGACTTTCTAGCATATGGCATGTTGTCTGGTTGGGGTACACATGGAAAAATGGGTTGTCTGCATTGCATGGGAAGCTCTACGGCGTTTACGTTAGAGAAAGGGGGAAGAGCTCGTGGTTTGATTGTCATCGCCGATTCCTACCAATAAATCATACCTATAGAAGAAATAAGACAGATTTCAAAAAAGACGAAGTGGTAAAAGATCTCCCTCCGCCTCGTCTGTCACCGGGTGCAGTATGGGAACAAGTTTGTCACCACCCAAAATTCACAGATACGGGTAAAGCATGTAGAATTCCAGGATACGGGGTCGAGCACAATTGGACAAAAAGAAGTATATTTTGGGACCTCCCGTATTGGAAAGATAATTTGTTACGCCATAATCTGGATGTTAGGCATATTGAGAAGAATTTTTTTGATAATATATTTAACACAATGATAGATGTTAAAGACAAAACAAAGGATAATGAGAAGGCGAGACATGACATAAAAAAATGGTGTAATCGAAAAGAGTTGGAGTTGAAGCCTCAACCGAATGGAAAATTATTAAAACCCAAGGCTTGTTACACTCTGACTTCACAAGAAGCTAAAGCAGTTTGTAGATGGTTAAAAGAATTGAGAATGCCCGATGGATATTCTTCAAACTTAGCAAGGTGTGCCGACGATAACACTGGGAAGTTGCATGGCATGAAAAGTCATGATTGCCACATATTTATGGAACAATTGCTGCCAATCGCGTTTGGTTCTCTACCAAAACATGTGCTTAATCCACTGACTGAAATTAGTCAATTTTTTAGAGATATTTGTGCCTCAACTTTAAGAGTGGATGATATCATTAAGTTGGACCAAAATATTCCAATCATTCTCTGTAAGTTGGAACAAATATTTCCTCCTGGATTTTTTGACTCCATGGAACATCTACCTGTGCATCTTGCATACGAAGCTTATCTTGGAGGACTTGTTCATTATAGGTGGATGTATCCATTTGAAAGGTTTATGGGTGATTCTAAGAGATCCGTGAAAAATAAAGCTAGAGTTGAAGGATCCATATGTTCACATTACTTGCATCGGGAGACATCACATTTTTGCAGTCACTATTTCAACAACTTGATGTTAACCCCAAGAATCATAAGGAATCCCGTAAATGTTTACGAAAGAAGCCAATTCACCTTATCACCCAAGATCCATTTATTTTTTTAAAAAAGAAATATGCAAAATAAGTGTTTTTTTAAAGAAAAAAATAATGAAATACTTGTGTGATAGTTTTCATCAAAAAGCATAATTTTTTATCTATATCTCAAAAAATTAAATGAACTCAAGCTTTATTGTTGTAAAACCCATAATATCACATAACAACACATATATTTTTCTTGTTATTAGGATTTATAACTTTTTTTTATCTAAGCCACTTATTTCAACCATTGTATAACTAAATGGAATGCTAAGTACGTTATTTCTAAAAATAATATCCAAATTATAACCACAAACATTGTGTGAATCAAAGCGACACTAGATTTCTATGAGTTTATTTAATTTTTTCAACTCTTTGGTTTCAAAATCCCGGCGCGTGTCATCATCAGAGAGAAGCATTATTGGTTTTCCCTCGGTTTTTGGTGTTTTGGGAAGCTTATTGATTTGCTTATAAAGATGTTATCGGTTTATTTTGACTTTGTCTCACTTATCTATAATGTTGTGGCTACAAATTAGTGTGGATTCATCAGTTGCTATAATGTTGTTGTGTTTGAATCATATTTTGGAAGGTTGTAAGTGTGTTTTATTGCATTCTCGAAGTATAATCGGAAGTCGTAGGTGCAAGGTATTGGTTTGTAGCATTAGAATTGGTGATTGGTTATGTGTTTTCCAGGAAATTTTCTCGATTTTGGAGGTTTTTTTTATTGTAAGCCCGTACCTTATATAATAAGAAAAGAAAGCAACATATTTTTGTATTTTGAATAAGGTTAGCAAAGTTAGTTGATAAAACATACATAATCAAAGATGCAAAAAGAAACACAAAGGTGTTTGGTGATCTCCCGCAAGAGACAAACCAAAGAGTTAAAGGTTAGGAGGATGTCATGCTTGTGATCTTAGGTTAGATGCAGATGATATGATAATAAATTATTGATGAAATCTTATAGGTAAATATTAGGGTATGACAACATGATATCAACACTTACACGTGGAAATCCCTAAAATATCACAACAACAAAACTTAAATTAAAAATAAATCATTAGTGATATAAGAAATACTCATGCACTAAATTCATTAATCGTCATCTCAAAAGAAATTCATATAAGAACTTATAAAAATTCGGGGGTTTAATGGGAACCCCCGATATCCTAAACGCTAGAATACAAAGATTATAAAATAATCCCCCCTTACTTTGATAGTGCGTAATTTTTCGCAAAGCTCCTAACAATGGTGAAATTCCCCACTAACACAATCTTTAATGTGATCTCTTAGGTGGATTAAAGTTTTCTTTTGGATTTTTGGAGAAGAAGGGTCTTGTAGAATAGGAGAATATTTGGAGGCTAGGATTTTCTTTTTCCCGGATAAATATGTGTTTTTATTTTTAATCATCTCTTTTCTCAATTTCTATCATTTATCTCTTCCCATTATCTCTAAAATTTCTAATTTACAACTAAATTCCTAATTACTAATAATAATAAAATAACAATAACCATAATAATAATGAAAATAATAAAATCATAAAAAATATAATAAATTGAAATAATAATTATAATAATATATTAATTATTTGTGGGCGGATACAATCACGCCCACGATGGATCATATAGTGGCCACAATGATTCCATCAATAATTGCTTGTTTTTTTTCTTCAAATTTTCTTCTAAGTTCCAATGTTCTTCTTTTTCTTTCTCTTCTTCTATTCTTCTCATTTTTATTCAATTTAACTCATATTTGCTCAAAAATAACTTGATTACATTTGAAATGCTCGTAAAAATTATGCAATGATAAAGTGTCATCAGTTATCTGATGAATAAACAAATGACTATCGAAATACTTCTAAACAAGTTATCTGGGAAAGATTATAACATGAGATAACTTGTTCATAAGTATTATGAAGCATACATACATAACATGCTGGAAAACTTGATGGCAAGTTATTCGGTGAAGAGAAATAATGTATCAGAATACCTTGAGCAAAGTTATCTGGTACAAAATGCTAGGGGTAAAAGATTTATTAATTTCGGAAAATTCAATTATGATGATAAAAATTGAATAGTAAAATTATTTGAAAAGTAAAAAATATAGAATTGAAATATTTTAAAAAATGTAAGGGTGGAGAATTTTTTTAACAATGTAGGGATGGAGAATAATAGTAGAAGTATGAGGAAAATAACCTAAAAATGATAATTTTTTTTAGATTACTTTATCCATCTTATAGGATGAGGTTGAACACATGGAAAATCTCAAATTTCCCTTCCCATATTTTTGAGATCCATCTTCGGACGCACCCAATACACACACAAAAATGTTGCAAGTGAGTCACACTCTGTTTATGAGTGCGTTTGAAGACGCAACTCCAAACTTTAAAGGCACCATATGGTGAACTAGCACGGTGTACAAACAACAAAGTAGCCCATTTTCTTGGGAATTTCTTTTCCCACCCTTATGGCGTGGCTCACACATTTGAAAACCCGAAATTGCCCTACGATATTTTCGGAGATGCATATTCGGACGCACCTTAAATCGCCTCATCCTTTGTAAATTGAACAACCACCCTTTTTTTCTTCCAAAAATGGTTTGGCGAAGCATCTATGGAAAAACTCTAAGTGCATTTTAAGCTATTTAAACAACATTATTTCAGATTATTCAACTCCAAAAACTTTCCAACATGCATCTTGGGCAGAAAAATCATTGAATTTGAAAATAAGTGTTAATCCAGAGATGCATCTCTAAATTAAATTTTGGAAAAATTAGGGACGGTTGCCCAATTGTGCTTATTTTGTGGGAAAATGGTATGTTTAGATATATATCTCAAAAAATTGAGGATATTTTTTACTTTTCGCCAAAAATTAGGGAGAACTTATACAGGTGGAAAAAGAAATTCTCTTTTTCTTTTGACAATTTCTTTGTATACCTTTATACAATGGGGCATACATTTGAAAACACCAAAATACCCCTGGGTTTATTCAGAAATACATCTCTGAACGCACCAAATCCTATTTTTTGCTAAAATTTAGTTCGGAGATACATCTCCGAATTAACCTAAAAAAATCGGAGATGTATCTCTGAATTTTTCTCATTCATATATTACCAACATATTAAGTTTATTTTGTTATTTGAAACATGAATGTTTTGAACAGACTACAATTGTTCCGCAATACTAGTATATGGTTTTAGTACAAGTTATCGTTGAGTTGTGGTCATGGCAGTGTGATAGCACTTTGGCATAGGAGAATTTAAACAAGCTATTGTTTTTTGCGATATGCTATTGACAATTCTATTTAGACATGTTTGGGCCATTGGGGTCTCTTTTTCTGTCTATGTTGCATTTTTTTATTCGATGTAATTACTTCATAATACAACATATGGAACTTTATAATATGGATTTATGTCAAATTGCATTGAATATGGTACAAGATACATTTTAGGTCGAACAAAATGACACTGAGGGTGAGGAAGTGGCTTGCCAGCATTATATGAAAAGGATAAAGAAATGTCATTCACAAACTGTTTCTCACTTTCTGTTTTCCCTTTCTTTTTTATTTAGTTATATTCTTCCTTGTGTTTATGCATGAGTCAACTACTAAAACTAGTGCTTCTAGCAAAAGACCTTTGCGGGCAAAAATTTGAATGTACTTGAGAAGGAAGGAATCAAAAGTCTCTCCCATAATAAAGAATAACACGCCTGCACATATGAATGAGCTAGTACTGTACTATTTTTTCAGGTGTATTTTCGGAGATACATCTCTGAATTAACCTAAAAAAGTCAGAGATGTATCTCCGAACTAAATTTTGGCAAAAATGGGATTTGGTGCATCCGGAGATGTATATCCGAAAATATGAGGCATTTTTGACATTTCACTAGGGTCCTAGGAGAAGGTATAAGGGTGCAATGAGAAATTAATTTTTTTACCATATACCCCTACCCCAACAATTTAGTAAATATTCCAAACTTACCCTTTTTAATTTTACTCCATATTATAACTTTTACTATTCATCTGAAATTGACAAGTGTGCACCCTCCACTCATGCAAACCGAATAACTTCCAACGAAGATATCCAAACAGATGGTGAGCTCACTTCTAAATAGCGATCTCCAAATAACAACTCATATCATACCATTTATTGATGACATTATTTATGTAAAAGATGATGGAAATTATGGGTTTATAGTCATTTCATAATTACATGGATATGGCAAGGTTGGATGGTCAATTATTTTTCGTGACTTGAATAATGAAATTAGAGGTCTTATAAGAAGTCTCTATGAGTTGTTACTTAGAAATCTCTATTTAGAAGTGAGAGAATCCTTGATGATATAATCTTTAGGTCCTCAGCCACCATAGAAATAGACGATGTTACCAGATTTAGGTTATGTAATAGCAAATCGATAGAACACGGTTCTCGTCTCTTTGGGTTATCCTAGTTTGGCTTTCTTTCCTATGACGACTTCACATTCGTCTAATGTGTCCATTTACTCCATTGGATTTGTAAACGAAAATCATTGGGTTCAGATAGTTAAATATTTAAATATGTTAAGTTAATTACTTATTTTTCATTCATGTCTTACTTATCTTTCTTTTGATATTAATTTTCCAAACATGTAAACATTAATGACGGATTTCCATTTCCAACAATCACATTGGATTGGAAAAAATTTGCACAAAAAATGCAACTTATTTGATGGTAGGATTTGTCGGACGATTTCAACATCGACAACACCTTACACATGTAGTGTCGCAGTATGTTAGATTATAATTGTAACGGGGTTGTCATATTTTGGATTATATTGACATTTGACTTCATGTTATATTTTGGATTCTATTGCATTAGTCTTAAAATAATAAAGAAGCATCAAAAAACATAAGTCTTAAAATAATATATAAGTCTCAAAATAATACACAAGTCTCAAAATAATAAAGAAGTAAAGAAGGTCATGTGTCAGATTCCTCGTCATAAGTTACTGGTCCATCCCTAGGTACTGGTCTGCCCTGAACTACACATAGTAATTGAATATCTCAGCAAACTCATCGTCCTCTTTGTCTGCCTCATGATTGTTTAAATAATGATGAAGCTCATGTGAAATAAATGACAACCTCTAATCTGACGGTCCTTCGTCATAGGCAGGAATCAGAACTTCTCTCAGTGTATCATAAGGTGATGCTACCAAACGAGGATGTGAAACCATATACTACAAATCCAAGTAACCATCATCCACATCAAATGGGGTGTTGGCGAAAACTACCTCACGGATCACATCCAACACGCTCGGAACATATCCAGCTCACTCAACATCCATATTAAGTGTCTCAGCATTAGGAGATGGATGCAGTATGTACTGTCTATATCCAAACTGGCGCATACATCTGTCAGGTAAATATAGCAAAAATGTCCCATACCATTTCAAATCACTCCTGTACAGACATATATAATCAAATGGACGGTGCTGTCTATGATCTTCAAAAGGTCGCCAAATGACATCAGCATGTGTCAATGCACCTAACACATGCCTAATCTCATCAACCTTTTGAGCTCATTGCTTGTAAACCCATTTCATCTCCCTTAGAAGTAGACTACCAATATCAACAATCCCAAACAATCCTCTCTTGCCAACAATTGGAAAATACTCATGAATCCAATACTCTTACACAACATAAATATTATCAATTAAAAAATTATAAATAAATAAAGATAAGTCAAAATAAAACTAAAATAAAACATTGGTTAATTGTAAAAGAGAGGCGTATCCGCCAAGCTGCTTACACGTACAGAAGGAAGCATCTCCTAAATATCTATAAAGTGTGACAAGTGCAACTGTCACTAAAAAATCTAACACATTCATCCAAGTTCCTAAATAGAGGTAAATACTTTGCCTCTATAAGAATAAAAGTCTTGTCGGCAATAATGATGCAACCTAACACCAACATCATATAAGCTCTAGCGGCACAACCAATTCTACTAACAGCTCGCTGACACACAAATATCACCTCAAACCAATCCAAATTATAATAAGAACCCCTACAAGTACTGATCTATTCGGCCGCCTCCTCCAAGGGTACACCCGACATATCAATAACAAGACTAATAACATTAGTATTAGTGAAACCTTCTGCAGGGTCACATAACTCACCCCTACACGATATATGAAGAAGACAAGAAACATCATCCAATGCAATTGTCATCTCGCCAAATGTCATATGAAAGGACGATGTTTCTGGATGCCATTTCTCTACAAAGGCCGATACCAAATTTTGATTTATCCTTGACAATCTGGTTATCTAGAGAGCGGATATACCAGAGTTAGTCAACCAAGTCTCTATTGTAACACCCTGGATTTCCGCTTACCCCGCAGGGCTTCCGGCCTACCAAGCGTGGTAGCAGGAATTGCTATGAATACGCACTTAACCCCTAGGTATGTGGTTCGATTCCTGCGGGAGGCAAAAACAATATTTCCTGGGCAGCCGGTAAGCGGACCTAGGGGGATTATTGATTAAGCTGGTGACACGCTTGGTAGGCCGAAAGCCCTGCGGGGTAAGTGGAAATCCAGGGTGTTACATCTATCACCGACGAAAGACTGTGTGGAACCCATCCAATCAATTTGCAATTATGTGCAACAACCTTTAATTTTTTCTTCGGACGTCGCTCCTAAAAACAATTTATAATATAAATGTTATAAAATACAAGTATTTATAACTAAAAATTATTCAACATAAAATAACAGAGATTATGCTACCTCGCCGAAAAATAAATTATGAGCAACATGACCCTGGTAGCTCACTAGAAGAGACGTATTGAACGACCTTTCCGGGAACATTGGTTGTTACAAACCAGTCCCAAGTGCATATACTTCCATCCACCGCCTATCGAGGTTGTCGTCCTTCACCCATTCGTCGAATAATATCGTAGTTCTGGTCCCCTCTTCTGCGCGCCACTAAAAATAAAAAACAATGAATAACAAAACATGAACCGAATAACATATGATTAAGTTATCCGATTTTAGTTTATGCAAATCGGAGAACCTTATGCTAAGTTATCTGGTTGGTAGACTTGTTGGCATGCAAATCGAATAACTTACTTGTAAGTTATTCAATGTGTTGAATGATGAACCAATATACTTCTGTATGTGTTCTCCGATTTGAGCTCTCTTAATTCAGAAAAGTAGTGGTTATGGTCTTTTGTTCTCTCGGTGTAGGAAAATGAAAAAAAAAAGTGAAATTTTTTTATGGTTTGAATATTTATATAAGAGTATTTTGGTCCAAACTCATATTCTGTAGGGTAGGAAAATAATTGATGAGGTATAGGATAAAATTTTATAGAAATTTTCCTTTTCTTTTTCAAGAAAAACCCATGGCTAAACAGTCCAAAGAGAAATAGGGGTGTGCAAAAAAACCGGTTATCCTTAACCAAATTGATATCCAAATTATTCCACTTTTTAAAACCCAATCCAAATGCTAAAATATAAAATCGGGTAACCATTTTGTTATCCAAATATAAACCGGTACCCATAATAATAATTTGGTTTAGTTATTGGATACCCATATTTCATTATATATTAAATTTATATGTTTTTTTTTTTATAGTTCACCATATACATATATTAAAGTTAAATTTCTCTAATAACATATTAATAAGTTATAATATAATTTTAATTTTACTGTATAAAATTTCTATACTTGTTTACACATGTTCTGTGATTAACTTTTCTAAATCAAAATGAACAACTTTGTGTTTAAAAAAAAAAATGAACAACTTTAATTTCAAAAAAACTAAATTTTGTAACATAAAAAAAATCATGGCGCTACTGTTAAGTGTAAGTGCGTAACGTGATTTACCAACAATGACTTATTGAAATTGATAGGAAATTAGAAAATACATAAGAATTATATAGAAACTATATAGAAACAGAGTCTAAAAGGATGGTTTGAAAATTATTTTTCATTTCAGCTATGACTATATAGTCTAAAAGGATGGTTTGAAAATTATTTTTCATTTCAGCTATGATTGCCTTAGCCATTTAATCATGAAATTTTTTCATGTTTCATGTTTCATAGCTTCTGATTACATTTCAGACACTACTTCTTTATAATTAAATGTTTACTCACTTTTTATAAATAAATACATTTTGTCATTTGTATTAATACATTCTTTAAAAAAAATTTATATTAAAATTTACGTGCACATGTTATTTTTTATTAATTTAAACATACTTATTTAATTATTCTATAGAGAGATGTTTTTTTTTTTATGTTGAAAATAAAATTTCATTTTACATTTTTTTTAAATAATAAAATAATTAAACTGGTTTTAAAAATTGAATTTTTTATTTAACTTTTTTTAAAACTGTTTTTTTTTTTTTAAATAAAAAATTGGTTTTGAGAGACACCGGTTTTTTTTTAAAACTGGTTTTTACGAGAAACCGGTTTAGAACTGAACCGATCCACATGTAAACCGGTTTTTAAAAAATAAACCAGTTTTAAAGAAATGGTTTTAAGATCCAAACCAAACCATATATATGGTTTAATTTGGTTTGGTTATTGATCCATGCACACCCCTAAAGAGAAACCCAACTCGTTTTAGGCCCAAAGGCCTCCCTTTCAAGGACTTAGAAAGTCAGGGGAAGCCCACATGATTTCAGCAAAAATAACAAACTTGGTGTGAGATATTAAAAAAAGAAAAAAGAAAAAGAACAAGTACTAGTATATTATTGTCCCTCGCAACGCAAGGCACATGCAATGCAGCCTCACCTCTGACAGTGCAATCGACAATTGCACGCGAACAATTCCACACTCAACTGCCCAACCAGACACGCGCCGACCAAATCGTGCGCCAACCCCTTGCGTTGTCACGGCATGTTCTCTCTAACGTGGCCATATCCGCACTACTCTCACTCACTACTAGTTAGTACTACTACTAGTTTCGCAACTTTTTCCCTAGAATATTACTAGAACTACACTTTCATTGATATTGATATACTAATACTACTATTTTTCTATACGTATAATCAGTCAATATATGCTAACATAGTATCATTTTGTATTGCGAAGATCTATAGATAAATGCATATGGATTAGACTTTTACACTAATAAAATATCAATACATTCACTATTTAGTAGATATAAAACTTAGTACTAGTATCATCCTTTGTCAAATATTGAACAAAATATTAAGAGTTAAAAGGAATATATATACTATTAATGTAAGGATAATTGATGAAAATATATATTATTTTAGTAATTAAATATAAATAAATTATATTTTTATAAATAATAATATCCAACTTTTTTTAAATTAAAAACTAATTAATTCATTAAGGAAATTGTATATATTTTTAAATATATAGATGTCAGTTTTCAGATTTTTATAAAAATATAAGAAAAATATATAGTTAAAATTTTTATATCTTAAAGATTATTTATAAATATAGATGAAAAAATAATAATCATAAATCGCGATTCTTAAAATATCAACCCCTTGGATCTTCACTATAATCGAGATTATTGACTGTGATGACTCAGTAATCGGTGCTTAGTTGGAAACCATTCCACACATTTTCATTGTAACCGTGTTACTAACTACAGTCTCTTCACTACCCCAGAGTTGCTTTTTGTTTCTTCTTTTTTATTTTTTCTTTAAAATAACTTTTTCCAATGAATCAACCTCTTTGATTTCTTCTATTTAAAAACTTAGCTTCACCATTACGCAAAAATACAAAAAAAGAAAATAAAAAAAGAGATACTATCATTTGTGTTAATTTCAATTTATTTTCTCCAGCACATGCTGTGTGTAATGATATTCACTTTCACACACAAGAGTAATGGCGGAACCGAGAGGAACAACCACATGGTGGACCGACGAGTTGGCGAGTTTGATGGAGCATCCGTTACCGGAACAAGCCCCTTCCACGGCGTCGTTTGGGGTGAGAAAACCGGAACAAGAAGTAGTAACTGAATCTGAAGAGAGTTTGAAGGAGCACGCGGTTGGGTTTTTGATGGCTTGGTGTGAGATACTTATGGAGTTTGGTAGAGGCTGTAGAGACATTATTCTGCAACAGAATTTCTTGAACGAGGATTCTTATGTTGTCAAGAAGTTGACTGGACCTTGTTCTAAGGTTTCTAAGAGATTGAGGTTTTTGAATGATTTTTTGCCCGAAGATCGTGATCCTGTTCACGCTTGGTCTATTGTCTTTACCGTTTTTCTTCTTGCTTTCGCAGGTTTCTTTATTTCATTCATCTTGCTGTAGTTTTAGTTTACTTTCCTAATTCGACAGTTGCAATAAATTTCAATTTCAATTCCATAACCTAGTTTTGGTGCTGAGTGATTGGTGACTAGGCTTAGTTGCTATTTTTGTGAATTTTGTATTTGCTGTTGACTAGGTCAAATGATATATTGATTTGTAGGAAGATGTAATTGACAAAAACACAGGATTGGTTCAATGTTGTTATTGTTATGTTCCAAGTTCATGTCTTGTTTGTGAACCTTGTTGTTACTGGCGATTAATTAATTGATTATTAACTTATTAGTAAGTGTTTTAGAGTTTAGTGTTTGTATGTGTTTATAAATAGATTATTATTACAATATAAATAAATGCTCATAATTGTATTGCTTATATCTTTGATGCGATTATTCATTTCCTACATGTTGATTTTCTATTTCTGTATAAACTTGGTCAAGTTTGATGTATGTTCTATGAATTTTGGGGGAAAAAGATACTATTTAATTGCTTATAGATGATTTTTGCTATGGTTATGTAATCTGGGTCTGGCTTAAGGTTTGCTGATTTTTTTGTTGATAAATTGTTTGCAGCTATAAGTATAGATTCTAATCATGAAACCTTACCCAAAGCGGTGATGGTGCGAATGCATCCTCCTATTGCTAGCCGCATATTGCTTCCGGATGGTAGGTACCTTGCTTATCATGATCAAGGTGTTTCAGCTGGGAGAGCTAGATTTTCACTGGTTGCTCCACATTCTTTTCTTTCATCTCGGCTGGCAGGTAGAATTACACGATTATCCCTTATAAGGATTCAAAAACTTATGCGCTACGAAAATTGAGTTATTAATATCTTCTCACTTTTTCTACTGCCTTTTTTAATCTCGTTAACGGTAGGTATTCCTGGGGTTAAAGCATCATTGCTTGAAGAGTATGGCGTTCGCTTGGTCACTTATGATCTTCCTGGTTTTGGGGAGAGTGATCCCCATCCCAATCGGAATTTCAATTCATCGGCTATGGATATGTTGCATCTAGTCAATGCTGTCAATGTAACTGATAAGTTCTGGGTGCTGTGCCATTCAAGTGGATGTGTTCATACCTGGGCTTCGCTCAGATATATTCCCGAGAGAATTGCAGGTTGTTACCTTTTTTCAAAATTTTACTGTCTTGATACCTTTGAAGGATTCATTTTAAGCTCTGTATATGAAAATGACTTATAAGTTATAGTAACAAATTTGTATGTGAGGATTTTTTTGAAATGTTTAAAATCTTAAATGATAATAAAGTTTTTTTGGCGATATGTGGCTCTATCTCGATTCATGTAAGCTAATGTGAAGAAAATGTCAATTGCGGTTATACCAATGTAATAATTTCTAGTTGTTTGTGTATCGCCGTTGATGATTTGTATATTACATGAAATTACAGGTGCTGCAATGTTAGCCCCTATGGTTAATCCATATGAGTCACACATGACTAAAGATGAGATGAAAAGAACTTGGGAAAAGTGGCTTCCAGGGAGAAAATATATGTATTCCTTGGCTTATAGATTTCCAAAGCTTCTCTCTTTTTTCTATCGGAAAAGTTTCTTGCCGGAAAAGCATGAGCGGATTGACAAGCAATTTTCACTTTCACTAGGAAAGAAGGTGAGCTGCGACAACCTTGAAATTGAATTATGTTGAAAGGGATACAACGTGTGCAAATGTTTTCTTTATTGCCAATAGCCAATTATAGCTGTTATGATCTGTTGACAATCTAATTCATATATGTTGTTCAGGATGAAATTCTCGTCGACGAACCTGCATTCCAAGAGTTTTGGCAGAGGGATCTAGAGGAGTCAGTTCGCCAGGGAAACATGAAACCATTTATAGAGGAAGCTGTGCTGCAGGTATCTAAATGGGATTTTGACATCGAAGAACTTCGTGTGCATAAGAAGTGTCGAACAGGAAGCTTACTTCTTTGGTTGAAATCCATGTACGGTCAGACAGAATGTGAACTTGCAGGATATCTCGGCCGTATACACATATGGCAGGTTTGAACATGTTGTTTGAGTATTTTCAACTTATTTTTTTGAACTGGAGTTCAACTCTGCAATTTAGGAATCTTAAATTTCCCTTTTGAATTCTCAACCAGGGATTGGATGATAGGGTGGTCCCGCCATCAATGATGGAATACATAGAAAGGGTGTTACCAGAAGCTGTAACTCACAAGCTTCCTAATGAGGGTCACTTCTCCTATTACTTTTTCTGTGATGAATGCCATAAGAAGATATTCTCCACTCTTTTTGGAACTCCTCAAGGTCCGCTTGAACGACAAGAGGAAACTGCATTTGAGACAAACATGGAAGATGCTTTGCAAGTATCTGATTCTGATTTCTGATATGGAATGATGTGGAACTGATGGTATACACAAGTTCGTTTTGGATGTAAATAACACAGGCGGCTCCTATAGGCAACAGTAAAGCTTCAAAGGATAGAGTTTTCAGTATTCAGAAGGAATCTTAAGTTTTGAACCACAAAAGCTTTTGGAGATATAGGTAAAAGTGTGCCACCTACATTGTATTTACTAACCTTCCACTGTCCCAAATCAAACTGTATCTTAACCGCATTATCGGATTTAGAATGTTCATCCGATTGACCGTTAACTCAGCTGCAAAACCATGCCTGTTACTTAGTACTACCACTTATCTTCCCCTCATCTCTTTTTATCATTTTATCATCTTTTTGGTTTGGATTTTGCATTTGGGGGGTTTGATTGATGGTTTGTTCAAAATAGGGTTTGTTGCTTCAAGTATCACCTCTACATAACTGAAAGGGTTTTGGGAAATGTTAGCTTTAACGATATATTAATCATAATTACAGATTAAGCATATCATAATTCCAACTTTTTCTTCAACTGGAATCCTTATACTTTAAAAAAGTAGTGGATAGACTACAGAAAAAGGTATTGGGCAATTTTTCATTTCAAACTTAGGAATGAAGTTTGCTTAAACGTCACGCTATGCCATAAAAAGAGACTCAATGGATAACCAAATACGAATCCATATAAAGACTAAAGTAAAAATCAACATTAGTGGTTTTTCCATTTTTTTTTGTCTTCCACCTACTATCTTGACAAACATTGGTGGTTTGGACAACCATTGTAACAATTTGTTTAGTGGTTAATATTAAATCTGCGTGTTGTTGAACACTTAAAAGTAATAATTAACTACATTCAAATTTATGAATAACAAAGTTACATCAGCTATTAGTGATTTTTGACCTCTAAACTGTATTAATCACTTAAATGTTTGTCTTAAAAATTGTTAAACTTTAGTTGTTGAAATAACCTAATTTCTCCTTCATAGCATGGCAGTTACCATCTTATTCAATCTTGTTACATTGTTACACTATTTTAATTATTTTGAAATTTTGTAAACCAAATATTTTTCATTATTAAAAAAGTTGCTTATAATAATTTTTAATTATAAGTGGAGCATTTTATTAGTCGAGATAATTTAAGTACAAAAACTGTAAATTGTAAATTTTCATAGATGCAACAAACAGGATGTGCAAACTTTTTAAGCTGCCAGTAACTTGTCCTACTTTAATAGGTCGGATTAAAAACATGAACAACAAATAGGATATGACATAGACCTGATTGTTTTATCTTACTTTTTAAAAATAAAAATTTATTTTGATATTCAGTAATATAAATATTCATTATTAATTAAAATTATATAATTTTTTAAAAGATATATTTCAAAAATAATAAAATTATTTAAAATAACGAAAATTATGTTTTTTAAAAAAAAAAACTATATTTAAAAAAGTTATAGTAAAAAGATGTAATATCTAAAATAATATTTTATAATAAGCTATTTAAATCACATTTTTATTTGAATTTAAGAAAAAACTATTTTTTTTTTCAGAATTTTTTTTATAAAATATAAAAAAATGTGAAAAAAAACTGAAATGCTTACAATAATATAATTTTTTTCCTTCTAGCTCAATTATCAACATGTACCAACTATATTACTAACCTTGTTAATAGCCAACTATCAATATGAACTAACTAGTACTAGCCTTGTTAATAACTGTCAATCTTACTATTCATTTATATAACTAGTATTACTATTAATATATTATGACAAATTTTATATATGCATTTTGAAATAGTAAATTCTATTGTTTAAAGCTATACGTTATGAGTTTCAATTTAATTTATAATTTAAAATTTCAGCTCATGTGAAATTGATGAATAAAAACATGCTTTTTATTAAAGTATTGTCTCATTTTTATTGAACATGTATTACATCATAATCATAATCAGATTCAAATCTAAATAATTAGCTTGACTTAACTTTAGGGCCGGATTCGGCCTGCTCCATGTTTAGTTCTATTATTGTTTATTAATTATGTATTATATTATTTGTATCTAACAATCTGACAACGGATTCAATTATTATTCAACATATTCTATGCTTCTAAGATAACTGAAAATTCAAGTTAGCTTGACAAAAATGGACCATATAAATAGTGATAAAGAGAGATCATGCATAGTACTAATATTGTGAGCTGGAAGACCCCACTTCAACCAACAATAAATAGATAAAATAATGTGTTGTTAGCATTGATCATTTTCTCTCTCTCAAGCCCTACCAAATGCTGAGAAAAACAACAGGACCAGAATCAATTAGGAGACAAAAAATCAAATTTGTACTTATATTACATTAAGAATCAGGAGCTTTAAATTTCAGTTTATGGTGAACAAAAAACAAAGAAAAGTGATCTTTAAGAAAGGACTCTAAAAGCTGACTCATTTTCTGTCACAAGATAGAGAATGTAAACAAAAATACAAATAGATGAATATATGGTAAGTAAAACAATTTTCACCCCAAATCAAAAGCCTACATGAAATGTTAGGATACACATAAAAATAGGACAAATAAATAAATTTAAAGAACACTCAATGTAAATGAACTTTTGTTTTTATTTTCTTCACTGATATCTTCAATCCTACCTTTAATGATTTCAATCCTTTCACTCTGATTGTTATGTAATCAACTGACCACACCATTGTCCACAGTGACCTCTGCATTTATGGCGGTTTCTACCTTCGGCGGACCTGAATGGCGCCTTGGCCTGGCGGGCGAAGCCGGGAAAGAAAGACGCTTCTTTGCAGTCCCGAAGGACCCTTTCTCTTGTTTGCCGTTTTCTTTAGCTAATGGACTCTGACTTTGTGTCCTAGACCTAGCTTTCGCAGATTGAGTTGGTATCATATAACTTGGAACTGATGGAGAGCTAGCAAGACTCTCGTCATCCCTAACTGACGACCCAGCAATTGAGTGCCTACGAAATCGATCTGACTGTACACTGGCCATGCTTTTGGAGTCTTCTTCCATAACCCAGCTTCCCTTTGGACTTGCCTTCTTCAGTTTCCTTGCAACTGATGCAGAAGCTGGCTTAGGAGTTGTTGAATTTGATTGAAAGCTAGGCGAGCCTGGGTGTTGGCTGGCTGCTGGAGAATGTATTTCGGAATTCAGCTGGAAACGGGCAAATGATTTGCTGATTTCTCCACCTGTAATGCCACGGCTCGAACTTTTAACAGATGAATGGTCATTCAGTTCTTTATCCATAAGGCCACGGCTCTCCCAAGGTCGAGCAGCCATCCATCGTTCAAGCCAGCTCCAGCCCCACGTAGGATTGGTTGGATCCACAAACATTGGATTCATAGGTCGAGATGAGTTCTTCCCGTTTTGCTGTCATAGTATTACACTTGCAGTTGTAAATCAAATCATAGGCAGGTATTTCTATTCATTCAAAAATAAAGTTACATTACACGCGTTCGGTTAGTGAGAATATTTTCTATTTCCATTTCATGTTTCTAAATATAGTTACAAAAATTCATTATTTTCATTTATTGCTTCTAAATATTTGTATAGGAAAGAGTATTTTTCCCCTTGTTTTCATTCTTTTCTATATAGAACTTCATCAATAGGAAACCAAATAAGAAAAAAGTGTAAATTTTGTAATTATTAGTAAAAAGGAGAAGTTTTAAAAATATTCTCAAACTAAATAGGTGATGAGTTTTAGGTAAAAAGATAAACAACTTCAAGTAATAAGGAAACAACAAATAAATAGATGATTTGACTCATAAAGCAAACTTTCACTATAAATGATAGACATCTTAACTGTTGATGTCAAAAATCGACAATAGACATTTTAACATATCTATAATTTGGTATGCAATATCAATAGCTGATTTTTTTCATCAATGGTTGACGTGTCTTACATTATTCTCGAACGTGAATTACTCAATTTAGCATACATGCAAGTTTGGATTCTCAGTTTTTAATTCTTGAAATGATCTGATACTTCGTTTCGTTTAAACTTTTTCATCTATTTCCACACATATGTAAGTTCACAAGAGTATTAGAAAACCTGATGAGTGAATGCATAAGCCATTGCTCTTTCCCTTCTCATAGTAGCCTCGTACTTGCTCATTAACTTGGCTTCAATTTGTTCTTTTGATTGTAGGCTATCATCCCATTCCTCTCCAATCTATCATCAAGATTTGAAACAAGTTAAAATCGTTACAAACACAGTCAAATACGCGCTGGCACAATATCAAGAGATTATCCTTTCAAAAAAATAAAATTAAGGAAAAGAAACACAGACCCGCATGGTCTCGAGCTCTCTTGCATGCTTCTGTAAGAGCTGTCTCTGCAAAGCCTGATTCTCCTCTAACATTCTGACCCTCCTGGAACGAATTTGAGATTGCAGACGAGCTAACGTCTGCATTGAACGGAGGGTACTCATAGCTTGGCGTTTTACAATTGGCCCTTCCATCAGTGTTTTCAATCTGACCAACCCTCTTAAAGCCCGCAACGCTCTTCGTGCCTAAATGATTTAAAAAGAAAGTTTAGTTTGAAAAATGTATTTCAAATAATTAATTTCTTTTGCAGGAATTATTTATTGCCTCTGATAGCCTCTTAACTCTTTCATATGTAGAACACATTTAATGAGAACATAAACACAAAAAAAACTCATTGAACTTTGCACAGAACAAACATGAAAATGACAAAAAGATTACAACGCATACCAAGTATCCACGAAAAGCTGTTTGAATCTTGATTGCCGCCACTTCATCCTTTGGTTTACCAGCAAAACGAGCAACTACAGAAGCTTGAGTCCTAACAACTGGTGCCGGAACAGAAGGACCGGGTTCCTCAGTAACCACAGCAGTTGTAATTTCAGCAACATGATGGTGATTGTTTTGGTTTTCATTATGAGTTAATCTAACATCTTCTGGTGGAGGAAGAGGCGGTGTCGTATCTTCTACGGAAGGGTCTGAAGTCTGCAATTTTTGCTTCCCGAACCATTTCTTCTTTGATTTACTCGATTTCTACAACAACAACAACAAAAAATTGTAAAATTTTAAGAAAAATCACAGAAAAATTGAGCTAAATTTTATATAATTTTTCATTTTTTCTTACCTTTGAGTCAGGGCTGAGAGCTTTCTTCACAGTAGAAAACCAATTTCCCTTTTTCCCCATTCTCTTCTTGGCATTCCTTAATTTGTTCCTTTATTTCATAAAAAGAAAGAAAAAAGTTGAAGATCTGAAATCTCACTATCCAATTCTTCTAAAAAAAAATTAAAAAAAATGAAATTATCTTATATATTCAAAAGAAAAAAAATCTGTGTGGAAACAGGAAATAGCAACATCCAAAAGAATAATTTTTGTGGCAGAAATGAACAATAATGAGAAAATAGAGTAAAACAAATATACAGAGTTTTAAGCTAACAAGTAATAAGCCATTGAAATTCCTAATCCTTCCCTAGTTTCATCTCAAAAAAGTATTAATTAATTAATTATATATAAATAAATACCCTATAAACTTAAAAAATAAATCACATTTGGAAAATTCTCTCTTATTAAAACTGAATCCAAAATCCAAATGCAGAAAATAATGAATTCATCTCCCCTTTCACATTTTCACACACAAAAATGCAGATTCAACCGGTTAAACTACAAGATTTTCACAAAAAAGTGGGAAAATTCAAATAATAGCAACAAATTATACAGAAAATAGAAAACCGAGGGTTCAATCCAATCGAATAGGAACAATACCTGAAGTGAAAGATCTGAAGGAAAAGAGTTGAATTGAATGAACCAAACAGCGCCTTTCTATAGGGGAAAAATTCAGATCTTGCCAAATGAGAAAGAGAAGAGAGTTTGTTTTTGTTTGAATAATAAGAGCAGCTGTTTCTGCTAATATTGTGATATTACCACTTGAGTGGGTCCCACTGGACCCCACTGGTTGTTTTACTTGTTCAAAGTTATACAAATCACTAGATTAACGGTGTCCCTAATTATGATTATGTGGTGTTGAATGTTCATGTTTGATTTGATCTTGTAGTGGAGATCAATTTGTTTCTAATATTAGAAACTACTACTCCATCAGATATATAGAGTCTAATTTTTTTATTAATCAGATATCATCGGCAAATCAACGGTTGAGATTAATCTCTTGAACTGTGTGAGAGAATTATAATAAATATTAAAAATAATTTTAAAAAACTAATATAATAAAAATCTTAAAGATTGAATTTTTAATCTAGAATTTTTTATTAAATAAATTGTAATATATTAAAATTAAAAATTTCAGGTGAATATATTTTTATAATATAACTAGTAAGATACCCGTGCTATCGCACGAGTCCCGTCTGAATTCATATTACACGTCGTGCAGTCTTATTTGTCAAGTTTGAATTTATTTTTCAGTTGATTAACATTCACATAGTTACAAATATAGACTAATAACATACATCGACTTTTAAATTTATAAATAAAAAAAACTCTTAGATTAATATATTTGACCAAAAGAGTATTAAGTCTTTAATGTTAATTAGATTTTGTTAAAAATATTTTACAATTTAATAAAAAATGAATTATATACTGAATTATTATAAAACAATAGAAAAAAATATTTAAAAGATGGACATTAAAATGAACAGTTTACAGTTGATATCTATAGATACGGTCACATCTACCCGTGGATCTATGCCTGCAAAGTCTTTCATTGCGATGAACAATCTACATCTATTAAATTGAGAAACAAATTGAAAAATAAAAATAACTCTTAGACTAATATACTTGAACAATTTATATCTGTTAAATTGAGAAATAAAAAGAACTCTTAATTTAATATACGACCAAGAGAGTATTAAGTCTTTATTATTAAATTATACTACGTGAATGTTAATATACTTGACCAAGAGAGTATACTTGACCAAAAACTCTTAAATTAATATAGTTGACCGAGACAGTATTAAGTCTTTATAAGTATTGAATAAGAAACAATTAATAGAAGAAAATTATGGAGTTAGGAAAAATGTAATTTAAGTGTCATAATTTAAAAGTATTAAAAACCATTAATTATATATAAGGAAAAAAAATTTGAAATAGTATATTATAAAAATAGCAATGAAAACTCTTTAAAAAAGACATTTAGAAAACCGATGCATTAGAAACCAATATGAAATTTGCAGTAGTAAGAAATTCGTGCTATCGTACGGTTCCAGTCTCGATTCACATTATATGTTTCTCACTCTCATTTGCCAAATTTGTAATTTTTTCCGATTTATAATAATTGAATAATAAATTGAACTTTTTCCATTTATAAAAATATTTGTAACTTATTTCCGTTTTAAAAAAAATGTATTGAAGCTTATTTTCGTATATAAAAATATTTAAATCAATATGTAAATTTTTCCTCGTTTATAAGCGCCTTTAACCTGTATGACAATTTATAAAACAAATTTTAATTTATTCATGTTAAAAACAATTGTTTTAATACTTCAATTTTTCTCCTATATAAAGATATTTGTAACTTTTTTTTTATAAAAATAATTGTAACTTATCCCGTTTATAAAGTTATTATAGTTTTTTTTCTTCGTTTATGAGCACCTTGAACCCGTGTAACTTATTCTCATTTATAGAAATAGTTGAATTAATTTTGTTTTTAAAATTAGTTATAACTTGTTCCCGTTTATAAAAACAATCGAAACTTATTTAAATTATAAAAATAATTGTATCATTAAGTTTTTACCTTTTATCATTAATTTTTTATGATTACCATTTAACATTAAATTTTCATGACTACCATTTAACATTTTTTTATCATGATTACCATTATAAAGTTAATTTGAAAAATTCTGATAATATTTTGTTATTTTATAAGTTTAAAAAAGTTACAAAATCTCAATTGACTTTATTTTTGTTTTATTAATCTTTTTATAAAAATCTAAATAATTTAAAATCAATAGCATTCAAAATCATATCGTTTTTTCTTAAAATAATTTTTAAATGCTATTTAAAATTATATGAATCTTATATAGTTTATTTTCATTAATTAAATTTAATTGAATTTTAATGGATCAATTAATCTTTTGAAAATAATATAATTGAATTAATTGATCAATTATAAAGTTACCATACTTATAATGGATTCTTTCAAAAGTATTTTATTAATAAGTATTAAAAATAAAGTATTTTAAAAAAATATTAGTAAAAATCGGGTGATTTTTATTAATATTCCATAAAAAATTATGATTTTAATATTTTTTTAGTAACAAAATATTATTTAAACTATAATAATACTTACTTGAAATTTTAAACAAATCACAATTTCGTTAATAGTTTTTTAATAAATTTGTTTAAAAATGATAGAAAATTTTATCAATTTCAATTGTTCACTTTATATATTTAATTTCAAGTTAATCATTACTCATTTTCGTATATTTAATTTCAAGTTAATCATTACTCACTTTATATATTTAAAAAATCATTTTATCATTTTGGAATAAATCATAAATTATAATTTATATGATTTTTAAGATATTTCTAATCATTTTATCAACTAATCAAAAATCATAATTTATATGAGAAATAATATTTCAATTTTTAAAAAAATATATCAATAGTATTCAAAATCATATAGACTTCTTAAAACACTTTTTTAATGCTATTTAAAATTATATCAATATTATATAGTTTATTTTCATTAATTAAATTTTAATGGATCAATGAATCTTTTAAAAAGAATCAATATGATAATAATAATTAATGGTAAGTTTTAAGGTATCATTTAATGGTAAGATTTTAATTACTAAAGAACAAATATAAATATTAAATATAATGGTTATGAAAGTGGGCATATTACACGTGATATTTTTCTATTTATTTATTTATTTTAGAGATATTTTTTCATTAATTGCAAAAATTCAAATTTTAAGCTTAAATTTTTCATATTCCAAGGGAATGTGCATTTTAAACCTTAGTCATATATACATTCTCTTTGGTATGTATTTACAACACACACTGTTTTATCATATTCTACCTAGTTCACACTAAATTCATATATACACCAGAAAACAAATTTTAAAAAAAATAGATAGGGAGACTCCAATTATCATTAAGCATCATCTTGTTTTTCAATATATTTGTTGAAATCAACTGCATCAAAGCAACTTCAATATAATTTATTGTGACAAATGGTAGATCTTCAATAACAGTAACATGATTTTCACTATTATTTGGTCTTCAAACAATTGATCTACAAATTGAATAATCCTAAAAACCAGAAACAACAAATGAGAGGAAAATAGATAATGGAAGAAGTAATTGTGAAAAAAAATCCATTAACCAAAAACGATTGGAAGAGAAGATAGGGAAATAGAGATAAAGAGAATAAAAATGGAGAATAAAAAAGAGACTTGAACATGGAGCCATTATTTAGGGATGAATAGGCGAGAGCTATACCTGATTTGAAAGGAGAAGAGTAATAGATTTCAGAATCCCGTAAAACATATTCCAAAAAAACCATACATCAACAAAATCTCAAAATCAATTTGAAACTGAATAGAGATAAAGAGGAAAAAATTGGAGAAAAAAATCCATTAGCCAAAAAT
This sequence comes from Vicia villosa, assembly GCF_029867415.1. Taxonomy (NCBI): domain Eukaryota; kingdom Viridiplantae; phylum Streptophyta; class Magnoliopsida; order Fabales; family Fabaceae; genus Vicia; species Vicia villosa. Next base: position 141,729,180 of record NC_081185.1, on the reverse strand, counting down.
GAATTAATTTGAAGTTGAATCAGTCTCAACCCTCTCATTTCTTGTTGTTCGGATTCTTTCAACTGTCTTCCCATCTCCGATTTGCATCATAGATTTTGAAAAAAAATCCATTAACCAAAATTGATGGGAAGAAAAGATATGAAAATAGAGATATAGAAAGAAAAAAAATGGAGAATAAAAAAGAGAGATTTGGAAGGAGAAGAGATGTGGATTTGATTTTGTAGTTCTTGATTCCAATTACCGTCGTTTCTATCACAAAGAGTACAATTAACTTACCAACTAAAACATTGGACTCGAACCTTCCATAGGTTAAGGTAGTAAACAGGAATGTCAGGAAGCATGTCAGGAATGTCTATTTTTTTTTCTTAACAGAAGTTGATCTACAGAAAACCAATCCAATTTGTAAGAATGATTCGTAGACTTAAAAGAGAAACAAAAGTTGATCCATAGAAATCTAATTAAGTTGATTCAGTAGATATATAACATAAGAAACCGTATAAAAATCTGTAAGGCCAAGAGTAAATGTATTTTTCGGTAGTGGAGGATTTTGTGTTTTCAAAAACGTTAAATATCGATCCAAATTATGAAATAATTATGTGTATTCAACATTAGCATTTAATAAGAGCTATTAGAGTTTTGTAATTTGTGTAAATAAATAAATAAAATAAAAAATAAATATAAAATAACAACAAAAATTAAGAGAGCGACACATCAGCAACAATAAATGCCAAATCAATATGGTTGAGTTATTTTGCTAAAAGTCATTTGTACCCATGGAATTAGAAAAGTTTTAGTACTTTTAGCAGAGGGCTTTAAATGGTATTTCCAGGTACTTTTGCTTTTATATATTAATAATAGATAATAGATGAAAAAATTGTTTTGTTTAAATATATTAATTATAGACTGACCCATTTTAAGAAAAGTCATGTAATTCAGTTTTTTTTAATAATTTAATTTATTCTTTTACTTTTTTTATAAATTTAATTATTGATCAGTTAGTTACTTGATATTCTTTTGGTCAAGTCTTACCTTTTTGTTATCGATTAGTCTAAGCTATTTAATTAAAAGACAATGTGATTTGTTCCAATTTAATTAATATGAAGTTACATGAATTAAATATATTTCAACTTTTTATTTTATTTTATGACATGTTCAATAGATTGTTTCTTGTATAAATAATATTTTTTTAAGAAGTAAATAATATATTTTCGAAACAGAAAAAGTATTAAATATTTCCTAAAGATTTTTTTATAATACTACATTATAGTCAAATTAAGCTATAGCCTACAGTAAAAGCATTATGAAGAAAAGACAATAAAGCAAACACATTTACGGAAAATACAAACACGTGTTTTTTAGGTTTTTTAAGAAATTAAAAGTCAGTTTTTGAATAAGAATTTTGTATTAATTACTTTGACAAGTATTTGACTTCTATTTTCAAAAGAAAATTCTTTTAATAAATTTATTACCAATATTCTATTTATCAGCATAACATTAAGTAATAAATGTTATATGTTGATTTGATTTTTTATTAAAACCCTAGCTCAATGGATTGTGAAATTTGTATGGACAACCATGCTCTAAAAACAGACTATTAGGTCGTCATATTTTTTAAATATAAAAACTTATATATTATTTTGAATTTAAGGGTAAAAAAGGGGAGTATGGATACGGCATCTTGTTCCCTACCCACACTTAGAAAAAATCTTATTTAAACATATATTTAGATTATTTTGGAATGAAAAATTGATATCCGCAAGGAAAACTATGTCTCTTATGACAACTACGATACGTCTTGATATCTAATAATAACATGAATATGTAAGATTATTACTTCAACACTTAAGTTATTAAATAGCAGAGAAGTGAAAACGCGAGTAAGAGTAGAATCATACCTATAAATATTGTGTGGTGTAATTTATATATGGAAGATAATTAGAACTGTTTTGTATTCTCCGCGTGAGATGCAGGAAACCGTTTTGATCAAATCTAACGGTGGGTGATTTTTAGCGGAAGAGGTTAAATGCTGAACCCCAACATATATACACTTGATCCTTAACTACTTTATGGAGGTTTCTTTTGGATCAAACTCTCTTGTGATTGGGCTTTCCGCCTTTTTGGGCATTTGGCAGGATTGAAACAGTTGTCCATAAGACTTTGTTATTGCATAATAATGTGAAGGTTTGAGATTACTTAGCCGACTTCGTTCGTAGTCTTGGTCTTTCTGGAAAACTCATGATTCGTCGAAGTGAAAAAGATTAGTGAGTGAAAGCAAGTTGTCTCGAGAATATGCGCATTAAATGTCTTGCAATATCCTTTTTACACGTGGCCCTAGGTCTCTAGAGTAGGGCGCAATATTGTCGTTTAGGGTACTCAAGTGTCATTGCAATATCCAGGTAGATATTTCCGTTGATGTCATGTGCTGAACTCCCTTTCATTTTTGAGTCATAGATCCGCCTCCCTTGTTTCGCTAAATAAAGGTGGCTTCTCCCCCACTAGTTACGTTTTTGCTTTTTATTGAAACGTTCTCTTCTTAGTCAATTCCTCCGACCTCAACATTGTGTTAGCTTTATCTTGCCATTATCCCAAGGTACCGTTTATACCCGTCTTTGATTATTGTTGTTGTTGCCATTCTTTATTTTAGACATCACCAACCTAGGAAATCTTCTTGCAAAATTTATGGATGTATCTAGTGGAGACGAGATAAGTGAGGCCTCGATACGCACTAGAGACAAGATAATTAACCCAAAGGTATTGAAAGTTGCTCTTATGGCAATGGTACCTCCCCATGTGAACTTCGTAGCTCTTAGTAATAACTTCGACTCTAGGGAGTTTTGTTGATTGTGGCAGCGATCCTATGGGTCCTTAGAGTAGTTAGAATGCAGGGGCCTATAGAGGAAGGTAAAGGAGATAACTTGGCTAATCGTGACACTATGGAAGTTGGTCGTGGCTTCTCCTTCCTTGAATTGTCTATGATGGATCTAAAGTTTTTTAAGGAGTACCAGGGTGATCCAAGGGCTCGCCCTTATATCAAAGCCTTTAGGTCCCTGAATGGTCGATAACTGGGTGGCGAGGAAGTTAAGCAACACCTTGAAACTCAAGCTCGCTCTAGAAATCACAATCATGTTTTTCTTTTTGTTGATAGTGATGAGGAGATGGTTTGGAAGGAACAACAAGGCCTTGAACTTCCTGCAGATGCCAACTAGTACCATTATATGGATATAGAGGTGGCGAGGTGACGAATTCTTTAGCAAGTGTACTAATACGGTCGAAGTAATAAAAATAAATTTGTCTTCATAGGGATTGCAAATTTAAACAAGGTTGTAATCATGCAATTTAAAGTAAATACTGGGGATGGGGGTTCATATTGGTTGTGCGCAAATTAATTACGCGAATAAACCAACAAAAGATACGAAAATAAGAAGGCGATTTTATCTTATTTGAATCCCTTAATTTTCTCTGTTGATAATTGTGCATTACTTGAATCGAATTGACTTTATAATATTACAACGAATTAACAATGTCATTGTACCCAATTCTTTGGTGTACAACTCACTAATTTAGATAACAATTCCCTAATTCCTTAGGCGAATTCAAAGCAAAACTAGGCGATCTACGTGCATTAATTCTCTAGCCACAACTTATAACTACCTATTCCTAGTTAATTATTAAGTTGAACAATTACTCTATATCTGATCGGTAGACTTTCAGTCAATAATCTCTACTCATCTAAATTCACTTTACGCGCTCGTCATCATACAAAGAGCATTATGAATAAATTCAATTGAATGAAAATTATACATTTAAAACGTTCAAATAACATCAAACAATTATATGATCCAATGTAGTACAATTAAGTTCATTTTCTAAGACCTAATCAAAAGAATTTTAGCTAGGTATGATATTTTGAAATGGTAGACTAACACCTTTGGAGTTAAGTACCTAATTTTCCTTACGTTACCATGTTCCTTTCATATTAATCTTTTATCTGGTCAATCGGTACTAGAGAATGCATTATGTTGGTCCTATTTGTATTTCTTTTTTTTTTTTTACAATTTTTTTTGAAGAACTCATTTTAACTTCTTATTTTCTTTATTTCTCTTTTTTTTCTTCTTTATTTTGACCATTTTTTTTCTAGTACCCCAACCCCAAACTTAAATGTTGCCAACTTCCAAGAGCAACTCCAAACTTATAGTTTTGCATAAGATAAGGAAACTAAATTTTCTACCTAATTCCAAGGAGGGTGGAAATATTTAATTTTTTAATACAATGGCTGTATAATAGGCTATGTCACCGAAAGAAGGGCTCAGGCTCAAAGTGGTTAAACAAAGGATATAAAATTTTATATGGGTTGGCTTAAAAGGCTCAGTTTTTTCACAAACAAATTCTCAGTGTGTAATTTATCAGACCAATAGATTATGTAGAAATAAAGAAAATTCTAGAAAATAATAATTGTATGAATACTCTCATAAGAAGGAAAAGTAAACCGTGGATTTTTTGGTTCAAACCTTACTAGTTAAGGTATCTAGAGATTGAGTATAATTCAGTTGGTTGTCCTTTTTCTTCATAAAATGTCAATATGCAGTGAGGACTTCTATGTTGATCAACTCTTTTTGTTCATGACTTCTTTTTGCTTTTCATAGTGTCATTAGTAAGGTAGCAAACCATTATTTGAAAGAAACAACAACAACAATAATAAACTTTTTCATTCAGTAAAAAATAGAGAAGTATTACAAAAGGGAAAAAAGTATTCTTAGAAGCCAGATAATACTCTTGATTGAATCAAAGTACAATAATGAAAATACTGTGATTAAGGAGTGGTTCGATACGTCCAAAGAACATGTCAAAGTTTTTCTGCTCAATTTCCTTTGGCACCCTTGAGTGTATTCTACAATCCCCTCATATGGGTGTTCCATTGAAGTGAAACGATACTTGATCCTCAAATATTTGAATTGTGTTTTCATATGATTGCACTTGAATCATGTTCCATTATCAGGGACGAAAGATTACGTGACAACGTAACTTGCCAAAATACTTCTCTTGAATATTTTTTATATATTGGTTACAATGATTTTCGCTAAGGATTCCACTTCTACCCTCTTCGTAAAATCATCAACCCCATGATCAGCAATTCTAGATACCTAGGGGCTAAAGGGAAAAGGTCGAGAATGTCCACGCTCCATTGTAAGAAAGGCTAAGGTGATGTTAACAAGTTTAACTTATATGGACATCCCTATGCTTTTGACATCGTTCACACCTATTTACACAGTCTTTGATGTCTTGGACCATAAATGACCAATAATATTATGCTTTGAGAACTTTCTTGGCTAAAGCCCTGGCCTCGGGGTGTTTCCCGAATATCCTTTCACGTACCTCAACAAGGGCACATGTGGTTTTTTTTATAAAAAATTTATGGTATTTCAATAAGGGTTATCTTATGTATAGGACTCCTTCTAATATATGTGGAACCTTGTTTTGCAGGTAATACACTCTGAACAAAAACATCTTTTTTTGATGATGACAATCACTACGATGACAACTATGATAAGCCAAGCATGAACGATTAAGCGGTTAAAGATACAAACCTAAAGTATTATGGTTTGATTAAATTGATTATCCAATGAGGAAAAATTAAATGGAAATAATCTAAAGCCTTGTATAAAGAGATCTGATGTAGTGTCAACATAAAGAGTAGTATCTTACAAAGGCTTGTAGAAAATGAGTAATCTCTTAATTTAGTAAATGAGTGAACATATGTAAAGCAAATGGCCTTTTTTGTAAAAGCACAATGATAAAACACATACACACAATTTTTCAAAATAATTTACCAAAAGAAAATACTATGAAAAACATCTCAAAGTTGTATCAGATGGATTTGAAGCAGTCAAAATAGGCATGGGCAAAAATGTGATTTTTCTAATCGGTTAGAGTATATGCCCAATCGATTAGAAATGCATAAACTTAAGGCCCAAGATAGTTTGAACGCGCATTGATTTTGTGCAACGAGTAGATATCTTAACCTTCTATTTAGAGAACTTACAAATATATATTTACACCATTGTTGAAGCAGGCATAGCGGCAAGTAACAAAAGATTTGGAAATATTCTTCCGGTATTTATCGTGTCCATAGAGATGGTGAGAATGCCATTCAACCGTTTCTATGGCTTCGAACTCTGGTTGAATGGGTAAAAAGTATAAAAATGGAAAGTAAATATCAACACAAAAGAATTCATTCTTCGAAAAGAGAAGACTTATCAAGCATTGCATATGATCTACTTCTCACAAACTTAAACTTGTCAACCAGTTATACTCAACCTACGATACTCGTTTATGTTGAAATTCTGGTGTGACAGATCCAAATGTCGAGAAAGATGTCAAGACATCCAGTCTGTCAAGGAAGACTACAACAAAATACAGACACACAATTATGAGTACTGAAACATAAAGAAGACAAGTAATTGTTTACCCAGTTCGGAGCAACCTCTCCTACATCTGGGGGCATACCAAGCTATGAATAAGATCCACTATTAGCAGTATTAATTCGAAGCTAAACTCACCATCTAAAACTTCTCACTTAATCCCTACCCAATGCAATCTCTACCTTAGAAGATCCATCTAAGGCACGAGGAACCCACCTCAATTTCCTAATCTTTCACCTGTACTAATTAACCTTTCAGAAGACATACTTCCATGATAATACCTAGCCAAGCCCCCTTGACTAAGAACAATAACTTAGAGTTGCTTAAAAGCTTCCTCCAATAACAATACACCTTTTGCCTACAGACTTCAAGGTGAACAACATGTCTCTAGCTTAAAAGCTTCGAGACCTACACAGTGACCTTCCTACAACCCGGGAGGTTCACCTAACCTAGCCCTAACGATTACATCTTTTCAATACTTGGCTGGCTTACTAAACCTAGGTTACAATGCTTCTATTTATAACCTATTCCCAACTGGACTTGGGCTTCTAATCGTAGCTTCTTTTCTGTTACACATATGTAGTAACTTTTGCTACAAGCAAGGTCTTCAATCTTAAGCTTCCTAAAATATCTCCATATTTAGAAACTATATAATATTCATATTCTTTGAATATTCTTCCATGATTCTTCTGATTGATTCTTCAAACCTGTTTCGCAAATCACATCTTGATTGATTGATTGCATTGTATCCCTGAATATTCTAGAATGCACGGTAGTAATTAAATCACATAGATTTAATTAAAACTCTTCACTTCAGCTTAGGTATGATGTAGTAACATCCCATGTGACATGTTATTCCAGATGTTGAATTACTTCAACATAACATGTTCTTGGCATTCCACTGGGACTCTTGATGTACCTGTTCTTTTTATATATTACATTACTGACACTATTATTTGTTTTACAAAAATTAAGCCAACTCACCAACTAGAGAACCAACAAATGTCATTATGTATCTCTCACATCAGTGTCCATCTCTGGAGCACCTACGGGATCAACTCAAAACCAAGGTTATCTCTAATGCAAAGTTGCGAGAACATCTGTATTCTCGAGTCATCAATCTCTCGCGTGCCGCTCAAACACGAAGGTATTAAGCTTTGATACCCACAGTGATTGTTATCTCTAAATCTATCTATAGAGTTCAAAAACTAATAGATAATCATCATAGATAAGGATTCAAGAAGTTTATCAATAAAGCAACACAAATCCTAAGCACAGAGCAAAAATCTAAGACAACAATCAACACATATTTGTAAAGCAAGTTTTATATAACGCCATGGGCGATAAATATACATGAGTTCAAAGTAAATACATACACAAAATACATACACAAAAAACAACTATAAGAGAATACACAAAGAAGAAGAGAAATGAACCGAAGATCTCCCGGTTTGTCAGCTCCGATTGACGATCAATCCACCTTCAATCATCCAAATGCAAGTTCCATAGTTGTTTTCTAAGCTAATCTAACCAAAAATTGATGTTGATGGTGTTGGGATTCAAAAATACCCAACCCATGATCTAAAAATGTGATTTTTGCCCTTTTTAACAAGTCTGGAAATCGCAATCTCGCTTAGCGCACTCTGCTGTCATGAAAAAAAATCAGATTTCATTTTCATCATAACTTGAGAACCGTAACTCCGATTTGCGCCCGATTTGAAGCATTGGAAAACTTATTCGATGCTCTATCTAAAAATGACTAAATAGAAACTAAATTGATGATTTTTATCATCCTTATTTTGAGCCTTATTCTTTGATGAATTTGTAAAATTTGCATTCTTGAAGCTTAGCCTTTGGTCTTTATTACTCAATGCTCCAAATATGCATGAATACCTACAAAATGAATGGAAAACTATTAATCGGTACATAAATGAATAATAAACACAAGTTTGCACATTTTTACACAGAAATTGAGATTTTATTATAAAAACGGAATGAATAGAATCGATAAGTGCCATAAATATATACTCATAATAACAATATTTTGGCATTTATCAACCATCTAATCGATTATCAACACGCTCTAATAGATTATATAACGATAATATGCATTGATTGCAAATTCTTTTTGAGAAAACCTCAAACCTATAAATAGAGGCTCATTTTCTCATTCTAAACCATCTAGAATCGTGTTTTAACACTTTCATCTCTCACTCGTGTTTCTCTCACTAAATGTTTTAACCAAATAATTTTGTGAGAAAAGTTCCTTTGTTAGTGAGAATATATCTATAATTCTGGAAAGGACAGAATTATTAAATTTAACAAGGAAATCTTTTGTATACCCCTTGGTTGAATACTATCTATTTTGGGATTCATTTGGGTTATAAGCTCATCGTATAAAAGGTATATATTTTGGGGATTGTATGATTAGTCTTATGTTTAGTTGAAGATTAGCCAGTGTTAAAATCTTCATAGGTTCTTGGCCCGCCCAGTTAAAACCAATATAGGTTGAAGCTTAGCCCGGTATTAAAAGCTTCATCGATTCGAGATCAACCCGATTAAAATCTCACAAGTTTTTGGTTGGCTTGGTTAAGACCAAGGTATTGAGCTTAGGTTTTTTGGAACTTGAAGACTACCCGCTCAAAGGTCTGTGTTCGTGGAAAAAATACTAACCGCTTCAATCCACTGTTAGGAAGGAAGATTGACCGTTTTACTCTCAATAATTTATTGAATAGAAGACGCAAACACCCACATTCATCGTCTTGTAAAAATTGGTTGAAGATCTACCAATATTTCCTTGTATACAAGGGTTCGTGAGTCTTTCTTACTAAAAGCTCTCAACTATTATTGAAAATTCTCAAGATCAATTCTTGGGGAGATGAGTAGGTCCTTTTTATTTGAATGAATCTCTATAATTCTTGGTGTCCCTCTTTTCCCTTAACTTTTATTTTCCACATTTATTCTTTCCACTGCTTAGTTATTTTTTAAAATATTTTTAACCTAATTTTTGCATTATAAATAGAGGTCATTTTTTACACAATGAAGAGAATTACACCCAAAATTCTTCCAAGCCTATCCTTATTTTTCTAGTAAAAAAGCCAAATATCCCTCACCCCCCTTTTCACATTTTCCCACTTTTACACTAAGCACAACACCAACTATCATCAGAATTGCTTAACACCATTCACCAGAACACCAACCTTTGACGACAAGCTCCACGGAAGCCACTCCTTGTCGGATCCGTGATCTCCTTTTTGTCAGGCTTGGTACCCTTTTTTTCTTTCGGGTTTGATTTTATGCTTAGTTGTTGCTTTATTCTTGTTCATAAATGGATGGTATGAAAATTTTGAGATAAAAAAAGTTGTGACAAGAAGGGAGAAAATGGAAGGGGGAAACGAAATAGAGAGGAATAAATCTGAATACTTGCTTATCTTGTTTCATTTTTATTTTGTTTTATTTGTTTCTTTTTATTGCCACAGGGAAGCGAGGGGCACTAGTTGCACCAGTAATGACGATTGAGGCAGAATCTTGCCCTTTGATCCTCTTAAATTTATCCTTCTAGTCCTTTTAAGGTTTTGAGTGGGGGACTTAGCCATTTTCTTCTTCCAAGACCACATAAGGCCACCCAACCTTTTTTGACGTTGGCTTTGACGCCATAGAAAGAGACAAATACCTCAAAGGTAGGAAAGACTCCTAACCACCGACATATAATTTCAAACGCTCTTATGATACCTCTGATGTTGGGTATAATCTAAGATGGAGCATTGTTTAACGTCGCTAGAAATTCAGCTTCAAACGGTGTAAAAGGTATTAAAACCCCTAAATCATGAATTACAAGGAAATGAAAGTAGAAGTATGGGTGGGCGAGCCATCCAGGGAGGCAATATTGACCCTCTCCCCCTCAAAACCTGGTTCCAAAATCACACCGTCCTTATGTCCAACGTTGGAAGTCTAATTTCTTGCCGAAAAACAACAATCCTCTCCTCAATAGAGTACAAAGATGCAAAGTCATGGACGTTGAAACATTTAGCATTTGTTTCCACCTTTGATTCTTAGTAAGAACATGAAGAACAGCATAATCACTTTCAAAACTACCAGGGCTCTCAAAGCTCCAAAGGCCTAATTCACGACCCTAATGCGCAACCACTCCTTAAAATTCTAAAATCTAATAATTACGATCAAGAATAGAGAAAGTACATGAAGAACATAATCATAAATGCAATCATACTCAAGAACTTGTGAAATGGACGCACTTGCAACTATAAGAACTCTCAACTAATTGGATGGAAGTTTAGAGTGAGAGAATGTAGAAAATATAAAAGGATGAAAACTAAAATCTTTTTATAAGGTGGGAAGTCCAATTGTATGGGTAATTTACTTCCTTTACTAGACACCTCAATAGTTACAAGAAAGAGGAAAGATTCTGCACGTTAGAGATACATGTAAGGAGAAAGACGAAATTTGGCTTCGCGAGGAAAGTCATCATCGACCGCATTCAACGTAACACATGCTTTTACTCAACTGACATTTGAATTCGTTCAACTGAATGACATTTGATTTCCATTAGCTGATGGTGTATGATGGTTTATATCATTGACACTTGGGGGTATTACCCTATACTATATTCACGAGGCTCTCCTAAGGCTTGAGAGTCTGGCCTTGCACGTGAGAGGCTCGCCCTAGGCCTGCATGAGGGACTCATCCATGTCAAGGAGAGCAAGACTAAATCACTTTGTCGTTTTTAGGCCCTCGTGTTTGAGGGACTGTGTATTGGTATATTTGAAAAGGATCCGTAAGGGGCGAAGTGAGATGGGAAATGCATAACGTATCACCCAAACATCCCCCTCCTAGCCGCTCGTTTATTAGTTTGAGCGTCCGTCTTTTGGATGGGGCGTCCATATCTCAGATGAGTAACGTTCCAAGGAGAATATGGAAGTGGCAAGTTCCAATCTACAACAAAACTAAGTGGGAGTCCAGGGGGGAATACATCACGTTGTCCCGAATAATGAGGGACTAACTGCCCCATTCCCACGCTCTTGTAAGTGGTTTTGATTTTCTGGAAGTCTGTGATTCAAAAACTGAAATTCCTATAAATACAATAACCTTGAGTTTGAGAGGGGAATCTGATCTCATTTACGTAAACCCCAATTATATACAACTTCTCAACTTCCTATGTGAGCTAGTTTTAAACTCTACAATAAATCTTTAAATATTATCGTCTCTCTGACATCCCTTAATCATTAGGAATTATCACACGCTCAACTTTTAACAAATATAAAAGTTTTAACAAATATAAGGAATTATCATACCCTTGAAACATCTTCCAACTTATTAAGTGATGTTAAGTTTAAAATGTAATAGTCAATGCTAAAAAATCTTTCAGTTTATTCAATGATGTTAAGTTCAAATTTGATTAGTATAAATACTAAAACTTTGAAAGACAAAAATTAAATATTTTGTGTCACTTTCGTAGTCCTATCTAACACGCGGATACAAAATTCATATAAAAAGAATTAAGATTCTTCATATTGTGATAAATTTTCATCACTATTTTAAGTGTATATTTATACTTAAAATGAATTTAACATAATTACTATATAAAAGGTTAGGAACATATTTTTCTCTGTTGTATAAGCGAGTTTTGCTTTACCTATTGTATAAAATAGAATTAAATTTCAATTTGGTAATACAAATATTCTTTATCTTAACTCTTCATAGCATCTGACTCACTATAATTCAACATTCTCTCTTTTCACCACCTGTGCGAGGATATTGTTTTTACAAGAAATTTGAGTTCTCTGTTAAATAAGTTTCAATAGATTTAGACTTGAATCGTAAATGAAATCACTTTCTTTTTAATTATTTTAAGTACTCTCAATATGTCTTAAAGTTGGAACGTAGGAATACCAAAGATAATTCAGCTTATACTCAAGTTTGCACAAAACTGATGAAAACTCGAATGTAAGGAAAAGATTCTGGAATTTTTCTAAAGAAGATAAATGTTTTGGTGTTATGATTTATGAATCCGGAATGAGTTATTTATAGGTCATGTTAGTGTTGTTTCAGCAACACTTTTACCAAAGGATGAATGATTTCGCCTACAACAACACTTTTCAAGAGTTGCATATTTTCATTCCACAGTTATTCACAAAGTGTTGCCCTTTTGTAAATTAAAAATTCAAGCCTAAGCAACGATAAAAAAAATAGGAGCAAAAACTATTTGCCATATGTGGCGGCTTTCCGCCACATGCCGGCCGCTGGAGCGCCATTGGCGCCGCCGTATAACACCGCGAGTAGCCCGATTGCTCTGATGCGTCGTGTTCAAGTGCCACCTACAAGTCGCCACTAGCATCTCTACGCCTTCGGACCTGGTCCCGGTGCGGTGAGACAGTGCATGGAGGAAACAAGTGTTATAATGCTTGAGACCACCACACTTGTTCATGTTACACTTTATCCTCTTTTGTCCTTTAGTTGAGTTGATGAACATAACTATTTATAAAAACTTTTAATGTGAGTGTTACTTTCTATATCATATTTATTGGCACTTACTCACTTCCACTTTTCTAACGATCATTTTGAAACATTCCCATAAACATTTATTGTTCATAAATTACAAAATTCACTGAATTCCAAATTATCTCATATCAAAGACAAAGCTTCTCTTAATTATTTTGGCAGTACACTTGATTATGATTTTGAATCATATGCAATGAAATTTTTCAATGAGGTTTAACATTTTTTATTTGAGTTTCTATGAAGATTAAGATTAAAGATAAAGAGAAAATTTATAAAAAATAAACTTTTGTAAAAATAAAACAATAAAAGATGAGAATTTCTTTAAAGACTCCCTACCTTATTGAAAATCTGCAGCGAAATTTCCAAAATGCTCCTATATTTCGGAGATGAATCTTCGAAATCACTTTTTTTTTTTCTAAAAAAAAGTTGACTTTAAAAGTGCACTTCCGAAAACACCAAAAAAAAGGTGTTTTCGGAGATGCATTTTCGAAAACACAAAAAAAAAAAGGTGTTTTCGGAGATGCATTTCCGAAATCAACTTTTTTTTTAGAGAGGGGGTGCCTTCGGAGATGCATATCCGAAATATTCTAATTTTTGGTCTTGGAATGTTTCGAATATTCATTTCCGAAAAAATTCAATAATTATTAAAAAATTAAAATCAAGGTGAATCAATACAATTAATAGTATAATTAATTGTATTAATTAAAATATATTATTAAATATATATCATTATAATCAAGATATAATAATAATAATATTAACCTAATAAATATTTAAATTAACATTTTATTTTTATATAAAAAATTAATAATAATAATAATGATATTTATTTTCTATTTTTTTATTATACATAAAAGAAATTATTTTATAAACTAATTTTCAAAAACAAATTTATAGTTATAAAAAATCATTTTATAAACAAAATTTCCTAAACAATTTTAAAGTTAAAAATTATTTTACTAACTTATATAAATTAAAAACATTCTAATTTCATAAGTAAATTTTGAATTATATAAAATTAAATATATAATTTATTTATTCATTAAATAAAATTAAGACAAAATTTTTGTTTAATTTTTTTAAACTAAATGAAAAATGATTTTTTATCATAATTAATTATTAAAACAATTTTTATATTTTTAATTTTTATTTATTATTTTGAAAAACTATCTAATTTGAAATTTATATTAAAATATGAATAAAATAGTAAATAATTTTATTCTTATTTGATCTCTTTTATTTTAAAATTTTGTTGAAATTATTAATGTATTTATTTTTTATATAATCATAATTATTGTGTATTAGTTATAGTTTTAGTAATTATTAATATGAAGTTTATTTATCAATTTTAATTGAAATTAGAATAGAAATATCAATCGTATAATTATTCATTATTATTATTTATAACTTATAAATTATATCAATTTTATAATATATGAATTAATCAGTATTCTAAAAAAATTTAATTTTTGGGATATTTTCGGATGTCCATATCCGAAAAAATGTCAGACTATTTTTTGGGGTTTTTTTTCGGATATGCATTTCCGAATTAATCAAAATCTCAATTTTTTTGGTGTTTTGGAGATGCATCTGAGAAAATCTTCGAATTCTAGAAAAATCTAAAAAAATAAAAAATACTTGAAAATGCATTTCCGAAATAGGGATATTTTTAGATTTTCGCCGAAGATTCTCCGAATAGGAGGTCTGTAAAGAAAATCTCTAAAAGATTACTTCAACCTAATTAATTTAATAACAAATATAACATAATTTGATCACTTTTTCATGAATTTTGAGCTCTTGCTATTGTTGAGGTCGTCTTTGAAGCTAGCCTACATGATCTAAAATATATTATATTATGTTTTATAATTTTTATTTATTTTGTGATAATTAAATCGCTTAAGCTGTACAACACCAAACTTAAGAGGACGACTCTCAATATTATTTATTTATTTTTTATATAATTAGTTTATTATTCTTATCAACATAAAAATCATTGATATGAATATACTATTTTCTCCATTGATTAATCATAACTTAGTATTGGACAATTAAATAAATTAAAATGACCCATATTTTCAGACGATGATAATAATAATAATAATAATAATAATAATAATAATAATAATAATAATAATAATAATAATAATAATAATAATAATAATAATAAACAATTTATTTATTATTTCATTTATTTTTCAAGATAAACTATTATTTATTATTAAGATTCAAATATGTATTTATCAATTTAGAAATCTAGCTTCTTCAACAACTGACAACAACAATTTGGTCAAGAGAAGAAAAAATTTGTTGACAAGAACATTACTGGTTTCTCCAAGCTAAAACGCGTGAATCGCATTAAAGATCAATACGTAGAGTCACATGAAGTCATGAATGGGCACAAGAAAGGTGTGCTCATTTTCAATTCATTTTCATCTCATAAAATAGTTTAATCATTTGTCACATAAATCTATTAGGAGTGACAAGAAGATCACAACTTGGCGGATCCAATATCTAGGTTGAAGGGTGGGAATAGGCCACCTGATCTAATATCTAACCGGATCTACGGTCTAACCTACGCAGGCTCATGTCAGATTAAATTTTTTTAAGTAGAATAAGACTCCGGTTTTTTTATAAGTCTATTTAGTTAAAAAGACTATGTCACCGACCATAAAAAAAATCTTTTAGGCCTTTGAAAAAACCAGACTCATACCAAAAAATAAGTCTATGATAGGCCATCGGCCAAACTTAAGCTTTGTAATTTTTAACAAGCCAGATTAAGGCTTGACAAACCTAACTTGGCCCAACCTATTCTCACCCCTAGGTGTTAGTTTTGAACGTTTGTCTTCTATGTAGTCTTATGTTATGATATTATTTGAATAATCAACTTATTGTCAAATTTGTTGAACATACCTTTTTCAATGAAAATCATAAGACAATTGTTCATTCATAAAAATTGGTACTGTTAATAAAAGAGACATTGGAAGATGAGTTGCACAAGTGTCTTTGCTGAGAAGCATATTCCAAGAGAGAGACGTTGGAAGTTAGTACTGTTAAAATTTTCATCTTCTGTGTAAAGGCTTTATCCATGGTGTCTTTCTCAAGCATGTTGGGGCATACTAAAAAGGTTGTTTCACTAAACCTTGAGCCTTGCACTAGAAAGCCATAGCTGACTTTCTCCATAATTTGGCTTTTGACAAGATAAAACTGTTTTTCACAGAGTACGAACCATAGGTGTTCTACTTTGATTTCCAGGTCACCAAAATCTGAGTTATCATTAAAAGGTTAGATTTAAAGTGTTGAGACATCAGATTTTGACACATATGTTATTGAAGACTGGGTTAGTTGGCGATTGTCAAGTGTTTGTCTAGACATTAAAATTCATTGTTTGATTCAAGTTATTTCAGTTTTATAGTCTTTGGTCCTTATATATGTGGATTAGATATTTTTTATGTTGCTGGTTTTATAATGACTCTATTACTTTATGTGTCTGCTGCTACCTTAATTTGTTTCTGCACAATGACAATCTAGATATGGTATATGGTTATGTTAATGCTTTTTGATATTTCTCTAGTTTTTATTTTCAAACCTTATTGTGGCAAAAGGGGGGAGTAATGTTGTGTGCATGCATGTATGCGTGTGTGTCTGTCTGTGTGGAATAAAGTGAGCTCATGTTTGGTGTTTGATTTGATCTCTTGATGTGTACTTTTGATGTGTAGCAATCACCTTCACTTTGCATGATCTTTGATAATATCTTTCACTTTTGTGTATGTTCTGATGTACTTCTGATGCATGCTCTGAGAAGTGCTTCTATGTGTTTTCTTATATGTGATTTTTTTGTGAAAAGTTACACCTGCACATCTTGTAAGAATTATAAGAGTTATTTTAGCCAATATTTTCTTAAGGGAAGATTGTTGTTCCTTTGATTGGATGCTTAATGCATAACAACATGGGTAATACAAGATATATATTGTGACGAGACATCACATGGCACAAGATGTTCCAGCATGTCTGCAGCATGTGGCCCCAGCCTATAAGCCAATGTTAGTGAGTAAATCTCAGCGTGATTATCTTTGATTCCAAGGAGATTGGTTGTTGTATCTTTTAAGAATATGTTTTTTAGGAAGATGTGATAAAAAGATTGTTCATGATCAAATCAAAATAAATAAGATTTAATTTGCAAATCAAATCAAATCTCTACATGGATGTTTTTTAAAAGAAAATCAAATTTGCATCTAAATCAAATCTGGTTGTTCTCAAATCTGAAGTCTATTGGAGAAAAACCTAGCATATGGTTTGCTATATAGGAATACTCATTCCTAATAAAGAAAACATGAGCAAGAGTTGAATATCTAGTGTATTAGGGTTTGTTCTTTGAGTCTATGTTCCAAATCTAAGGCATAGCTGTTAGTTATGTTAGTTAAGTTGTAACTCAATAATCATTGATGCGTTTTATGTATTGATCACCAAGTTTAGTGATTAAGAGAAAGTGAGAGGGATTCTCATATTTAGGGGAAGTCCTAAATAAAGACACATGTAGTATTAGGTAGAAAGGTATTAAACAAGGTTTATTCATCTAAGACTTATTATATTAATACTATTGAGAGTGAATTTATTTTCTTGGGTTGGAAGCCCCCTAAACGTAGGTGACGTTACACCAAACTTGGTTAACAATCCTTTGTATCCTTTATTGGTTTATGATTTATTTTCTAGACTCTGTTATAAGAACGTTATACACATTGTCCCAGACATTGTATTTAACATGTGTCATGCAAACAAGAATTTACAGTATTTGCACCTGTGGTTAGAATTGAAACCATTAGGCTAGTTGTTGGTATTGCAAATAACAACAATTGGTCAGCTTGCCAAATGGATGTCAAATTTGCATTTTTAAATGGTCCGTTGGAAGAGGAGGTGTATGTGGCACAAGCACTTGGTTTTGTTGTAAAAAATCAAGAATCTAAGTTCTATAGATTGAAAAAGGCGTTGTATGAGCTGAAGCAAGCACCAAGAGCTTGGAATTAAAGAATTGATGGGTTTCGGAAGGTGCTAGGATTTGATAAATTTGTATCCGAATATGGTGTGTATGTGAAGAAGGATAAAAGCAAGTGTTTATCCTATGTCTCTACGTTGATGATTTACTAATTATGGGCAGCAATGAAGTTACATTACCGAGTTCAAGGGTGACTTAATGAAAGAGTTTGAAATGATCGATCTTGGTATCATGACATATTTTCTCGGCATTGAGTTTCACGAATCCGAAAAGGGATTGGTTATACGTCAAAGGAGGTATGCTCTTGAGATATTGAAGAAGCTCAAAATTGAGTATTGTAATGTGGCAACTACCCCTGCTGAGCCAAGAATGTAGGTGTCAAAGAATAAAGACAAGCAGAAAATTAATCTAACACAGTACAAGAGGTTGTTTGGATAATTGCGGTACTTATGCAATACAATATCGAACTTGGCATTTAGTGTTGGCATAGTGAGAAAATTTGCGGGGAAGCCAAAGGCATCACACTTGAAAGCAGTCAAGAGATTTCTGAGATACGTCAAAGGTTCGATTGACTGCAGAATTCTATTTCCCGCAACGAATAAAGGTAGAAGCTGCAAATTGATCGGTTATACCAACTCAAACTGGTGATGAGATAAAAATTATAGAAAATCCACTGCTAAATACATCTTTATGTATGGAGAAACACCAATCTCTTTATATTCTAAGAAGGAACCATTTGCGGAGGTCTCTTCTTACGAGGCCAAATACATTGCAACGTCTATGTGTACGTGTTAAGTTGAATGGTTGATAAAATTGATGAAGGAGTTTTGCAGCAAAGAGTATGGAGTTGTGACTTTGATGATAGACAATATTTATGCTATAAACCTAGCTAAGAATCTTATTGCACATGGGAGTAGCAAACATATATATATATATATATATATATATATATATATATATATATATATATATATATATATATATATATATATATATATATATATATATATATATATATATATATATATATATATATGAGTCAGGATCAAATGACACCAAGGTGTCAAACTTTGTAACATGACACCTTCAAAAACTCTTTACCGCATATTCGTATAACAAATCCACTGTTGGATTGAAAGATTTTATCATATAGATCATGTATATAAATTTAACATCAATCAGAAATTATTTGGTATGTCAACGAGATGCATAAAAACGAACATCTTACAAAAGCTCATGAGAACCGTTAATTTATATCATTCTCTTTAACATATCAAATGATATTCAGTTGTTGTGAAATTTTATAGGCATGATCTATATGATAATACCATTTAATCCCACTGTGAATTTTATTACGAACATGAGGTGAAGAATTATCAAATGTGTCATGTTATTAAGTTTGACACCTTAGTGTCATTTGATCATACTAATCAAAGAAAATTGAAATTGAAGTTCTGCAAAAGTGAAAACCAAGGGACCGATTTACTAATTAAAGAAGTAACAATTTGTTAATTCAAGTTGATATAACTGATTATAACATGAGTGTAACCGATTATGACCTCTTCAACAGAGTTTAATATCTTACAGAAGTTTTTTGCAACCGGTTACAAATTTTAATGTAATCAATTATAGGTTTCAAAGTTTGTTTTTCTCATTAATTGGTTAAGTATATTGTTTTGTATTATTGGTTAAATACTCGGATCATTAATAAAATAATACCGTATTTTTCTTCCTAAATCTCTCTAATTCTCTCATTTTTCACCATCTCTTCATTACGTTGTGATTGAGTTTTTCCAAATAATGACTACTTAAAAGACTCATTTCAATTCTCAAATATTGGTGAAAACACTAACAACAAGCATTGGTAGTTTTGAGAGACCAAAGAAAAACAACTGATTATAATGATGCTCTAAGTACTACTTAAATTTAAATTATATGACATTAAATTTACTTTTGTTATGTATACTTCCAAACTTAAATTGGAGATGAGAAAAGTAGTCTTATAACCTAATAACTCTTATAGTGGCTAACTTCTTAAAGATTCTAGACCAAAAGAAAGAAAGCCCAAAGAGAGAAAAATAAACAACAAATATGCTAGAAACTCTAGTACCTTTTTATCAAAAAATAATCAAATATGCTTTAAATGTGTTGCTTCTCTTACATAAACTAACAAAAATTACGAACCGAGAAAAAAACTATATACCAAAAACAATTACAAAGGTAAAATAATAAAAATTGAATAAATTTCATATATTTTGTAGTAGTAAAGCAATTTCTGAGTTGCTTCAATATTCCTTATTCTCTCTATTATCCTACAAGTTAATGCTTGGAAATGGCACGAGCATAGAAGTTGAAACGCCATAACAATATTTTGGAGCAATATGGTGGAATTCCCTTCAACTTAGTTTCATCTTCTAGAACTACTTGCTTCACAAACTTGATTGAATTCTAAGATAACCACACAAAAAAAAGTAGCATCATTATTAGGAAAAAAAAAACAAAATAGCAACAAAATTGTTTGGTAGAAAACATTACATGGAGTAGAAAACACTACATAATTAGTACTTTTTAAGTCAATTAGTTCAACTAATTAATCATGTTGTCATTATATGTTACTTAATGCATAATTTTTCTTGCGTTTGAGATTTCTTTTCTAAGTAGTTGGTGTAAATGTTAACTAGACGCAAGTAAAATTCTAAGTGAAGGAGTAATAAACTAACTTAATTAATTACTTATTTTAGAATGAGATTAAACATGATTATGAAGTGGTTAATTACCTGAGAAGTGTCTTTAACTGATGAAGTTCTACCCCATCTTTCAGGGTCCCATAAAATGGAGCTATTGAATGCAAAACTTGAAATATGAATGGGAGGAGTTATTGTTTCATTGTTCATATTTCTTAAATGCCATCCAATTACTTGAGATGAGTCACATACTGGTCCTTCAAGTATTACTCTTTTTCTGTTTGCTAGTAATAATGCTGTTGGCCATGTCCCAAAGACCCTGCTCAATTGTCACATTAATCATAATTAAGAAACAAATTATTTTATAAAAAAATAAGTTTTGTACAAATTTTAAGAATTATATAGTAGTCGTAAAATATCATAATCAATTATTATTATAAATTTTTTAGTCAATTAGACTAGACCGAATATCTCTGCAAAACTATCAACTGAACTGATTTAACAGAACAATTTCAACCATAATTTTGATTTAATGACGGATCAAGTTAGACTTTTTAGACCGAAGTCTAATTTGTTTAAAAAAATAAAGATCAAATTTAAAATAGAATAACGAGCTAATAATTTAGTGATTTTTAAAATTTAAATTATTATAATATCATATTCTAATTCAAATTTTTAATATTAAATTTAAATAAGTAAGAAATTAATACTAATTAATAAACATAAATTATTGAAAATAGTAAAATATTTATGAACTAATTCTAACAACAAAATCTAATATAATAAATTAGATTTAGAGGGACTAAGTTGAAGATTCACCAAAATTTATGATCATCATCATCTTTCATGTTTGGTATACCTAAAGATTTTCTTACTAACCTTTTCCTCCATCCATTTAAAAAAGTTATTTATTTTTAAAACTTCCCTCCAATAAAGCTTTATTTAAATTAGTACAAAGCAATATAAGATATAACAAATTAATAACATAAACATAAAACTAAAAGTATTAATTTGTTAAGTAAATAGAAGGGTTAGAAAACATACTCAATATCTCTAAGTTGTTGAAAGAATTGAAGATCATAAACATTTGAAAGTCCAGCAAAATGAACAATCCCACTCAATCTATGATGTTCAATGTGACTAAGTGCTAAATTTCTCTGATGATTCAATTCAGCTTCTAAATCCTCAAACTCTTCATTAAAAACAACATGTCTATACATGATACCAGTTTTCCTTAAAATCTCCGACAATTCGGGCGAATCAGTTTTCGCTTCAACGACGATCCAAAGCACCGGTTGATCAACGAGCTTTATAGTATTTGCCAACCTTCTCAAAAAAACATTCTGATAAGGTAGTTTTTTGCTGGTTGGAGTTACTATGATAACAAGTCTTTTCGGCTTTATCTGAGGTAGTGGTTTTGCATGCAACGTTGTTTTTTCGATATGAATATTTGATGCTGAATCAGAATCTATCGAACTTTTGTTACTATTTTTCGTTGAAACTTGAGAAGGTTGAGGTGCTGCTGTTACGAATTCTGTTACATTTGAAACTGCGAATGCAACTTCGATTTTGCTAGAAAAAATCAAAGATTTACCTGTTGGTGCCAAGCCTGTGAAAAAACCCATGACAAAACATAGAGAAAAATGAAGCATGGCTTTTTTCCATAAATGTGTTTTTTTCTTTGACCTTTCTAGTGAACCCATGTTATGAAAAAATTGACCAGGTTGGAAGAGAATGAAGTGAAGAGAAGGTTATTTAATATGTAATGTGAAGTATAAAGTATTGGTGTTAAAGAAAACGTTTGAAATTTTTATGAGGTTGTGATTGATACTTGCAAACTAAATAATTGGTTTTTGTTTGGAATTGTTTCACTTGGTTGTGACTTGAAGCAAAAGTAATATATAAAAATATGAAAAGTAATTGTTTATGTGAGAGTGAGAGGATGAGTTGCTATCTTATACCAAATAGCTGTTGAGATGGTACCAATCTATCTCTTTTTTTTTTCTCAATAATATGTAGCACCTGTCTAATTAACTATTATTAGTGACTATTGTTGATTAGTGATTAGTGATTAAGATTTGGCTTAGTTTATAGTTTTTAATTTATGGTGAATTGGTATTTTTTTTGGATCAAAATAGGGTTGACTAGTATAATTAGGGGAATGTGCATTAAAAATTTAATTAAAGTTTGACTGTGGAATTTGTTGGCAGAATAATTATGAGCATAATGAATATTTTGGAATATAGAATTATTGCAAATAGGTGGGTGATAACTGAGAAGTAAGATAAAGATGTGGGATTTGTGATCAAAGTCTATGCATATTAATTTGATTTGAAGTATTGCCCCACCAATTTCACACCTGTGCCATATTTTAAAAATTTATGGTTGTGACAGAGAGAAAATAAAATATTAATTAAAAATAATTTATTTAAAAAATAATAAAAATACCTTTTTAAGAAATACAAATCAATTATTCACTTTAATGTGTCAATTCTTCTTTGATGTCTTAAAAACCATGTCTAATTAACTTTAATGTATAATAGGAGAAGATTAGAATGGACAGGAAAAAAATTTCTTCAAGAAAAGTTGGATTAGAATAGGGATAAAATTTTCGTTCAATAAAATTTAAAATTACTGTGTATTTAGGGTTGAGTTTTTTGGTTAAATTGAAAGAGATTTTTTTTTGGTTGAAATAAAATTAACATAAATTTAAAATTTAAAAATTGGGTAGTTTTGTAATAACTCTCGTTGAACACTAAAGAGACCTTCAGGTGCGTTATTTTCAGTTATCATCACTTCATAAATTTCCTCCAAGTTCGAGTTGTTAAACTATTTTCAAGTTGATCATTAGGCACATACACATTTTTTCCAACTCCCTGTTGTACACATTTTAGAATGCAATTTTGTTGCATAGTAGCTGTTTGAAAAATTGCCACAGAGAGATAGTAACAAATAGGAAGTGACTTTAGCATAATATAGCACATTTAGTGACATGGCTCGTGTTAATTTTAAATACATTTACATTGGAAACACTTTTCTGCTAATCCAATTATGGTTTTTTGTTATATCCTTGGTCAGAATCAGGAACACTCATTTGTAATCACTTCACTGTCCTGAAACTGAAACCATCTTGCCCTTTAAGGTTTCTTTCGTTATCGTCAAATATAACAATAGTTTTACTTTTTCTAGTTTCAAAAACCCCATCCATGTCTATGACAATTCAATGCTTCATTCGATGTATGCATAATTATGTAAGACCTATTGTGCAACCAGCAATTGTCTCCAATCTAAGTACAGAGCTACCGACTAATAGTTACATAATCTTGCTGTGTAAGCAACAGCATTACAAGGAAGCGCTTGAAGCGTTTGATTTTCATCTAAAGAATCCGAATATCCATCTTGAACCAAGCACGTATACGAGTCTAGTTTTGGCTTGCGCCAACTCTAGATCACTTGAATACGCAAAGAAAATCCATGATCACGTTTCAAAGTCCAGCTGCCAACCAAGCATAATTCTCCAAAATCATATTATTAATATGTATGGGAAATGTGGTTCTATGAAGGACGCTAGAAGAGTTTTTGACACAATGCAGCTGCGAAATGTGGTCTCTTGGACTTCACTGATCTCCGGATACTCACAGAATGGTCAAGAGAACGATGCCATCATCATGTATATTCAAATGATTCAAT
Source organism: Vicia villosa (assembly GCF_029867415.1). NCBI lineage: Eukaryota > Viridiplantae > Streptophyta > Magnoliopsida > Fabales > Fabaceae > Vicia > Vicia villosa. The sequence continues at coordinate 141,704,881 of NC_081185.1, read as the reverse complement.
CAGGTCAATCTCCGGACCAGTTAACCTTTGGAAGCATAATTAAGGCTTGCAATATAGCAGGGGATATAGATTTAGGTAGGCAACTGCATGCTCATGTCATTAAATCATGGTTTGGTCATCACTTGATTTCTCAAAATGCTCTTATTTCAATGTACACAAATTTCGGACAAATCACACATGCGTCAAATGTATTTACAACGATTTCTACAAAGGATTTAATTTCTTGGGGTTCCATGATTGCGGGATATACTCAACAAGGTTATAGGATAGAAGCTTTATATATTTTCCGAGATATGCTCAGGCAGGGTGTTTATCAGCCAAATGAGTTCATATTTGGCAGTGTTTTCAGTGCTTGCAGCAACCTTCTTGAACTAGAGTATGGAAAGCAAATACATGGAATATGCGCTAAATTCGGTTTAGGCAGGAACTTTTTCGCTGGATGCTCCCTTTGCGACATGTATGCGAAATTCGGATTTTTACCTTCGGCAAAGACAGCATTCTATCAGATTAAAAGCCCTGATGTAGTGTCATGGAATGCAATTATTGCTGCATTTGCTGACAATGGTGATGTTAGTGAAGCCATAGATTTTTTCCGTCGGATGCTGCAGACGGGACTGATCCCAGATAGCGTTACTTTTATTTCTTTACTTTGCGCTTGTGGGAGCCCCACGGCATCTAACCAGGGCATGCACATTCATTCTTACATTGTCAAAATCGGTTTCGATAAAGAAGTAATTGTATGCAACGCCTTACTAACCATGTACACAAAGTGCTCAAATCTATTCAATGCTTTGAATGTTTTCAGAGATGTAAGCGGCTATGCCAACTTAGTTTCTTGGAATGCAATTCTTTCAGCATGCTTGCAGCACAAGCAAGAAGGAGAGACTTTCAGATTATTTAAACAAATGCTTTTTTCAGAAAATAAGCCTGACAGTATCACCATAACTACTCTACTGGGAACCTGTGCGGAGCTGACATCTTTAGGAGTTGGAAATCAAGTGCATTGCTATAGTATTAAAAGTGGGCTAGTGCTTGATGTTTCTGTGCGCAATGGATTGATTGACATGTATGCAAAATCTGGATCACTTAAACATGCTCGCGACGTTTTTGATTCTATGCAGAACCCAGATATCGTCTCATGGACTAGTTTAATTGTTGGTTATGCTCAGTTTGGACTTGGACATGAAGCTCTTAATCTCTTCAAAGTTATGGTAAATCTTGGCATTCGGCCAAACGAGGTCACATATCTCGGGGCTCTCAGCGCGTGCAGTCACATTGGATTGGTGGAGGAAGGGTGGCGTTTATATAAATCCATGGAAACAGAACACGGGATTCCACCAACAAGAGAGCACTTCTCTTGCATGGTTGATTTGCTTGCTCGCGCCGGATGCTTGCATGAAGCAGAGACTTTTATTCAGAAATCCGAATTTGACCCTGACATTACTACTTGGAAAACTCTACTTGCTGCTTGTAAAACTCATAATAATAATGTTGACATTGCAGAGAGAGCTGCAGAAAATATACTAAAACTGGATCCTTCCAATTCTGCTGCAATGGTGATGCTTTCTAACATACATGCTTCTGCTGGTAATTGGGAAGATGTTGCTAAACTAAGGAACTTAATGAAACAAATGGCTGTACAAAAGGTACCTGGTCAAAGCTGGATAGAAGTTAAGGATAAGATGCATATATTCTTCTCTGAAGATAGCTCACATCCACAAAGGAGCGACATTTACACACTGCTTGAAGAGTTATGGCTGCAGGTGCTAGATGATGGCTATGATCCTTGCCAGAGGTTAGAGATTAGCATTTGGTAGTTAAAAAATTGAAAATCTGTAGTTGAATTGGAGCTACACCTTTCTGTAACAAAAAGGTTGATCCAAAGTTGTATTCAGTAAAATTAATCCCATCTGTCATTTGCAGCTATTTATGGTACACTTGTTAACTTCATAATATGTATTTTGCATATGAGGATTTAACACAGAAACTATTTATGGTACACTTGTTAACTTCATAATATGTATTTTGCATATGAGGATTTAACACAGAAACTATATATAAACCCAAGATAGTTTTGACTTTGATGCAGCACTACCAGAAATTTGTGATGACTAACCCCAGGGTTGATGACATTATTAATACAAAAATGTTTCTTTTACAATTTTATGTTTTAGTAATTCCTTTATATGATTTGATTCATAGCCATCTAAGTTTAACTATCTATTATTTCACAACTATTAAAAAGGTTTCAAGTCCTAAACTATTTAATGATTTTATTTTTAATATACACATCATTTAATTCAAAAATATTTAATGAGTTAAATCTCTAAATATTTAAAAAATGCTAAATTAATAAATTTAACTTATATCTTGCAAAAAATGTTGAGAAAATTAGTTTCACTTATCGAAATTTCTTAATATGTGAAAAAAGTTTTTAGATACTGATTGCTAATGACTTAGATACCTTCCCAAATAGTGTCTAGATTTGGCATTAATCATGGTGATTAGTCGCTTCTCAGACTCTACAGAATGTGCATATATTAAATGAAAATCAGTCATGCAAAGAAAATCTATTGAATGAAATTGAGTTTCAAAGTTTATCAAATCAAACATTATAGGATCAACAAAATTGCATGTTCAGTACAAAAGGAAGGCACAAAAATTCCCATTTATGGGTGAGGCAAGTGGCACTAAGGTAATGTATATGATTATATCATGGTTTGAACTTAAATAGGCATTAGACAACATTGCCATGCACACCATCCACTCACCCCCTTTTCATCATTTTTGGAGATGGAGAATTATAAATTCCAACATTGCAGCATGGTCTTTCAAGAAATAAACACTTCAAGAAATTTCACAGGTCAAAAACTTGTTCCAATCTGTTGTTGTGATAGGCTTAAAGATCCGGTTTAGTTGAGATAGAATCTTTTTGGGCCGATGCTTCCTCCACTTCTTTTTTTTGTTTTTTTGCAACTTTGTCAGGTTTAGTTGAGATAGAATCTCTTTTAGGTCGGTGCTTCCTCCACTTCTTTTTCTGCAACTCCGTCAACCAAGATGGAACTTCACAGCCTGAGGATGACATTAGATTAGCTACGTTCTTCAAGAATGGAATATCCTCTTCTGTGTAAAATGTAATCGCTTCGCCACTCCTGCCTGCTCTACCAGTACGACCTATTGAAAAATCAACATTTATATTTAGCAAAAAATAGAATCAAATAATTATTAAAAATTACTGTATTGAAGAATATATAATAAAGAACAGGCTCCATGAGTGAATAACATGAATCACAGACCCTCTAAATACTACTACTCAAATTTAAAATAATGTTAACATCATGATGGCACTGACCAATTCTGTGGATATATGCAGATGCAGAATCTGGGAAATCATAATTGATCACACAGTTAATGCCTTTGAAATCCATTCCTCGAGCAACCACATCAGTGGCAATCAAAACCCATGTTTTACAAGCTCTGAAGTTGTCAACTGCATTTTCTCGCTGTAGAGAATTCAAGAGATTAGAAAAATCATATCATAGTTACAGGCTACAGTTAAATTAACAAATATGCTTTCGTATTGGACTACCTATTGCTGATCATCAGCCATTAAAAGTTAAAACAGAATTGAATATTTAAACAGGTTTGTCTCTAGTAAAGATGAGCAGCTTAATCAAGTGCAAAATCAGTTGCACAAACAAGGAATATTATTATTTGACATCTCCACTATACGAAGAGTACGAAGTACGAACCAGATCTTGGTCATATACTTCATTTTTTTTTTCTTTTTGCATTTCTTGGCTGAAGGGAAAAATGTTTCAGAGTGCAAAGGGATTGAGAACTACCTCTTCTTGAGACAAATCAGAATGGATGACATCAACTCTAATATCTTCGAATGCAAGTTCACCATGCAGCTCCTTGGCTCGCTCCTTGCTTTGGACAAAGACCAATACTGGAGGATTTAGACTCTTCAAGATGTGGAAGCCAAAAAAAACAAAGTCAACAAATGCAAGCAACTAAGATATTAGGAATGAGCAAATAAGAGTGTTGCAATTTTATGTTCTTTCCGCTAGTTTTCAAAGCTAAGTGTTACGGTAACAAGTGTTCCAAGCCGTTGCATATTACACTCACAATACATTATTTAACACCAAACTGACATAAGGTGAATATTAAATTATATGCATGCAATCAACAACAACAACAAAGTTTTATCCCATTATTTGGGGTCAGCTATATGGATCAAATGGTGCCATAATGTTCTATCACATATCATGTTTATATTCAACTCATTAATCTTTAAATATTTATTAATAGTTTCTCTTAAATAGGAAATACATATTAATGATCAATTGTAATCAGGTTTCTGATTACTTTTCAATAAAACCTACACTGACCAATGTTAAGTTGTGAGACAAAACATATTGAAGCAGAAGAAAAACAAACTGACTAATAATGCCTTTTATCTAAAGCATTCATTTTAGTTTTGATACCTCTGCAAAACTCTGCCGAATTGCTATAAGTTTTCCTTCTTCACTTCCAGTAAAAACCAACTTCTGCTTAATTGTTTCAGAAGCCATATTCCTGATTCCCATAAAAGTATTAGATGTTATCTTTTTAACAATAAGGTGAAGAGTGCTAAAGTAATGCCCATGAGCATAATGTTCTATTTTAAATTTCTGTATTGAACTTACTTCCTGCCAACAATTACCCGAACAGCATCATGCATAAGTTCTCGAGCTTTATCTTCAATAAAATCAGGTAAAGTAGCACTGAACAGAGAGCGTACTATTGAGGGATTTGTGCATGCTTTGATAATAGCATCAATCTGCTTGAACATTCCAGGCTCAAATAGCTTATCAGACTCATCAAGGACAAGATACTCAACTCTGCCACAACCAAAAGAGTTGGAAGAAAAAAATATCAACACAACTATTTAGTAAATCACATTGCATGTCTAGTGTTTATAACTACTTCCCTTGCAGACACAACGTAGAATATAGATAAGAGCGGCATGCAAAATTTTAAAATGCATGAACCAAATAAGTAGTTAACATTTTACATCACAACAACCAACACTGCCTGCAGTTGGACCGTGCCATTATTTGTTGTACTCAATCAAATTTTCATTAAATAACCTAACAGCCAACTCAGAGGCAAACAAACACTGAATTTTTTTTACCAATATACAACAGATATTTGATTCCCCCATCTTATATGAAAGCATAATCTTCAGAAATAATTGTGCTGCTGAACGTGTGTGTTTGTTTTCTTGTTCAATGGGCTCCAGTGCTATGGATGGCAGATGGATGGAAGACCATGGCATAAAGCAAAAAGTACACCCTAAAAGGACACGGTGCCACCATTCATCACAAATTAGCCCCCCACTGCAATCCGCCATGGCGCCAACATGGCAGATATTTGACAACACTAATGGACTCCAACTGATTATTCATAAGGATTTAGAAATTGCTTGCTTCTCAATAAACACTTTGGAATGTGTTTAGACTTAATTACTTTCTCGTGGTGGTAAATTTTTAAACAACTTAGTTTTCCATGTTGGGTTTATGGTTTGAGTCAACTGAGTGATCAACTAGTTACTCATGTCTACTTCATTAATTTCACAGGGCCAGATAAAAAAAGAAAGGTAAATGCAAATAGTTACTAGTATCCAATTGCGCATACTAGTTTGAGTGGATTCATTTCAACATTAAACGAGCAGCAGCTACAATGACTGTAGTTTGGATATAATCAAAATTAGAAAAAAAGCAGGTTTATAGATCATTGATCTTTGGATATGACCTTCGACCCTTTATTATAACTATAAATGTTTCCAAGTTGAACTCGATAACAAAATCAGTGAACTTTATTTGATATTACCATATGCAGCACATAATCCATTTCTTATTATTAAAGTAAAGCACAAACTCACATAAGAAACAGCAAAAAGAATGAAGAATAACAGAAAAAATGTTCCTCAATGTTATGTATTTTAGCAGAAGGAATGAAGAATGACAGCAAAAAGAATGTACCAACACAGGAGATAATGTCACAATTTAGTATGCAATTGGTCGAGAAAGGACAAAGCAAAGTATAGCTTAATATGAGATACTTAAACTACAGCATAAGTAGGGAGCAGCTATAGACCATCACCACAGGAATTAAAGGTAATCCTTATAGACAAAATACATGTAATGATCACTTGATTATTTTTTAGAGATAATAAGGTTAAATCAATAAGCCAACTTTTTTTATTATTACACACCTGCTGAGATCAAGCTTTTTCCTCTGGGTAGCCAAGCGTAATCGAAAGGGCGTGGATATAAGTATGTCACAAGGAAATTTTGAAAAATCAGAACCTTCTAAAAGATGTTTTGTCATTAACTTGATACGAAACTTTTCCCCTTTGGCAAACTTTTTGCATTCTCGGTATGTTTGACCAGATAATTCACGGCTATGACAGATGATAACAGCTCGAACGCCATCTTTTGAATGAGCCTATAAACACATTTGATTATTGGAACCCATGACACGGGATGTTGGTGGCAAAAGACAGCTGGACAAATTATAAGCAATACCTTGAGCTTCATGAGCATGGGAAACACAAATGCAAGGGTTTTTCCAGAGCCAGTTGGGGCACAGGCAAAGCATTCACGATCCTATCTCATACCAGTGAAGGAAAATATCAGTAAAAACAATATTGTGATAATATCTCTCTTGCAAACAATATCAAATTTGCATGAACCGAAACCAAGATCAAACTACAGCAACGATTTTCTGAAGAACAAAATGTCCAATGTGATCCATACCTGTAAGAGTACTGGAATAGCCTGCTGTTGGATTGGTGTTGGTTCTCTGAATCCAAGTTCTGCCAGATTCCGCAATAAATAGGACGGACATTTATAACTATAATAAACAGTTCATTTTAAGATTATGAACCATCAATGCTATGTTCATGTAAATATATAATAATAATAATAATAGTAATAATAATAATAATAATAATAATAATAATAATAATAATAATAATAATAATAATAAGAATAATAATAATAATAATAATAATAATAATAATAATAATAATACTAACAGAAAAATAACCTCGTTTTCAACTCATCAAAGCTTTGAAGTGGGGACGGCACATTGTAACCGGAGACATGAATGTTATGGCTCTTCCTGAAGATAGCATCACGCTAAAAAAAAAGAAGAAAAATGAAAGTGAATGGAGGGAAAATCATTGCACAAACTTAAAAACACAAAGAGTTCTGTATATTGCACAAAACATAAACGGCCTGAACCTCGAGTTGTTTATTTTTTTCTTTCTTCAACCGAATGGACTCATCATCATCGGCTTGGACTTTATCATTTGACTTCGATGTTGAACTTCGGAACACACTGAATCCATCAACTGCTTCTTTTATTTGCTCATAGAAACAAAGCAAGAGTGAGATAAAGAACAGTTAATACAAGTGATATGTGACATAGAATGTTAAAACATGAGAACGAGATAATACCAGAAGAGGTTTTCTTGCGCTTCCTTTTCTTCGCAGACGCGGCTTCTATTGTTTCCTTGATTTCTTCATCTTCTGTCACGCTCTGAATCTTCGCCAAACTGGTACCGGCATCTTTTTTCTTTTTTCAAAAAATAATAGTCATCAGTATTTCGCATAGATTAAGAAATAAAATAGGTAATATTAGGTTTCTATATTGGGTCTAACCCATTCTTACAAACTGACTTTTAAGGTGAGAGATGTCACTCATTACAAAACACATTTCAGACATTATTTTTATTTTATGTGGGACTAGGGTTTTTACCAATACACTCTGATAGGGATCGAAAATTAAGATAAATGGAAAATGTAATATTGATTGAATTAAGAACTAGTACAGAGACGGATCCCTATAATCCCAGAGCAAATGCTCCTCAGAGGAGAGATGATTCTCTCTGCCCAAACCCTAACCCTAATATGAAAAAATAATAACATGCCTAACTACTGCCCCATACACTCCTATTTATATGGGGAACACTAACTAAGCCAACTCCTATTTATTTGGTTTGGACTAAGGCCCAAACCAATATTCTAACATACTCCCTCACGCCCAACACTATTGAGCTTGATGCATGGAAAAAATGGCAGGTGGCCCGAATTGATAGGCCCCAATACCATATTAAGTTTTTATATTGGGTTTAACTCATCCTAACAAAACCGCTTGTAATGTAAGGGGTGTCACTCTTTAAAAACACATTTCAGACTCTATCTTTATTATGTGGGACTTGGGTTTTTCTCAATAGCAAGAGAATGACTAGATTTTATCAAGTCTTACCACAGAAACATGTGTAAACCCTCTCTCTCGTGCACAACTTACTTTTAAAAAACTAAGCGATTAATAAAACATCTGAAATACTCCAAAACAAAAGTACGTCTCTTTGTGACCCTGTATCATCCAAACCATGCAGAGAAGATTCTTTCCATTTCACGCTTCATTTAATTTCTTTGTTCAGGTGTGTTTTCTTTTTTGTCAGCGCTAGTATCTGCTCTATGGGACATTATACTAAGAAGAATACAGTGTGCATTATCAAAATTTTCATGAATCCTGAACTTCATTATATAATCAAAGTGCTCTTTTATAAAAACTTTCAAAATTGTTAAAAATAGTCTTATCAGAAATTCTTGTATTCCATAAGGATGCCTTCTCAGTATCTACAGTTTATCAAATAAGTTAGTAGCTGTTGTGAAGTTCTATACACGGACAAAATATCACGCTCCTATGATTGACAAAGGTACAGAAGAGAAAAACTGTTCTGAATTTGTATGGTTGAGAGAGAAATAATATATATCCACTTGCGCTCCTATGACTGACAAAGGTACAGAAGAGAAAAACTGTTCCGAATTTTTATGGTTGAAAGAGGAATAATATATATCCACTTGGGATATAATCAGTTAAAGCAAACAAAGAACTATGGAAATCTTAAGAAAGTTAATTCTAGCTACATTAGTTCATCCACTAGAGTTTTCCCCTCAAATCAAATCCTATAATAAATAGTAGACTGTTAATGCCAAGATGCTGAAACTATGAAGAAGATAGGTTCATATACATCAAGAGATTCAAATATAGAGAATAAATAATAAAGCCAGCTGATATTTGGATTACTTTTCAGCTTCCGACTCTTATTAATGCTAGTAAACCGGCATTTTCTCTAAACTAGAAAGTGTAAAGCATAAATAGCGGTTTGCAAACCGCTACAGAACCGCGATTGCGCCACTTTCACGCCGCTATGACACCACAAATAGAGGCCACTATTCCCGCTATCGCGGATAGCGCTTAGCAGCCAACAGCGTCGTGATGAGGTCTGGTACCCCTATGCTATGCGCCTATGCCGCTATAGCGCGCTATTGACAACCTAGGCAAAGGCAAAATAGTTTGCATTTTCAACCAGCTATAAAATCGCGGCACTGTGCGATAACAACAGGTAGCAGTAGAAACTAGAAACTATAACCTGGGTAAACATAAACCGGCTGAATTCAAGAATGCCGTTAACTAGTTAAGTAAACAAGGCATTCATGAAAAACATAAAGGGAATTATGCTAAACTTACACAAATGACAAATGAAAACAGTTTGACTTAATTTGATCTTTTGTTAAAGGAACAGCAGCATATAGCTTACACAAAAGCACTTATATGATAAACACTTATGCGATAACCTTATAAGCACTTAATTAAACAATTTATCCGAACAAGGCCTTATGCTAAACATGCACGAATCGTAGTTCCAGTAACGGAACAATACATGCCAATGAGCAAAGTACCTACTACCTAAATCACAATTAAGAACAACACTAATAGAATTATACTACATGACAAATATTTTGAATCAAATTTTTTTTAGCAGTGTTGAATATTTAGGTCGAAAAATTTGTTTAGTTAAAGAGAGAGTGAAATGGTACCTGAAACCTGGCAATGTCGGCGCCGAATCTCTTTCTATCAAAACGAATGCCGGCGAACAAAGAGTCGTTGGACATGGTGATGGTAGAGTCAGTAAAGCAGGTAGGGTTTATATGAGAGCTTGCAGTTGCAGTTGAAGTGGCCACCGTTCGTTAACCTGCTGCGGCGGACTCGAGCACTTTTCCTTTCAACGATTTTCACTTCTACACTACTTCTTTTCTTTTCTTTTTTTGAGTGACAACAACTAGTATTTATTGGGCCTCGCATCCCGGATAAATAAGGGATTTGCTTTTCAGTATGCATGAAATTGATTTCCACACCTCCTTCTAAGGTTTTTTTTATATAAGAAAAAGGTGTTTCCAATTATAATGTTTGGTAAGACTAATTGTATTAAGCTATTAATAGGGAATTTTCTTTTTTGGGTTGAAGTCAACCCTCCAACCGTATGTGTAGGTTGCATTTAACTATATTATCAATAGTTTGTGTTACTCCCTCCGTTTTTTATTATAAGTCGTTTTAGACTTTTCACACAGATTAAGAAAAATAATAATTGTTGTATGAAAATGAGAAATTATGAAGGTTTTTACAAAATTATCCTTCATTAATGACATGTGGAAGATAAATTTATATAATTGAAAGGAGAGAGAATAATAAATATTTAAGGATATAATAGGAAAAATAGCATTAATTATTCATTGGAATTGTAAAACGACTTATATTAAAATACAATTTTTTTTCCAAAACGACTTATAATAAAAAACGGAGGGAGTATTTATTACTTTTCTGCTCCATCATCTTGTACAAGTGAATTGTGATGATTTTGGTGTAACTTGTCGTACCAGATACCAGGACATCACGTACGATATATGTCCTCTAAGGAGCATAATTTCAAGTTTGTTTAGGAATAACTTGAAGTCATTTTTTTCTTCTGGGATGATTAGTCTTTAATAGGAGTTAGGATCTGACGACACTTGTTAAACAAGTGACTTAAAGCACAAGAGGATGGGTGAATTGTTGTATTCAAAATTTGAAATTCAATTCAATTTTTTTAACTTAAAAGACAAATTGCGTTAATATTAAGATTAGAGTGAAAAGGCGTCAAAAATTAAAGGCAATAAAATAAATGACAGAAAATAAAAAATAAAGGTTATAGAGAAAACATTAGTGATTTATCCAGGTTAAGCCAAAAGTTGGCCTATTCTTGTCCCTATGAGATCTTCTTGAAATTTTTACTGTAAACTTGAGTTTTTACAAGTCATTCCCGCGAACCTTTGATACAAGCATATCTAGAGATTTTACAACGACTTATTCCCAACAAAAAGAAAGCTTTTTTCACAGGCTAAGCTAACGAACCGATTAGAGATTTTCCAAGTTAATCTCAAAAACCAAACCAAACATTATCGAGTTAACTTCTAGAAACAAAGAGAGATTTTAAGACTAGTTAATCTCAAGAGCCAAACCCGATTTCTCAAGAATATCACACTCTTGAGAGTAATAACAATGGAATGACACTAGTAAAAACTTCTTTCTCACAAATAATTTTCATTCACAAGGCACTAATGCAACTTTGGTGAAAAAAATATTTAGAGAGAGAGAAATTCTAAAGAATTAGAGAAATTCGAGATTTTGGCATGAAATGAAGAGGAAAAGCACCTCCTTTATATGAGAGAAGAATTGGCTAAAAATGAAATAATCCATGGCTCAATTCACTCATCTAATCGATTAGATCTGAAGTCTAATCGATTACATACCATAAATAATCGATTAATTGAGCCTATTTTTTGAAAGTTTAGATAGAGAGTTTACTACCTATCATTAAGACAATGTCATAATAACCTATTATATAATCAATTTTGTCCTTCTAATCGACTTGCTTTAGAATCTAATCGATTGTATAGTTCAAAAAGTTGATTTTAATAAAGTTGGCAGTTTTCTAATAAATTGATTAAGGCTTTAAAAAAATAGGTTTTTTGATAGTTAAAGCGAGGTTTCAAAATATCTTTAATGTGTGTGTGTGTGTTAGTGAGAGAGAGAGAGAGAGAGAGTTATCTTAGTATCTTAGGAGATACTCTTTTGATTTGACAAGACTACAGTCACCCAGACAGACACGATCAAGCGAGCTTTCACACTTCCTCTCTTTTACAACTCTGAAGCTTTCAAGTTCTTTTTACAAATACATTGATCATATAAGCACTTAAATCGAACTTTGAGTCTCTGTATTGATGAGACTTGAGGTGGTCTTCAAGTTAATTACCATCATCAAGGAGTTAAAAAGATGTTACACCGACTTTAATAATTATTAGTGTTATCGTCATCAAATACTTATGAGCTTTGTCAGCGAGATCATCTGTTTCATACCTGCAAGCACATAGATTCGCAGTTGTCATCGAACAACGATCTCCTATGCTAAAACCTATGGTGTTCAAGGTCTGACAAACTATTGTCTCGAATGATATTAATGAAACATTATTCATTTGGAGCAGTCGATTTTATGACTATTTTGTCGATATTTATATATTTTAGTCGACTATTTTAAAGCTAAAAAATATGAACAAATATGAACTTTCACCCTCCTCCATACCCTAAACCTCCATATTAGGCTCCTGAGGATAAAGTTGTGGCTCTGCAAATCCAACTCGATTCACTCAAATTTTATGTTGACGCTCAAGTCTAGCTAAGACAATGATTGGGTTTGTGTTGTTCCTTGCACGAGTTCAGCATATTATTTTTATTCATCGTTGAAAATTGACAAATACTCCATCTAATCTTATATATAAGCAAATTTATAAAAAAGATACTTTTTAAAAAAATTATTTAAATGCATCTAAATCATACACTATTTATAATTTTTCCCCTTGCTTTTTTGTTTTAGAAACTATGAAAAATTGAGAATATTAAAAAAGGTATAGGATAATTAGAATAGTATCATTCAATGTAATATCAAGAGTCATATTTAAGAACATTGAATTATTTCTTTTTGGTGGTTAAGAGATTGAAGAAAGAGAGTATACATAAACTAATCAACAAAGATTATTTTCTTATTTTAAAAAAGTTTCTAACAAACTAAAAATGTTACAAAAGAAAAACTCATTGAACTATGAGTGGTTCGGTCGGGCCCATATTTGTAATATTGCGCCATAGATTGTATCTGCTTCATTTGACACATCTATCTATAGCTCATTTCCACATTGTGTACCTTAAAACACTACAAAATCTCAGTAGGTAGCAAGTAGCAACTGTTTGGGGGGCCATAAGGCCATTTTTGTTTGATATTCCACCTATATTCACGAGTACCAGTTAGAACTAATAATACTAATAGATAGAGTACACCTCAAACTGAAAAGTTTCTGACTTTTATGTTCTCTTGCTAGGGTATTGCTCCTCCCGCAAGGCAAGGGATATACATGCCAAAATCTCTATATTGCATTCAGATTTTGCAAGTGATGGTAATGAATCTTAAACATGAACTTTGTGTTGGTTGACTCACTGTATAGTGAGACAGTACGTAAAGTGATAGTGGGGTCTTAACGTTTTACATTAGATTCATGTTTTCTCTGATTCTATGTGAAAAAATAATTCATGACAGCCCATAATCTGTCGCAACTGTTTGTTCAAATTTTCACAAACCATTCATTATCCTTTTGTCTCCTCACCTCAAATTCAATATTCTTATTCTATAATTTCTATAATAATAATAATGACTCTTTGCACATGTAGAGTTTATAATTTCCATTCTGTAGATGAGTGTTACATTCCTACAAACATTTATAAAAGTGGTATATATTCATATTTGTCGGACCGAAAGAGAAAGATGAACAATGTTAGATGAACGTAAGACGTCAAATAATGTTGTGGAGTAGTACTGTTGAATATGAATTTTAGTGTAATTGAACATTCACTTTGGTCATATATCTCATTTCAATCGGTTGAGTGGATTTGATTATTAGGAGTACTAATTTGGTTTTATGTTCATTCTTATGTTACACTTTGCTTCATGGATTAGAGTTGTCCCAGTTCCATGAAGCTGATTTGATCCTTCATTGCAAAATACAATATTACAATATTCATTAATGCACACATTTTAAATTTGAGAATTTCTTTACCCACCTCCCCATTTTCTTGGTCTGAAAAATCCAAAATACCCTTACTTCGGAAATGCATTTCCGAAACGCTTTTTTTTTTCTTCAAAATTTTTTTTATTTCGGAAATGCACTTCAAAAAACACGAAAAAAAGGTGTTTTCGGAGATGCATTTCTGAAAACACCCTTTTTTAGGTATTCGGAGATGCATTTCCGAAAACACTTTTTTTTTTTTTGGAGAGAGGAGTGTCTTCGGAGATACATATCCGAAATATTCCAAGACCAAATTGATCTTGGAATTCGGATATACACTTCCGAAAGAATTCAATAATTATTAAAAAATTAAAAACAAGCTGAATCAATATAATTAATAGGTATAAAATCAAGGTGAATCAATAAAATGAAGGTGAATCAAAATTTCCTAAACAACTTTAAAGTTAAAAATTATTTTACTAACTTATATAAATCAAAAACATTTTAATTTCATAAGTAAATTTTGAATTATATAGAATTAAATATAAAATTTATTCATTAAATAAAATTAAGACAAAATCTTTTTTTAATTTTTTTAAACTAAATAAAAAATTATAACTCATTTTTAATTATGAATCAGAATAGAAATATATAAATATATAATAATAATTATTAATTTTGTAAGTGAAATATATAAATATATAATAATTATTATATAAATATATAAATATATAATAATTATTATAAATTAAAACACTCATTTTTTTAATTTTTATAATTATTATATAAATATATTTATAATTAATATATAATAATTATTATATAAATATATAATAATTTTTATAAATATATAAATTAAAACACTCATTTTTTTAATTTTTTTGTAAATACATAATAATTATTATAAATATATAAATAAAAAATTATAACTCATTTTGTAAGTGAAATTATTTTAATTTTTTTAATTAAAATTATTTTAAATTTTAAAATATGAGTCAGAATAGAAATATATAATAATAATTATTCATAACTCATAAATTATATCAAAATATATAATTATTATTATTCATTACTCATAAATTATATCAAATTTATGATATATGAATTAATTAATATTCTAAAATTAATTTTTGGGATTTTTAGATTTTTTTTTTGTTGTTTTTCCGGAGATGCATCTCCGAATTAATCAAAATCCCAATTTTTTGGATTTTTTCGGAAATACACTTCCGAAGTCTAGAAAAATTTAAAAAAAAAATACTTTGGAAATGCATTTCCAAAACAGGGGTAAAGTGGGATTTTCACTGGGGGTGACCCCCATAGGGAGGTGGGTAAAGAAAAAACCTTTAAATAATTCAAATTGTCAATTAGTCTAAAATACTTCGAGGCCAAACTAAATTTAAACAATGTTTGACAAAATATAATTTTTTTTTCCTTTAACTTTATCTTGCGGTCTAATTTAGTCCCTTGATTTTTAAAAGGGTCAAATTGACCTTTTAACTATTAAAATAATGTCACGTTAGTCCTTCCATTTGATTCCATTAGTCAAAGTCGGAAAAAAAGACCATGTGGCATTGATCTATGCTAATATGGGTATAACACGAATAAATTATGAAAAATTTCATCACTCACTCTTGAAACCATTTCCATAATCACAAATTGAATATGCAAAATGAAATCTTTTGAATCACTTCGTGAAGCTCTTGATTCCAACTCCACAATCCCGCACACCGTTTTCTACTTTATTTATTTTTCGATTTTGGATCTAACCCTTACCTTATTTGAATTTCTTTCGTTAATTAGAATTAATTACTCACTAATCGTTATCATTCTTGTTATTATTGATTGGGGGAATAATCACAAAGTGAAGTAGAATTATTTATTTTTATTTGTGTATAAATTTTTGGGGCGATCTGATGGGTAAAGGTGAGGGTAGTGATATCCCTCCTAAAAACACACCAGTTGATTATGTTTCAACTTCAAATTTGAAGAAATTTGCTAGGCAACTCGATTTAAACGCTTTAGCTGGTACTCAAGTATCTACTACTTTGTTGGAACAATCAAATTGCATCATTTTCATTCAAAATGCTTTGTATCGGCTTGGCATCATATTTGTATCGGTTTCAATTTCAGGTCGAGATTCTTGGTGAGGGAATGAGTTTTGGTTTCAATTTTAATTGTAGTTTGTAAGTTCGATTTGTTGTTGATGTTGCTTTGCATATACGTGATAAATCTGAGTTTTTTCTAGGTTTGGAATGTCAACTCAGTTTCAGTTTCTTTTTCTTTTATATACATATCTTCTTCTGTTTCATGAAACTCAAAGTGATAAAACAAACCTACAATATGTTAATGAACTGTGCAACATTGAAAATGAGAATTTAGAGAAGAAAAAAGCTTATGGTAGAAGTCACGAAGAATACGAAAAAGAAGAATGATGAAAACGAATAAGACGAAGTTTGAGTATGTACCTATCAGAGAGAAAACAAAGAGGAAATTGAATGCCAACTCAGCTGCCATGAGTACTAAAATAAACGCCCGTTTAAGAAAAATAGACAGAAAGGACTCATATGACACGGTTTGAAAAGTTAAAGGATCAATTTGACCCTTTTAAAAATTAAGGGACTAAATTGGATCCTGAAGTAAAGTTAAGGGACCAAAACAAATATTTTTTCAATAATGTTTTGATAGTCGAAAAAGGCTATTTGAACTAATAACAAATAAAAGTGATGTGAGATTATTTGAGTTTAAGGTTTTGATTGGTTGTGAAAAGAAGTTGTAAAAGAAAGATATTAGATAGAGTGTAAGAAGAAATAATGTAAAAAATTGGTAGAATATTTGATAAAATTATTTAAAGTTCAAACGCACTAAAAAAATTTATTTGTATGAACAAAAAATAATAACAACAAAAATAAATGATATCAAGCAACACATTAATCTACCAAAAGATTGAAGACAAAAGGTCTGTTTGGTAAAAATAGCGGTTGACTGATAAGCTAGCTGGTAGCTTATAAGTTATGACTGATGGCTGATGACTGGTGACTTATAGCTTATAACGGATGGTTGAGACTGATAGCTTATAAGTGTTAGAACAAGATTTGTTCTGATCAATTATCTTAGTTTTGATGATAACAATAATATGAATTTTGCTTAAGATAATATGGTACTCTAATCCAATGCAATTTCCTTTTCAGGAAATATATAAAGAGTACGCATAATTCAGCGCTCAGAAGCTTTGTCTCAAAGGGTTCAGCATGCAACATCAGAACATGGTCTGGCAAGACATCAGAAGATGGTCGAAGCAGAATCAGAACATGGGTCTATGGAAGCATCAGAAGAACATGAGATCAGAAGCACTGAAGTTCTGATGGTATCACGCTCAGAAGCACTTCAAGGTCAGAAGATCAGAAGATGCTTTGCACCAAGCTGTTTGACTCTGATGATATTCAAACGTTGTATTCACAAACATCAGATCAGAAGGAAGTACAAGTGGCAAGCTACGCTGACTGACAAAAGGAACGTTAAAAGCTATTATAGGCTACGTCAGTAGACACAGCGTGAACAAGGCTCGAGGTAGTTGACAAAAGCGTATAACATTAAATGCGATGCTGTACGGAACACGCAAAGCATTAAATGCACTCAACGGTCATCTTCTCCAACGCCTATAAATATGAAGTTCTGATGAGAAGCAAGGTTAACGATTCTGAACAAAACAACTCATATTAACTTGCTGAAACTCTGTTCTACTCAAAGCTCAGAATCTTCATCTTCATCAAAGCTCACTACATTGCTGTTGTAATATATTAGTGAGATTAAGCTTAAACGTTAAGAGAAATATCACAGTTTGTGATTATAGCTTTTAAGAAGCAATTGTAATACTCTTAGAATTGATTACATTAAGTTGTAAGGAACTAGAGTGATCGTGTGGATCAGAATACTCTAGGAAGTCTTAGAGGTTATCTAAGCAGGTTGTAACTAGAGTGATCGTGTGGATCAGTATACTCTAGAAAGTCTTAGAGGGTATCTAAGCAGTTGTTCCTGGAGTGATCAGTGTGTGATCAGAAGACTCTGGAAGACTTAGTTGCTGACTAAGTGGAGAACCATTGTAATCCGTGCGATTAGTGGATTAAATCCTCAGTTGAGGTAAATCATCTCTGCGGGGGTGGACTGGAGTAGTTTAGTTAACAACGAACCAGGATAAAAATAACTGTGCAATTTATTTTTATCTGTCAAGTTTTTAAAGCTACACTTATTCAAACCCCCCCTTTCTAAGTGTTTTTCTATCCTTCAATTGGCATCAGAGCGCCGGTTCTAAGGTGCAAGCACTTAACCGTGTTTAGAAAATATTCAGGAAGAGAAAAACGCTTCAGTAAAAGATGGTTGATGAAAGTGAAAAGTCTACACCTGCATCTACATCTGGCTCTGCTGAGCAACACAACGGTAACAATGGTTATACTAGACCGCCGGTATTTGATGGTGAAAACTTTGAATACTGGAAAGATAAACTGGAAAGTTACTTTCTTGGTCTAGATGGTGATCTATGGGATCTTCTGATGGATGGTTACAAACATCTAGTAAATGCCAGTGGCGTAAAGCTGACAAGGCAAGAAATGAACGATGATCAGAAGAAACTTTTCAGGAATCATCATAAATGCATAACTGTTTTGCTGAATGCTATCTCTCATGCTGAGTATGAGAAGATATCTAACAGGGAAACGGCCTATGACATATATGAGTCCTTGAAAATGACTCATGAAGGAAATGCTCAAGTCAAGGAGACTAAAGCTCTCGCTTTAATCCAGAAGTATGAAGCCTTCAAGATGGAGGATGATGAAGACATTGAAAAGATGTTTTCAAGATTTCAAACTCTTACTGCTGGATTGAGAGTTCTTGACAAGGGATACACCAAGGCTGATCACGTAAAGAAGATCATCAGAAGCTTACCCAGAAGATGGGGTCCTATGGTGACTGCATTCAAGATTGCAAAGAATCTGAATGAAGTGTCTCTGGAAGAGCTTATCAGTGCCTTGAGAAGTCATGAAATAGAGCTGGACGCAAATGAGCCTCAAAAGAAAGGTAAGTCTATTGCATTAAAATCCAATATCAAGAAATGCACTAACGCTTTTCAGGCTAGAGAAGAAGATCCTGAAGAATCAGAATCTGAAGAAGAAGATGAACTGTCCTTGATCTCCAGAAGGCTGAATCAACTCTGGAAGAACAAGCAAAGGAAGTTCAGAAGCGTCAGAAGTTCAAAGAAATTTGAACATGGAGAATCTTCTGATGACAGAAGATTTGACAAGAAGAAGGTCATGTGCTATGAATGCAATGAGCCTGGACACTTCAAGAATGAATGTCCAAAACTTCAGAAGGAAAATCCCAAGAAGAAGTTTCATAAGAAGAAAGGTCTTATGGCAACCTGGGATGAGTCAGAAGATGAGTCAGACTCTGAAGATGAGCAGGCTAACTGTGCGCTGATGGCGACAGAAGATGACGGATCAGAATCTACATCAGAATCAGATTCTGAAGAGGTATTTTCTGAACTTACTAGAGATGAGTTAGTTTCCGGTCTAACTGAACTTCTGGAACTCAAGTCTCAGATCAGTCTCAAATACAAAAAGCTGAAAAAGCTATTTGAATTTGAAACAAAGAAGCTTGAGTTGGAGAATTCTGAATTAAAAGAAAAACTTTTAAAATTATCCAATAATGTTGGATCTCCTTCTGATTCAGAAAAATCCACTCCTAGCCTAAACCATATTCTGAAAGAATATGATTTATGTTTCAGGAAGTTCTTATCTAGAAGTATTGGCAGAAGTCAGCTAGCTTCTATGATATATGCTGTGTCTGGAAACAAGAGTCGGCATTGGTTTTGAGGGTGAAACCCCATACAAACTTGAACCTGTTGATGAAATGAAATTCACATACAAGCCATTGTATGATCAGTTCAAGTATGGCCACTCCCATGATATTAGGCACACTTCACATGCTCAAAGTTTTCACATAACACACACCAAAAAGCATGTGACACAACCTAGGAAATATCATGAAACTCACATTAAAAATTATCATGCTGTTCCTCCTATTGCTTACAATGTTAAACCCAAGTTCAATCAGAACTTGAGAAAATCTAACAAGAAAGGACCCAAAAAGATGTGGGTACCTAAGGATAAGATTATTCCTATTGCAGATATCCTTGGCTGCAAAAAGGACAAAGCACAACATGTCGTGGTACCTGGACTCTGGATGCTCACGACACATGACAGGAAGAAGGTCTATGTTCCAAGACCTGGTGCTTAAGTCTGGAGGAGAAGTCAAGTTTGGAGGAGATCAGAAGGGCAAGATAATTGGCTCTAGAACTATAAAGTCTGGTAACTCTCCTTCCATTTCTAATGTACTTCTTGTAGAAGGATTAACACATAACCTCTTATCTATCAGTCAATTGAGTGACAATGGTTATGATATAATCTTTAATCAAGAGTCTTGCAAGGCTGTAAATCAGAAGGATGGCTCAATCCTATTTACAGGCAAGAGGAAGAATAACATTTATAAGACAGATCTGCAAGATCTTATGAGTCAGAAGGTGACTTGTCTTATGTCTGTTTCTGAAGAGCAGTGGGTCTGGCACAGAAGATTAGGTTATGCTAGTTTGAGAAAGATTTCTCAGATTAACAAACTGGATCTTGTCAGAGGACTCCCTAATCTGAAATTCAAATCAGATGCTCTTTGTGAAGCATGTCAGAAGGGCAAGTTCTCCAAACCTGCATTCAAGTCCAAGAATGTTGTTTCTACCTCAAGGCCATTAGAACTCCTGCACATTGATCTGTTTGGCCCAGTCAAAACAGCATCTGTCAGAGGGAAGAAATATGGATTAGTCATCGTAGATGATTATAGCCGCTGGACATGGGTAAAATTCTTGAAACACAAGGATGAGTCTCATTCAGTGTTCTTTGATTTCTGCATTCAGATTCAATCTGAAAAAGAGTGTAAAATCATAAAGGTCAGAAGTGATCATGGTGGTGAATTTGAGAACAGATCCTTTGAAGAATTCTTCAAAGAAAATGGTATTGCCCATGATTTCTCTTGTCCTAGAACTCCACAGCAAAATGGGGTTGTAGAACGAAAGAATAGGACTCTACAAGAAATGGCCAGAACCATGATCAATGAAACCAATATGGCTAAGCATTTCTGGGCAGAAGCAATAAACACTGCATGCTATATTCATAATAGAATATCTATCAGACCTATTCTAAATAAGACTCCTTATGAATTGTGGAAGAATAGAAAGCCCAACATTTCATATTTCCATCCTTTTGGATGTGTATGCTTTATTCTGAACACTAAAGATCATCTTGGTAAGTTTGATTCCAAAGCACAAAAATGTTTCCTTCTTGGATATTCTGAACGCTCAAAAGGCTACAGAGTATACAATACTGAAACATTGATTGTAGAAGAATCAATCAATATCAGGTTTGATGATAAGCTTGGTTCTAAAAAACCAAAGCAGTTTGATAATTTTGCAGATTGTGATATTGACATATCAGAAGTTGTTGAGCCAAGAAGCAACGCATCAGAAGCAGAGCTTCTCAGAAGCAAAGAATCTGAAGATCAAGTATCAGCTTCTCTGGAGAATCTAAGCATTTCTGAAGAACCATCTGTCAGAAGATCATCCAGACTCATCTCTGGTCATTCAGAAGATGTCATTCTTGGAAAGAAGGATGATCCAATCAGAACAAGAGCATTCCTTAAGAACAATGCAGACTGTCAATTAGGTCTTGTATCTTTGATCGAGCCAACTTCTGTTGATCATGCTCTAGAAGATCCAGACTGGATAATTGCTATGCAAGAAGAACTGAATCAGTTTACAAGGAATGATGTTTGGGATCTTGTTCCTAGACCAGATGGATTCAATATAATCGGTACAAAATGGGTCTTCAAAAACAAGCTCAATGAGAAAGGTGAAGTGGTAAGGAACAAAGCCAGACTGGTGGCTCAGGGTTATAGTCAGCAAGAAGGGATTGACTATACAGAAACCTTTGCACCAGTGGCCAGGTTAGAATCTATTCGTCTATTAATTTCATTTGCCACTCAACATAACATCACTCTCTATCAGATGGATGTTAAGAGTGCCTTCTTAAATGGTTATATAGATGAAGAAGTTTATGTCCATCAACCTCCTGGTTTTGAAGACTCTATGTCTCCTAATCATGTTTTTAAACTAAAGAAATCGTTGTATGGATTGAAACAGGCTCCCAGAGCTTGGTATGAACGCTTAAGTTCTTTCCTTCTGGATAATGGTTTCACTAGAGGAAAAGTGGACACTACTCTCTTTTGTAAAACCTTTAAAAGGGATATTTTAATTTGTCAAATATATGTAGATGATATTATTTTTGGAACATCTAATGCTACACTTGGAAAGGAGTTTGCTGAGTCTATGCAGGCTGAGTTTGAAATGAGCATGATGGGAGAACTCAAGTATTTCCTTGGAATACAAATAAATCAAACATCAGAAGGAACGTATGTTCACCAAACCAAGTATGTGAAGGAACTTCTGAAGAAGTTTAATCTTCTAGACAGCAAAGAAGCCAAAACTCCTATGCATCCAACATGCATCCTAGGTAAGGATGAGGTAAGTAAGAAGGTAGATCAGAAGTTATACAGAGGTATGATTGGATCTCTTCTATATTTGACTGCTTCTAGACCTGATATTTTGTTCAGTGTTTGTTTGTGTGCTAGATTCCAATCAGATCCTAGAGAATCTCATTTAACTGCTGTTAAGAGAATTCTAAGGTATCTGAAAGGTACTACTAATGTTGGCTTAGTTTACAGAAAATCTAAAGAATACAACTTAGTAGGATTCTGCGATGCTGACTATGCTGGAGACAGAATTGAAAGAAAAAGTACTTCAGGAAGTTGCCAATTTCTTGGAAGTCATTTGATCTCTTGGTATAGCAAGAAGCAAGCAACTATTGCTCTATCAACAACAGAAGCAGAATATGTCGCTGCTGCTGGTTGCAGTACACAGATGCTCTGGATGAAGAGTCAGTTAGAAGATTATCAGATATATGAGAGTAACATTCCTATATTCTGTGATAATACTTCTGCTATATGTTTATCTAAGAATCCTATTCTTCATTCAAAAGCTAAACATATTGAGATCAAACATCATTTCATAAGGGACTATGTTCAGAAGGGTGTTCTATCTTTAAATTTTGTGGATACAGACCATCAATGGGCTGATATCTTTACAAAACCCCTGGCTGAAGATAGGTTTAAGTTCATTCTGAAGAACATCAGTATGGATTTATGCCCAGAATGAGAAGATGAGAAGTTCTTACGTATGAGTATCTTCTGAAATGAATGTGGATTTTTTAATCAGAAGTTCTGATTGAAATCTTTTAGAAATTATGATTCGGTTATTACTAACGTTTCAGTGTCTAAGTTGATTCAGAACCTCTTTTAAAGCAAAACAGTTGTAACGTTTTATCTCGGGATGGTAAACCTGTCGTTACTATTCATGGATAAGCGCGCGTGCAGTTGAAGGGACGCCGACCATAGGTAACTGTGCTAGTCACCTCATTTGTCTTTATTATCTCTCCTCATGTCACGTAACATTAAATGCTACCCATCATTTGTTTCATTTTATTTTCTTTTAAATACTCTTCAAACGCTTCTCTTTCCCTCTTATATTTTTTCTATTACACTCTGTCTTTGTTTTCCTTCTCTATCTTTTTGCATTCATATCAAACCCTAGCTGTTCATTATCTGCAAATCCATTATGAACTCTTCATCAAGCCCAGGAAACCATGAAAATGATCAAAACAAAAAGAGAAAAGCTGTTGAAACATCTCCTTCCAAACCCAAAAAGATAAAGATCACCTATGACCCTCTCAAGGTGAATCCATTCGAAGCAATGTTATCTGGAAACTATTCTAGACGTGTGTTTCAACCCCCTGGTGAAAGCCCTCCATCATCTCCATCTTCTTCCTCATCTTTTTACCTTCAAGACTCAACTTCCTCCTCATCTAACCTTTCCTCTCCCTCAACCCATTCCAAAGAAATCTCTTCATCTTCACCTGCTGAGAATGTTGTCTCTGATAAAGATTGTGGAAGATCTGCATGAGAACCAAGTCTCCCTGACCCCTCGCCTGGAAGCCCAAGAAGCAGTCAATGATGCGTTTCACTCCTTCATGGCATGCTGGCACAGATTTTGTCTTAGCTAGGGTCTTAGGCTTTGGTCTTAGTAGTTTTCTTTCCCTGTTGCATCTGTTTTCCTGCATTCCTCTCTTGTAATCTCTTTTGATTATCAATGAAAAGTTTCTTTGTTTTACATTCCAGTGATTTTATTTGTCGTTTTATTCATCTGAATCTTTTGAAATATTCTTTTTGATGTTATGACAAAAAGGGGGAGAAGATAAATGATAAATGATTTGATTAATCTATCAGTTGCTGGGTAAAGCTCCCACACATTTTCTAACAAGAACTGCAAGTTCTATATGGTTTAAGTGTTTTGCAGGTATAAAGAAGTGAAGAGAATCTTCAAAGCAAACACCAGAAGCAAAACCATAAGAAGTGTTATTCTGTAAAAAGAATAAACTCATGGAAACTGAAGCAAGCTGAGTGCTGTCAAGCTTCAGAATCAGAAGCACAGATAATAGAATTTGATCCATATTTGTCTATTTGCTCTGACAAAATTCTATTTGCTCTGATACATTATTTTAGCCTATATGGCTCTGATACATATCATGTGTTCTAATATACATTTTATGTTCTGACTCGTTCATGCTGACTTTTGTCGTTTAGTTTTTGTTCTGTAACATTTCAGGATGTAAAGATGCTCTGATGATGCTCTGGTACATTCAACAATGTTCTGATACAAATCTAGCATGAAGTGATGTTGGTAGAAATTCAAAGCTCTGAAGCTATCCGAGGGAAGCAGAAATCAGAAGCTGTGAATGTTCTAAAGATCCAGAAATTCAAGTTCTGAAGCTGTCCTAGATGGAAGCAGAAATCAGAAGCTGTGAATGTTCTGAAGATCAAAGAAACTCAAGTTCTGAAGCTGTCCTAGATGGAAGCAGGAATCAGAAGCTGTGAGTGTTCTAGGGATCCAAAGAAATTCTAGTTCTGAAGCTGTCCAATGGAAGCAGAAGTCAGAAGCTATGAATTCTCTGAAGACAGAAGCTTATGTGATCGTCTCTACCGAAATAATCAGGGAAGTCTTTTATTAAAGTTCTTCGAGTATTTATTTCAGGGGGAGATTATTTATCTCAGGGGGAGATTGTTAATCTCAGGGGGAGACATATTCATATGCTTATGCTATAGCTGTGTAATTTGTCTTTTGCCGTCTGTTCTTTCTGATCGCAAATTCATATCATTTATATATGTTTTTGTCATCATCAAAAAGGGGGAGATTGTTAGAACAAGATTTGTTCTGATCAATTATCTTAGTTTTGATGATAACAATAATATGAATTTTGCTTAAGATAATATGGTACTCTAATCCAATGCAATTTCCTTTTCAGGAAATATATAAAGAGTACGCATAATTCAGCGCTCAGAAGCTTTGTCTCAAAGGGTTCAGCATGCAACATCAGAACATGGTCTGACAAGACATCAGAAGATGGTCGAAGCAGAATCAGAACATGGGTCTATGGAAGCATCAGAAGAACATGAGATCAGAAGCACTGAAGTTCTGATGGTATCACGCTCAGAAGCACTTCAAGGTCAGAAGATCAGAAGATGCTTTGCACCAAGCTGTTTGACTCTGATGATATTCAAACGTTGTATTCACAAACATCAGATCAGAAGGAAGTACAAGTGGCAAGCTACGCTGACTGACAAAAGGAACGTTAAAAGCTATTATAGGCTACGTCAGTAGACACAGCGTGAACAAGGCTCGAGGTAGTTGACAAAAGCGTATAACATTAAATGCGATGCTATACGGAACACGCAAAGCATTAAATGCACTCAACGGTCATCTTCTCCAACGCCTATAAATATGAAGTTCTGATGAGAAGCAAGGTTAACGATTCTGAACAAAACAACTCATATTAACTTGCTGAAACTCTGTTCTACTCAAAGCTCAGAATCTTCATCTTCATCAAAGCTCACTACATTGCTGTTGTAATATATTAGTGAGATTAAGCTTAAACGTTAAGAGAAATATCACAGTTTGTGATTATAGCTTTTAAGAAGCAATTGTAATACTCTTAGAATTGATTACATTAAGTTGTAAGGAACTAGAGTGATCGTGTGGATCAGAATACTCTAGGAAGTCTTAGAGGTTATCTAAGCAGGTTGTAACTAGAGTGATCGTGTGGATCAGTATACTCTAGAAAGTCTTAGAGGGTATCTAAGCAGTTGTTCCTGGAGTGATCAGTGTGTGATCAGAAGACTCTGGAAGACTTAGTTGCTGACTAAGTGGAGAACCATTGTAATCCGTGCGATTAGTGGATTAAATCCTCAGTTGAGGTAAATCATCTCTGCGGGGGTGGACTGGAGTAGTTTAGTTAACAACGAACCAGGATAAAAATAACTGTGCAATTTATTTTTATCTGTCAAGTTTTTAAAGCTACACTTATTCAAACCCCCCCTTTCTAAGTGTTTTTCTATCCTTCAATAAGCTCATTGAAGTGTTTGGTAAAATTAGCGGTTCAATTAACTTATAAATGTAAAATGACATAAAAGATATTTAATATATAATTATTTTATTTTAAATTAAAATTAATTATAAGGGTTAAAAATGGATTTTAATTAGAATAATAAGGATAAAAAGGGAAGAAAATATAATAAGCTATAAGACATAAGCTAAAACGCTATTTGAAATAGCGTCTGGAAAATAAGCTATAAGCTAGTAAAATAAGCTATAAGCTCGTGTTGAAAAGACCGTTACCAAACAGGTCTAATTTATCAAATGAGCTTATAAGACATAAGACATAAGCTATAAGCTCGAAAACATGTCTTACCAAACAGAGCCAAATACTAAAATACACAACAAGATAAAAGAAAATAAAAAGACAAATTAAGCAGTTCGATCAAACTATTTTTTATGAGAGAGAAAACAACTCTCAAATTCTGTATACTTCTAAAAATTGTTACAAACGAGATTATAATAGTTACAAAAAATAGTCGTTCAAGTTTTCAATAACAAGCTCTATTTTTTACTCAAATATTTTTTCAATGTCTTCAACTCTATAGATATGAATCACACAAAAGTGTTTAGAAGTGTTTCTCAATCCCCTTGGAAACCTTTAAAGGTTTCTCAAATTTCAAGAATACAATCATATGAATTTCTACTTTTGTCTCTTTAAGTTTTTCCTTAGATTGTCACTTCATCCTCGTGTTTTTCACACTATATTAAGAAAGCATTGCTACAAATAATATATTATATTACAAAATTTTCACCTTGACTAACCAATAACCGATGTATATGTGTTGCGAGTGTCATGATTAATTTTTTTAAAAATATATACAACCTAAAAAGACAAATATAGAAATTCATGGACCTCGCTTCGAATCCTACTCACTGCATTTTCTGTTTTTTATTTATTTTTCAATTTATTTAGGAACCCAATGTTACATTTACTCACTTCTTTTCTCTTTTTATTTATCTAAAATTACGAAATTAATATTTTCAAATGCCCTTATTTTTTTGTTATTTTTTTACTTTTAAATTTGTATCATCCCTCAGTTACTTTGCCAACCGAAGGGTAATATCATTTGCATGAATTTTCCAAAATATGAAGCTTTTCTATTTTTTTAAATTTTAAATTAATTTATTCCCTCGGTTTTTTCCAAATCCCGACGTGAAAGTTCTTTTGCATGAATACTTCATTGAAGTAGTCTCTGATTTTTCAATTATCAATCAACAGTCCTCGCTTCATCGTCATCCTCTTAACAAAAACCCTAGGCGATTTTCATCTTCATCAAAACTCAGATTCCATCATCTCTTCCAACATCAACTCTTACAACCTAATTCTAACGAAGCTTCTTCATCAATTTTTTTGGTACATAACTCACTTTATCTAGTGTTAGTTTGAGAAAATGTTGTCACTAACCACTGAGATATTGATATAAATATTGTTTTTCTTAAATAGTGTTAGTTTGAGAACATGGTGTCACTAACCACTGAAATGTTTATAAAATTTTGTTTTTCTTGAATAACGTTAGTTTGAGTAAATGGTGTTACGTACTAACCGCTGAAATACTGATATAAATGTTATTTTTCTTGAACCGTATTAGTTTGAGAATAGTTGAACATATGTTCTTAGAAAGTGTACCATGAGTATATTATAGTTCATATGCATTAGGTTCCTTAGTAGAGATTGTTAATTTGTGTAGTATAGTTTTTGGTTTACACAAAGATGGGTGATTCGACCAACACCTCTCTTACAACCTATGATAATAGAAAAAAGTAAAATAAAAACTAAAGGTGTCATGATGTTGAGTAAGGTGACAAAAGCCCACGAAAGCGGTGTTCGCTTCCTGGTTGATTTTTGTCCAAGAACTTGTAAGGCTTATGGAGAGCATACTGATAGTTTTAAGGGTCACGTGTCAGTACAAAGTAGAAGTTAAGTCAGCATTTGGATAGATAATTGGTATGATATTTATGATGATTTGAAAGATCAATTATGGGTCGATATTACAGTATTTATCTTAAATGTTATGATTTGTTTTACAAGTATAGATGACCATTTATTTTTTTGGCTTGATACTAATATCAACTCTATTATGTAAAGATAAGAAGTGTTTATTGTTTCAGAGGATAATATGCTGAAAAAGAAATGGATTGGATATGATGGTGAGTGTTGGAGGGGCTTTAAGACACAAATCATAAGTGATTATATTATAAAACTAAAGGGTAACTTAGAGCCTCCATATGTGATGTATTCATATATTAATAAGGACATTTGGGAAGAGTTTGTCAAGTCTCGCACCACTCATGAATTCTTGGCTAAGATCCAAAAAGGAAAGGAGAATAGAACAAGAAATATATATCACATAGATTGTCTCGTGGAGGATATGATAAACTGGAAAATATAATGATTAAAGAAAAAATAAAACAAAGAGAACTAGATCTGGAAGCTCCTTCTAGAAGTCTTAATCATAAAAAAGTAATGAAGTAATTTCTTAAAAAGAAATTAAAGAGATAGTTGATCGAAGGGTGGGGGAGAAAGTATAATAAGTATTAAAATAGGAGTGGGAGAAGTGGACTCAGGAGGTGCTGGAGAAGAGGACTCGGGAGGCACGAGAGATAATGACTCAAGAGGAACATGAGAGGGTGCATTTGGAGGAGAGGTTGTTGCAGGAGGTATGTATTTAAAGTTAGGCTTAAATGCAGTTTTAGTCCCCCTTTTATGGTTTTCCTAACTTTTAAGTACCCCTTTAAAAAAGACAAAATACCCTTTTTTATCCTTTAACTTTATTTCGGGGTTCAATTTAGTCCCTTAATTTTTAAAAGGGTCGTATTGATTCTTTAACTATTAAAATAGTGTCACGTACTGTCTGGTTCAGTTAGTCAAAGCAAAAAAAGAGGCCAAGAGGCATTGATCTATGCTGATATGGATATAACACAAATAAATTATGAAAAATGAAATTTTCATCACTCACTCTTGAAACCATTTCCTCAATCACAAATTGAATATGCAAAATGGAATATTCTGAATCACTTTGTGATGCTCTTGATTTCAACTCCCCAATAGTTCACACCATTTTCTACTTTATTTGGTTTCAATTTTGAATCTAACCCTCACCTAATTTGAACTTCTTTCATTGATTGGAATTAATTACATGCTAATCATTATTATTCTTGTTGTTATTGGTTGAGCGAATAATCCGAGAATGAAGTAGAATTTTTTATTTTATTTATGTATAACTTTTTGGGGGAGATCTGATGGGTGAAGGTGAGGGTAGTGATATCCCTCCTAAAAACACAAGTTGATTCCGTTTCAACTTCAAATTTGAAGAAACTTGCTAGGCAACTCGATTTAAATGCTTTTGGTGGTACTCAGGTAACTGCTCATTTATCAGAACAATCACACTCCATCCTTTTCCTTCAAAATGCTTTGTATCTGCTTCACATCATATTTAGATCTGGTATCATATTTAATTATGAATTAGTTATATGTTTGGTTTTGGGTTTCAATATTAGGCCAAACTTTTTGGTGAGGGAATGGGTTTTAGTTTCGATTTTGATTTTTGTTTGTAAGTTCGATTTGTTGTTGATGTTACTTTGTATATGCATGATAAATCTGGATTTTTTCTTGGTTTGGAATGCCAACTCGATTTCAGTTTCTTTTTCTTTTATATACATATCTTTTTCTATTTCAAGAAACTCAAAGTGATAAAATAAACCTACTTTGTTAATGAACCGTGTAACATTAGAAATGAGAAATTACAGAAGAAAAAAGTTTATGGTATAAGTGATCGCGTGTATCCACAAGTATATGGAGTGTATCAGAGTAATATAAAAGATTGTCAAACCCACATAGACCTAATGGTCAATCTATCATTTTCTAATTTTATGTTGTTTATTTAAGCCTATCGTTAGAAGGTTTGGATTAAGTAAAACCAAATAAAATAATAACTTTGAATAAATTCAGGGAAATAATAGTGGAGTGTGGCTCTCATGGAAAAACATTACTCTTATTATTTCTAATTAGGATTACTTGTTGGGCAATATTTTCTACCTTGAAAAAGAATTAATTGAACAAGAACTGTCACTCTCGAGTATTCAAAATCAAATTTTACTCTCTAATCTTTATAGTGGTTGTCATGTTCCACAGTTGCGTACTGCGTTAGAGTAGTAAATTCTTTTTTAAGAAATTAAGTCTTTTACTCAGTTGAAAAGTAGTTTTGATTGGAAAGTTTAACTTAAAAAGGTTTCCGACATTTGCTCGGATAACCGGATCCTAAACCTATAAACGTTTCCGCTAATAGTTTCAAACTCACTTCCAAAAAATATTAAGCTTTCTGAATTAATTAATAAAGTGCTTCCGCGGTATTTATTAACAAAAAAACAAACCAATTTTAGTACTTAGTATTAGACGACTTTCGTTCTTACCCGACTTATTCACAGCTTTACTTTTGTAATAGTTTATCAGATTAAGTTCAGCAAAATTGTATTAAAAATCAAAACATCCCTCAATTGTATTCCTAAAGAAACAACAAACAAAGTACCGTCGAATCGACAGTCCTCACATTTCAGCACTAACAAATTAGTTGGACATGCTTACGCTAAAAGTAAAGGCTTTTGTTTGAAATGCGGAATTAAACATATTAAGAGTGCGGTAAATTAAAGTAAAGGACATGTGGTAAATTGATTGCGACAAAGTAAAGCAAGGAAAGATAAACGTGCAAGATAAATAGACGAAGCAAGTAAAAAGTAAATAATGTGAAATAAATTAAGAACCTGCTCCAAACGGAGACTTGAATCTGGTACAATGGAAACAAAATTCGACGGAAAGTAAATGTCGAAAATAAATTTTGAAGATGATTATTGTATTGGTGTCCCAATACTACTAATTATTGTGAAGATGATTTTAGGTTTCCAATATTCCCGCGATAATTCGTGAATCCTGATCCAAACCTGAGTCGAAGTTTACTTAAGGGTCGATGGAACAAAGTCTCATGTATAAGGAAACAACTTTAAAATTCATGGGTTTAGGTTCTAAGCACTGACTGAGCGAAGAAGATGAACATCTTCCAAGCAAGAAAATGAGATTTCAAAAAAACTCTTCCTCAAAGAAGTGATGCCCCGTTTGCTTATGAAGGTTATGTTTACAAACTTCCACTCCCAATTTTTATTCATCTTCTAAGATTGAAATATCAAATCTATCTCTCTTCACGCAAGGAACTGAAAGTTGACTTTGGAGAATATTATAAACGTTGTTAACTGCTTTATAGAAAGACTTTTGACCACAAGTACAAGACCCAAGGCCTTAATATAACAAATATTATGATAAATAAATGAATCATTTTTGGGAATAAAATACAATGACGCAACAATCGAGCACAGAGAAGAAGTAAGTCAACAATGCAGAGAACAACGTGTTTTATTCATAATGCGCGTCGTGTGAAGCTCAATGTATGTAGAAAAAAATAAAGATGAAGGGGCACATATTCCACTTAATTATTTAAAAATAAAAATTATAACTTAAATTAAAAACTGAATTTCACATCTTAAAATGAAAATTAATTTTTATAAATTCAAAACTTAAAATATAAAACCACCTCAAATGGAATTGTATTTTTACATTTGTGAATTTCCTTAAAAACTTAAATTAATAAAAAAAGTTATTTTAATTCCAATTACCCAAACATATTTTATTTTAAAAATTCACAACACTTTAAACGAGGCTTTAAATACTTCATTTAAAATAAAATTTGAATCATGAACTCTTCTAAGTTAACAACACATCACACATGAGTTATGATACTACTACTTACTTTACTTACTGCATCGAGCCCCAGCAGTAGATTTGTTGTGCTGGAACAGCAGGAATGATTACAAAGAAGATTCGTAAAAACATGGAGACAAGACTGTCATGGGAGAGAACCAAATCCAACTACTTAACTTAAGACTGCTCTAGTTAGCGCAGGATGCATCTGTCTAATCACCTTTTATACACCCTCTATGAATATGATGACGCTAATACCACCTGTTTTAGATTTTTAAACATAACAAAATAATACTAACTATTTATTTTTTCTTTCTATAACAAATAACTATAGTATATTATTAAAAATATATGATTAATGTCTCATTGAATATTCGAAAATAATAAATATTTAAAGAGTAAGGTTAACATGTGCCCTAAGGCCATATATTAAAAGTTAAATATAAAAAAAATCCTTAAAAATTGTGTATTATTTTAATTAAAAATTAATAATTAATATATTTATTACGTTTTTTAATATAAATTTTTTAATTTTAAATTTCTTAACATGTGTCCCAAAGGCACCTGTTAGTTTTATCGATATTTAAATACAAAAAATTATTGTAAATGTGGAACAGAGAGAAAATATAAGATATCAAATTAGCATTAATTACCGTCATACTATTTTAATAAAATACTTTAATTAAAAAATAAAATATTTTAACCAATCGTTAATTGGTTTAGTGGTGATTGACGCTAAATTTAGCCGGGAGAACCACAGTTTGATCCCTGCAACTGCGATCGGGAGGAGCTGAAACCACTTGATGCCCCCCGAACCAGACTAAACAGGTGGTGATAAACAAAAAAAATTTTAAAATTTTGATTGCAATTTTTTAATTTATTTAAAAATTGTCAAAGTACACACCTATTTATTATTTAAATCTAATTTTAATTAGTATAATTACTTTATTGATATTGAAAATATAAAGTAATAAAAAATATATATTAGTAGTTGCTTTGATTGATCTTAAATCTATAGACTACTATATCAATTATTCATTTTAAAAAAAAAATTAAATTGAAGAATCGTCTTGTTAGATTCAGGAGTACTACGCTGTTATAATATTTTCCTTTTTTAAAAAATATGTCTAATGATTATGAATATTAATTTTGATTCTCAATTAAGATGCATCATAATTTATTTGGATTAAGTTAAAAATTAATTGGATACTTTTTATTCGAGAAATTTTATCTACGCTAAAACACAGGTGACCTCGAGAGGAAATTTGAAAAAAGAAAATAATAATAATAATAACAATAATAACAATATATCCTTTATCGAGATTTTTAGTTTTACTTTTAATAAAATAAAAGTACTGATAAATACTATACATAAATGTAAATGTATATTATATGTTACATTATATATATTAGAAAGAAAAAAAAAACAGTACTACTATTATTGAAAGTAAAGCTTATTCACCCACTCACCCCACCCATCCGTGCAATGCAAAGATGAAAAATAAAATAAAAAAGTCCACAGCAAAACAACAAAAATAGGAACAAGCCTTTTCCAGAAAACAAACCAAAACCAAACCAGCCACACCACACTACACCCATACCTCTCTCTCTTTCTCTCTCTCTCTCTCTAAAATATCCCTCCACACCATACCAAACCCAAAACTCTCACACAACCCAAAACATGAAATTACCATCAAAAACCATTTCAAGCCCAGCTCGCACAGACAAATTCCCTCCACCATTAATGCGATTCTTAAGAACCAATGCATCAAGTAGAAGCAGAAGATCAAAATCAAGCCCCATGTTCGCACTCCGCAAGAAAAACAACAACACCACCATTGAAACTCAAGAACCTTCTTCCCCTAAAGTCACTTGCATGGGTCAAGTCAGAGCCAAACGCTCCTCCAAATCAAAATCAAAATCAAAATCTAAACAAAAACAACCCTCCCCCACTCCCACTCATCGCTCCTGGATTAAAAAGCCCAGTACATGCCGTTGTCGGCCCGTTTGGCCCAAATGGACTGCTTTCTTCAGAAGAAAAAAATCAACTAAACCAAAACCACCAGATGAGTTTGTTTCTATTTCTATTTCTAATAGTCATATTAAGAAAGAGATGGTTAGTTTTGATAATTATAATCAAAATCAAAACCGCAATGCTTCAGCTTCAACTTCAACTTCAAACTCTTCTCCTCCCAAGAATGCGTTGCTATTAACACGGTGTAGATCCGCTCCGTACAGATCTTCTTCACTTGCGAGTAGGTTTTGGAATTCACCTTTGAGGAACGACGAAACGGAGTCTACTACTTCCGATAACGAGAAATCGAGTTCGCAGTCGCAGAATAGAGACTCCGTTTCTGATAAAGAGGATTCCATAGGTACTGAAATTGGAAAAATCGGTTCAGTTAGGGATTTGGAGAATGTTGAAGAGTTGTTGTTGAAGGGAAGGGTGAAAAAGGAAGAAGATGAGGATTCTGCGGTGGCGCGTCCGGTTGTACTGACTCGGTGCAAATCGGAACCGGCGAGGGTAAGTTACAGAATTGACCCTGAGGTAAATAGTTCGTGGAAAAAGACAAGGTTGGGGTTTGCTGTTACTTCTTCTCCTCTCCACATACTTTCTGATTAATTAATTATTGTTATTATTATTACATTATTATCTGCTAAATTCTTTTTTTCTTTTCATTATTATCATTATTACAAAATCAGTTAAATATAATAAATAGTTATATTTTTGTTATTGTTTTGTGTTGAATGTTGATATAATTGCTTGCTTTATACACCTGAAGGTGTACGATTTTGTTTAATCTGAATTACTTCTGGTAACGTAAAAAGGCAGCGATATATAGTAATACAGTACGTTTAAAAAAGTCACAGACAATACTTAAAGCCTTACATT
This sequence comes from Vicia villosa, assembly GCF_029867415.1. NCBI lineage: Eukaryota > Viridiplantae > Streptophyta > Magnoliopsida > Fabales > Fabaceae > Vicia > Vicia villosa. The sequence goes on along the minus strand of NC_081185.1, from coordinate 141,669,608 downwards.
TAAATTTTCAGATATATTTGTACTAAAGTACTGTAATTTAAATGTATTAAATTGGAATAAACAAATTAATAATTTTCATTATTTTTATTTTAAAAATAAATCTCTTCTAAATTATCTTTTTACAATTCTGTGCATCTTTAGTATTAGAGGGAGTTATAAAATCAGTATAATCAATCACATGACAGTGTGAATTTGTTTATACTTCATAGTAATGTAAACTCTAGTAATTTATTAAATATTGAGTAATTTGTTGTAAATGCAAACATGCACTTAGAAATAAAGTTGTGAATTTTATATATTTGCTTTGCATGTAGATGTTTTAAAATATATACTTGTTTTAACTTTGAGATTTTATCTATTAAAGTACTATGTAGAACTAAACTATTAATTAAGAGTATTTTTGAAAATAATAATAATAATAATAATAATAATAATAATAATAATAATAATAATAATAATAATAATAATAATAATATATCTGATAATTTAAAATGAAACATACTACATATATTTAGGAACAATTTATTTAGAAAAAAAGAATTATGTTTTTTTTTACTAAAATGGTATAGACTTATGTTTTATGGATACACAAATAAGAGTTATCATCAAATTTACATCAATTGGAGTTAACAAGTGTGGCAAAATGAGTCTAGTCTATGTCTGTTTTGTTCGCATGTTTGTAGGAGACGGACCAAGATTTTAGGTTTTCACCCTCTAGTATGACTGTTCCGCACTGATTTATTTTTTATGCTGATTTTTACTGGCATGTGCATTAACATAAATTTTATATTTTTAGGCCTAAAAAATGTAGTGCCCGCGGGCTTAGTCTGCCCCGCCTTACTTTTTTACGGGACGGACTAAAGTTTTAAATCCGCATCCTCAATTATAACTGTCCCGTCCTATTTATTTCCAAGCTTTTACGGGGCTACACACCCCTATATATGGCCTTGTACACAATGTTCTATTTAAGAATTGTCATCAAATTTATTACTATTAAACTATTTTTAAGGATTAAATATATTTTAGTTCACACAATTATATAATATTTTGATTTTAATTCTTATAAAAATATTTTGTTTGTTTGTTTTCGTCTATATAAATTTAGAGTTTTAAGGTAGTGCATTGACAGTGTAATTAACTTTACATTTATAACCAATTAAAATTCTTACACTTGTCATGTTATATTAGTTTTTTTAAATTAAAATGGTGTTTTAATTAGATACATGGTTGTGATTGCTTGACAATGTAAAAATATTTTATACTGTCAGTGCATATCCATTTTTCTCATAAATTTATTACTTTTTACTTTTAATTATTGATGTTTTATTTTAGCTTTTGGAAATTCTTTCATATAAAAATAGGTCATTGTTCCGTTAATTTTAGTGTTTATTTTAAGAAATTAAACTCAAATAGTTTATATTTACAAATATTTATTCTAACACAAATAAATTATACAAAATTAAACTAAAAAATAATATATTTATAGAGACATGGTGATTGTGAATTGTGATAAAGTGATGAGTGACAAGGTGCATAACAATTAATTCCATCTTTACAAATTTTTGAATGCTGTGATGAAATGACAAGGTGCATAAAATTATTTTTTCTTTTAACATGTCAATTGTCTCATAACTCTTAGCACGGGAACAAGAATTGGTTGAGAATTTACAGTATTTGGAATGGGTTCCGTCGGTATTTGATGAGAAATGGGCAGCTAGTTAATGCTTGTTTGTCTACTGACCACTATACAGCTCTGTATTTCTTTTTCATTTTCAACAAATATTTATTTTTACTGTAGTTTCTGTTGCAGTAGCCTTTCACGTGGTGGTTTTTTTGTTTGTTTATGACATAATTAAATCACTCTTATTTTTTTAATACCTAATCTATGCTAAAGTTCACTTTGATTAAATAAATGCAACAACATTGTTCAGACTAAGATTTGGAAACTTTCTTTTTTAGAATAATGATTCTCTTACATATATAGGCGGAAAAGTAGAGGAGATGTGATAAACAATTCAATGAAAAAGGGAGACAATGGTGTAAAATTGTTATAGAAAAGAAAATGTTACTATTTTGAAGACATGAGAGTATGAGACAGCATAACACTCATTCAAAGGTATCCTAGGATGTGTTAAAGGATTTTTTTTAATGGAAGTGTTGTGACTCGTTAGTACGGGATGTAATCGGAAAATATGTTTTTGGAATTGGCATAATTGATTATGTATTCGTAGTAATCAATTAGTTTTTTTTTTTTATAAGCAATTGATTACAAGTTTGAGTTTTTGTTTTTTTTTTCTTCTTATTTTATTTGTTGTTTTGTTTCCCAATCACCTACCTGTATATCTTAGGGGTATGGTTGTAATTATTAATGAAATAGAAATTTTCCACCCTCTCTCTCAACATTCAAGCCCAATATTATTCACCAAAGAGTGATTCTAAATTCTAACAATTGACATCTAGAGTCTGGTTCAATCCACCAAACACCTAATGTGCAACATAAATTCTGTCTCCAATGAAATAATCTCTACAAACCTAACAGTCATTGATTTGAAGAATTATGACAAATGCAAGTAAATGGAGGTGTTGTTTGTCTACTAAGATGTTCTTGAAGTGATCAAGAATAGGGTGAATCCCTTTGTCGAAGGTGCAACGAGTGCACAACGAGCAACGCATAAGGAAGAGAAGAAGAAAGATTTCAAGGCGCTATTTTTATTCATCAACGTATGGATGGTGACAACTTTGAGAAAGTTGGTGATTGCGAATCGTCAAAGCAAGCGCGGGAAATCTTGGAAAAGGCATGTGAAGGGGCTGACAAGGCGAAGGTGGTGAAGTTAAGAACTCGAATTAATTCAAATAGAGGAAAAGGAGACAATCAACAATTACGTGACGAGAATTACTCGATTGGTGAAGCAAATCAAGGCATGTAGAGAATCTGTTACTCAGCAGAATGTTGTATCAAAAATCTTGCGTTCTTTGACGCCGAGATTTGATAAGATTGTGGTGGCGATCGAGGTATCGAAGGATCTGGCGACGTTAAGCAAAGAGGAGCTTCAAAACTCTCTTGAGGCTCGTGAGCAAAGGATAAAGGAGAGAAATAACGACAAGGCAAAGACGGAGATCACTTTGCAATCTCGGTTTAATGAGAAGAACAAGAAGTCAAAAGGAAAATGGTCCATGAAAAGTAAAGGGAATTTTCACAACTTTAGTGGAAGAGAGTCTCAAAATTCGAAGAATTTGACTTGTAAAAAAGATGAGACCAGCTGCAACAAGAATGACGGTCAATGCAACTTTAGAGGTGAAAATGGAAAGTTTGACAAGAGCAAGATGCAATGCTTCAATTGTCAAAAGTTCGATCATTATGCAAGAGATTGCAACAAGAGTAAGAAAAATCTCAAGCGGAGTAAGCCAAGGTTGTAAGACGAGAGTTTGATGATGATAACACACTCTTGATCATGATCACAGAAGGGGAATGCTGCACAACAACAGTTCCAGGAACGCTGCAAAAAATGTGTTATAACTGTTTACATAAAGACAACAACCAATTATAGGCAGAAGAAAACATTATGATGAATGCGAAAGAGGGAGTTCTAAGTAGCAAGGAATGGTATTTGGACTTAGGTTGTTCTACTTATATGATGGGGAGGAAGGATTAGTTTATCAAAATCAATCAAGTCATGAAGAATAAAGTGCAATTTATGGATGACGCCACTTTAGCGACCGATGGAATCGGTGATGTTTTGACCATGAAGAGAGATTTTACATTCTTGGAATCAAATGTAACCTTATAAGTATTGGTCAATTGCTTGAAAAGCGTTACAAAATTCACATGAAAACAAGGCGGTACACGTTATGGATGAAAACATGGTTTTGATCCTTAAATCTCATATGGTTGCCAATAGAAATTTCAAGGTTAAGCTCAAGGTTATGGAGCATAAGTGTATTTCTAAAGTGTCTAGTCGAGAAGATAGGATATGGAACTACCGTCATGGGCATCTCGATTTTAGAGATCTTAGTGCATTGCAAAAGAACATAATGGTAATGGGGTTGCCATTCATCAACATATATGCTGAAATTGGTGAAGAGTGTGTGCAAGCGAAGGAACACAAATGTAAATTCCGCAAGGATGCAGGTCGTAGAACCAAGCATCACCTTGAGGTGGTGTATTTCGATGTGTGTGGGTCGATGCAAGTTGATTCGGTTGGTGTAAATAGATATTCTGTCTTATTAATCGATGATTATAGTAGAAAGCTATGGACATACCTAATCAAGAGAAAAGATGAGGTATTCAAAGTGTTTAAGAAGTTCAAGTCCATGGTTGAGTGCATTACAATCACAATCTCAAAGTTCTTAAAATGGATGGTGGAGGCGAATATGTCTCAAATGACTTTAGAAAGTTTTGTGATCAAGACGGGATAATAGATGAGGTAGTACCACCTTATACACAGAAAAAATGGTGTTTCTAAAAAGAGAATTGGTCGATTATGAACATGATGAGAAGCATGTTGAAATGAAAGAACTTTCCGAAAGAGTTATGGAGAGAAACGGTATCCACAACTGCCTATTTGTTAAATAGGTGTCCAACAAAGAAGCTTGAGAAGATAACACCTAAAGAGGCATGGTCCGTGTTCAAACTCAATCTGAACCATTCGATATTTTTTGGTTCCCTAGCGTATCGACATGTTTCGGGACAACTTAGAAAGAAGCTAGATGACAAGGGTGAATTGATGATACTTGTTGGGTATCACTCCACTGGAGATAACAAATTGTATGATGCTGCAAACAGGAGGATTGTGATCAACCTAGATGTTGTGGTTGATGAGTTGAAGCAACATTAACAACCATAACCGGTTATGAGTAGTCTATAAGAGGTTACCAGTAGTCTGTAACAAGTGTTTTCTTGACTACATAACAAAGATCTTTGTTGCCCCTTGGGATAACACCTCCTACGCTGGACTTCATAACAAAGGTCCTTGTCGCTCCAAGAAGCAACAGGTGTTTATTGGACTTCATAGGGAAGATCCTTGCCGCTATTATGGGCAACATCTCATATGCTGGAGTTCATAGCAAAGACCCTTGTTGCCCATTGGGGCAACACCTCATATGCTGGACTTAATGACAAAGTTCATTTCCGCCCCTAGAGACAACGAGTGTATGCTGAACTTCATAACAAAGGTCATTGCCACCCCTAGAAGCAACAAGTGTTTGCCAGACTTCATAGTGAAGTTCCTTGCCACCCCTCAGAACAACATTTTTTACGCTGGACTTCACGGTGAAGATTCTTGTTGCCCTATAGGCTAATGCAAATAACCTAAACTCCCGCCTTAGGTACTTAGTGTCTCCACGAGCAAGACAAGACTTAAGAATCACGCCTAAGAGGCGCGATAGATATCTATCTTGAGACTTGATAACAAGTCTTGCCCGAGGGTTCAATGGAAGTCTTGTCCAAGTAGGTAAAACGCCCCGCCTGATGGACTTATAATCTCATCGGTTGGGCTATATACAACTCTTCTTGGAAGACTTAGATTCTCCAGGATATCTAAACTCTCGCCTGAGGGACTTAGTGTCTCCTCAGGCGGGACAAGACTCAATAATCATGCCTAAGAGACGTGATAAATATCTAGCTTGAGAGACTTGATAACAAGTCTTGTGTGAGGGCTCGGTGGAACTTCCACCCAAATAGGTAAAGTGCCTCGCTTGAGGGGCTTATAGTCTCATCAGACAGGCTATGAATCATTTTACTTAAAAGACTTAGATTTTGAAGGCTAACTAAACTATGACACGAGTGACTTAATGTCTTCTCGGGCGGGACTAGACTCAAGAATCACGCCTAAGAGGTGAACAGATATCCAGCTTGAGAGACTTAATAACAAGTTTTGCCCGAGGGCTCGATAGAAATCACTCAAGTAGGTAAAACTCCTCGCCTAAGGGACTTATAGTCTCATCATCCGGACAATGTTCCATTATGAATGAAAGACTTAGATTCTTTGTGCTAACTAAACTCTTGCCTGAGGAACTAAGTGTCTCCTCGGGCGGGACAAGACTCAAGAATCACACCTAAGAGGCACAATAAGTATCCAGCTTGAGAGACTTAATAAAAAGTCTTGCCTGAGGGCTCGATGGAAGTACCCCCTAAGTAGGTGAAATGCCTCAATTAAGGAACTTATAGTCTCATCAACGGGGCTATGTGCCATTATGCATGGAAGACTTAGATTCTCCAGGCTAATTAAACTCTCGTCTGAGGGACTTAGTGTCTCCTTGGGCGGGACAAGACTCTATAGTCATGCCTAAGAAGCGCGACAAGTATCCAACTAGAGATATTTGATTACAATTCTTTCTTGAGGGCTCGATGGAAGTCTCGCCCAAGTAGGCAAAATGCTTCGCCTGAGTGACTTATAGTCTCATCAGACAGGCTATGTATCATTCTACTTGGAAGACTTAGATTCTCTAGGCTAACTAAACTCTCTCTTGAGGGATCTAGTGTCTCTTCAGTCAGATTACACATCGCTATGAATAAAGAACCTAAATTTCCCAAGATAGCTAAGATCTTACAAGAGGAAGCTCCGGTTCTCGGGATACTCCCATAAGCCGTGATTTGAAAAAACTTCGTCTTCTACCAAAGACCTCGTGCTTGAGGGACTATGTAGTGTTATATTTGCAAAATGCCTCGCATAGGGTGATGACCTTAGATCGTCCTAGAAGAGGCGACTATAGAATGTCGTCCAAAGGGAGGTACCTAAAACATGTTTTCATGGTATGAATTGATATTTGAAAGGTACTAGTCATTACCAAATCCAAATTTGTCATCTATTGGATGCTAAAGTCTAGTCATATATTTAAGTTTAATATCTGCATTTATTGTTGATATTGATGGATTAATCACTATTATCCACAATCATTATTGGAACTTAATACTGGTGTATTGGTTAATATACTAAGATATCATCTATTAGATAATATGGATGATCACACATCGTTGACTCAGACATGAGTTGTAATGAGAGCGTGAGGCGGTAATATTAACAACTTATTAGAATTTTATATTATTGGTAAAAAATGCTACATAAAAATAGATCAATGAAGTCAAAGTTTATCTTTCAAGAGTCATATTAGATAAATTTCCAACAAAACTCTAGAATTGTGGAATAGGGGAGTAATTGTTGGCATTCTTGACAGTGAATCAAAGTGAATCAATCTCACACTTTTTTTCTCATGTGAAAAGATTAAAAGCATTTGGAAAGAAATTCATGATTGGAGATGAGTATTCTTATTGAAAAAAACATTACAGGTGTATATCATTCTCTACAACACTTTAGAAAAAAAGTTGAAGGAAAAAAAATACAAAAATAGTCGACTTCTAATATGACATCAACTTGAAATATCTGGTTACTAAAAAATACTATGATATTTAGAGAAATTATAGCAGATTTTTCGGATTTAAAATCAAAATCCAAACTATGTCATGGCGTTGGTTGATAAGCAAAAGGAAATTGCATACAAATTTTGTGAGGAATTTACATACCACCCCTAAAATTAAACATGCCACCTTTCAGGGGTATGTTTTTACTATTATACTCTTTGCCTAAAGTAACTAATTTTTAGAAAATATACGTTTCTACCATAAATTTCGAAAAAAGACCAGATTTTTAAAAATATCCGTGAGTTTTTACCGTAAATTTAAAAAAAAATACTGGAAATTTTAAAACTTTATCGGATTTTTCGAAATTTTTAATATTTTGTACAAAAAAAATAAAAATGGTGCTACCATAAATTTGAAATTTCCGATAGTATAAATTTATTTATTTTTTATAAAAATATACCGTAAATTTTGAAAAATCTACCAGAAATTTTATTCTTCACCCACACTAACTTGTTCAAGAGTAATTTTGGAATAACAAAATTTGGAGGGTGAAAAGTCTAATTTTAGGGGTGACATAAAGATTTCTCAAATTTTGTCTTCGACAATCGGAGGATAACCAATTGCAATGTCTCTATAATTGATAAAATCTTAAATTTTTAATCTTTAATAATGTTATTTAGAAATTATCATTTTGATATTATTGTATGGGTCGAGTATCTCTTATAATCCTTTCAATAATTTTTTTTTGTTTTTTAAAAAATGACTTGTTAAAATTTTTTTGACCAAAAAAAATGACTTGTTAATTGGAACCAAATAAAAAATTTAAAATTAAAACATTCAAAGATAATAAAAATGTGGTTTTAGGTTAAAATTATTCTTAAACACTCTTTATTTAATGATTAAGAAAAGACAAAACTATTTTTGAAGAGAAATCACTAAACTTAATTTTGAAAAGCTAATTTGTTCAAGAGTAATTTTAGAATAACAAAATTTGGAGGGTGACAAGTCTAATTTTAGGGGTGACATGAAGATTTCTCAAATCTTGTCTTCGACAATCGGAGGATAACCCATTACAATGTTTCAATAATTGATAAAATCTTAGTTTTTTAACCTTTAATAATGTTATTTAAAACTTAACATTTTGGTATTATTGTAGGGGTCGAGTATCTCTTATATTCCTTTGAATAAATTGGAAGCAAATAAAACCACTAACAAAAAAATTTAAAATGAAAACATTCAAAGATAATAAAAATGTGGTTTTAGGTTAAAATTATCCTTAAACATCTCTTTAAATGAATAAGAAAAGACAAAACTAATTTTAGAGAGAAAGCACTAAACTTAATTTTTCTATTTTTCTTTTGGATGAATATTCCAACCAAACTAAAGCTTAAAAGTTAAAAATGAGATGCACTAGTATATTTATGGAAGCATTAATGTCTGAAACCAACAAATCCACGTCAATGCATCGCAACTTATTGCTGTGTTGATAGTGACGGCTTCAATATTGTTAAAAAAGCTGAATACATAAAACATTGAAATTTATTCCTCAACGGTATTTTGCCTCTTGGTTCTCCCTTCATCACCATCTACTTATGTTTCATTATTACTCCTCACTCCTTTAAACCTTCCACACCTTCTTTTTTCTTTCTCTCTACACTCAATAAATCATCCTAAAAACTTAGATTTTTCTTCTAACTTCTATAATATACATGGATCTCAAACCCTACACCTTCTTTACCAATTGCTTCTTTCTCTTTCTCATATTCATGACCCTCCCTTATTTTTCTAGAGGTTTGAATCTATTTTTATAATATATATGCGTGTATGCTTGTTTATATATACTTTATATTATTTAAAATGTTTCTTGGTGTTATGTTGTTTAATTTTAGGAGGATTGGATTCAGAGATTTATGAGATTGATTATAGAGGTCCTGAGACTCACTCGTTTGTGCCTCCACCTAACCATTCTCATGGTAAGGTTCATTCACCTCATCACAAAAGCTATGCAGATGCAAACAAAGCTATGGGCTTAACTACAATGAAACAAAAGGTAAGTTTTTAATTAAATGAGCTACTCATTCATCATGATCTAGGGATAGATATTAGAAATTGTTATGTGCAATTTTACTTTTGAGGTCTTGTTTGTACATAGATGTATTTATTAGATATAGTACTTGTTTTAAGATCATGAAGTATCTCTTATGAAGACTAGTCCCATGAACTTAAGTGAGACTCGTTTAAGAGATTCACATATTTTAGAAAAAAAACATAAACAGAAATGACCATTAAAATAGTTTAAGTGTATAAATAAAAGAACATTTTATATAAAAGTGACATAGTTATGTATTTGTAAAGATTAAAATTTATTTACAAAATCCTTGTTTAAAAAACAGCAAAATAAAAAATACAATTGGAACAAGGAAATAACATGAAAACTTTAAAATAAGAAAAAAAAATTAAGATACTGTTTAAAGACAAAAAAGAAAAAATACACTATCAAAATCTTTGTACAGGCTGAGAATCGCTACACCACAAAACATTGATACTCTCAAAAATAAACTCCCTCTATTTTTTTTTAAATATCATTTTAGTACAAAGCTCTTCAACCAAGATAGTGGATTACTAGATTTATTTTTTCTATTATACCCTTGTTTATTTTCTCTTTTCAAACAAATTTAATCTTTATTGTCTTTTTTCAATGACTAATTAAAGAATTTATTGAGAAAACAAGGGTACAATTGACAAATTATAACATTAAACTATTAAAATAACACTTAAAAAAGTACGGAGGGAATAATTAACTACATTTCAAAAACACTTTAACAACATGAGAATGTAAGAGAAAAGGAAAAGTAAAATACTTAAAAGTGTTTTTGATGAATATATTTTGTAATGAAGCATGAGAATATATATATATATATATATATATATATATATATATATATATATATATATATATATATATATATATATATATATATATATATATATATATATATATATATATATAGGGATCAGTTTATTTTATTTTTTAAAAAAATAGATTTTATATTTTGATTGCGTATATTTACAAACATGACGAGAGCTTCTTTTTATAGGTGAAGTGAAAATCTCTTAAAAACCATACATTATTGTTCTTACAATACGAAAAGATAAAGTACTAACTTTATCTAAAGCCCTATTTGCTTTAATACAAATAAAAAACTTTACCTAACTTTGTCTAATGATAATATACATGATAAAAATATGAAAGAGACAGACCCCCTTTCATAACCTTGTGAGTCAGGATTACCCTTACATATCTTAGAAGGGTATAATAACTATTCCCTTAATACTTGTCTTTTTCAACCTTTTTCTTGTCGACAATAATTTTTATTAATTTTACATCATTGGTGACATATCTTTTTTTGCAATTTACACAATTAATGGATTATCTTGTGAAGATTATGATGATCCTAATCTTTTTCCCCAAGACGTGCTTCTTTTACTGTATGCCTCAACCAATTTTGGTCTTGAATGTTTGACTTCAAAAGGCAAAAGATTTTTTTTTTGTAATATCTGAATTACAATAAATTTTTCCTGTTTTATCATCTCTTAGGAGATTTTTTTCATCCATTTTGTATTTGGACCAACCAAAGTCTTTGGAAATTATTTTGGCTCTCCCAATTTCTATTTGTTGTGGGAGATCATCTAACTGTAAGGTCTTTGGACCCGAATTTTGTACTTGGAATTCTTCAAAATCAATATCCATATTCCTGAAATATAACCAAATTAAATGATTACTTGGACAGTTATTGTGAAAGTCGGGATATAATGATGTTATATCCAGTTTTGCATTTTGTGGAAGTTCCAGAATTATGATTTCTAATGTATCTGCTAAGAATGCTGCTAAATATGGACTGAAGTCATATAATGGTGGAACATTAATTATACTTACCAGTCCATATTTAAGAAAATTGGTTAATGTTATAGGGCAATCTTTAAATTTGAAGGGTTTAAAAGTTGGTAAAGTGATCCTTGCCTTCCTAATGGCATAATCTAGTTGACAATAGCATTCACTCTCTTGATTTTCAGGGCAGTCTTCAAACATGTTTTGACATGGTTTATAATTATTGTGAATAAAATCTCATTCAATGGAGATTCCACTGTGGATAATTTGGTTGTTACAAATTTGGGCCAAGGCTTCTTGTAACAAAACAGATGTTTTTATTCCCATTTCTTCTACAGAAGTCGTGGGAGGTGTCTGAATTGATGGCTTTCCCAGATTTATCTAACTTGTGGTGATTTTTGGTGTTTTATTGGAGAATTTAATGTTTCACTGAAAGTTTTTTTGTACTTTCTGTTGAGTTTGTGGTCTTAAGGAAATTTCTTTCATGTAAAAAGTCTTGGTCACCAAAGGTTTCCAAGTGTTTTAAATAATTTTGGTATTTAAGAACTCGGGGTGATATAACAATATCATTTTCACAATTCTTAATTACCATGTCTATGACCTCTTGTATATCATAGAATCCTTTATACAAGGGTTGACCATACCTTGGAAATAATTTAATTTCTTCCATTAATTTGGTCATTTCTTCCCAATCTAAACAAATTCCGGCTTTTGGACCAGTGAATAATGTGTTGCAAATAAATGGTTTTTTTGCTCAAATGTCTTCCGGTAGCAAAATAAGATGCTAATGCATTTATTTCCTACTCGCATTATTTTGCTACTGGAATACATTTAAGCAAAAACCCATTTATTTGTTACACATTATTCACTGGTCCAAAAGTCGGAGTTTATTTAGATTGGGAAGAAATGACCCAATTAATTGAAGAAATTAAATTATCTCCAAGGTATGGTCAACCCTTGTATAAAGAATTTTATGATATACAAGAGGCCATAAACATGGTAATTAAGAATTGTGGAAATGATATTGTTATATCACCACGAGTTCTTAAATACCAAAATTATTTAAAACACTTGGAAACCTTTGGTGACCAAGACTTTTTACATGAAAGAAATTTTCTTAAGACCACAAACTTCACAGAAAGAACAAAAAACTTTCAGTGAAACATTAAACTCTCCAAAAAAATCAAAAATCACCACAAGTTTGGTAAATCTGGGAAAACCATCAATTCAGACACCTCCCAAGACTTCTGTAGAAGAAATGAGAATAAAAACATTTGTTTTGTTACAAGAAGCCTTGGCCCAAATTTATAACAACCAAATTATCCACAACGGAATCTCCATTGAATGAGATTTTGTTCACAATAATTATAAACCATGTCAAAATATGTTTGAAGACTGCCCTAAAAATCAAGAGAGTGAATGCTATTGTCAACTAGATTATGCCATTAGGAAGGCAATGATCTCTTTACCAACTTTTGAACCCTTCAAATTTAGAGGTTAACCTATAACACTAACCAATTTTCTTAAACATGAACTGGTAAGTATAATTAACATTCCACTATTATATGACTTCACTCCATATTTAGTAGCATTCTTAGCAGATACATTAGAAACCATAATTCCGGAATTTCCACAAAATGTAAAATTGGAAATAACATCGTTATATCCAGACTTTCACAATAACTGTCCAAGTTATCATTTAATTTGGTTATATTTCAAGAATATGGATATTGAATTTGAAGAATTCCAAGTACAAAATTCGGGTCCAAAGACCCTACACTTAGATGATCTCCTATAACAAATAGAAATTGCCAGAGCCAAAATAATTTCCAAAGACTTTGGTTGGTTCAAATACAAAATGGATGAAAAAAATCTCCTAAGAGATGATAAAACAGGGAAAATTTATTGTTACTCACATATTACAAAAAAATTCTTTTACCTTTTGAAGTCAAACATTCAAGACCAAAATTGGTAGAGGCATACAGGAGAAGAAGCACGTCTTGGGGAAAAAGATCAAGATCATCAGAATCTTCACAAGATAATCCATTAATTATGTAAATTGCAAAAAAGATACGTCACTAATGACTTAAAATTAAAAATATTATTGCCGACAAGAAAAAGGTTGAAAAAGACAAGTATTAAGGGAATAGTTACTTGACACTTCTAAGATATGTAAGGGTAATCTTGACTCATAAGGTTAGGAAAGGGGGCCTGTCCCTTTCAACTTTTTATCATGTAAATTATCATTAGGCAAAGTTAGGTAAAGCTTTTTGTTTGTATTAAGCAAATACGGCTTTAGATAAGGTTAGAAAATAATACTTTATCTTTTCGTAATGTAAGAACAATAATGTATTGTTTTCTAAGAGACTTCCCCTTCGCCTATAAAAGGAAGCTCTCATCACGTTTGTAAATATACGCAATCAAAATATAAAATCAATAGTATATGCTATTCAATATGCTTAGCCTCAAATTCTCATACTAAATTCCCTATTTCTGATTCCTATTGCTCTCAAAAGGTATGAGTTTTTAGCAATTAGTTTAACTTATTTATATATATTTATTTTTATTACTAGTATTAATTCATGTTTATCTCACAAGCAAAAGACGTAAATCCTACTTGAACTGAATTTGTTATAGTCTAAAGAAATAATCCGATAGAGAGTGTCCAGAAGGAAAACTAGTACCACTAGGACGAGGTTCTTAGATGATAAGGAATATTGACGCAGAGGTTGTCTCTGGAAGAAGCTTTGTGGAAGTATGTTAAGGATGAAAAGGTGAGATTCTTTGATAAATAAGGACTATTTACTAGTAATAAAAATAAACATAAATAAATAAGTTTAGTAAACGTAAAGAGCTCATACCTCAAGAGAAACAAAAACTAGGAGGAAGGAATAATAATATAAAACAAAAACACCTTTCACTCAAAAGAAAATAAAATTACATTATAGAATTCAAAAATAACAATTCTAATTTCACAACACAAAGGTATTTTTCAAATTATTTTGGATTTAATTTTTCTGAACTTAATTCCACCACACAATTATCAGGACTCGTGTTCATCCAAAATTTTGATGAAAAAATAACATATTTCTTAAGACATTCCCATACCCCTGATCTAGTTAAAATTACTCTAAAGAAATTAAAGTTATCTTATTTTCAAGAAAAAATAATATTAGAAACATTACAAGACATAATAGAAAAAGATTTTGAAGAACATGAATTGAAATGTCTAGTCAGTAATTTAAATGAATTCACTTCCACTTCACATCATTTAGATTTTTTTGAAGGAAATTTTATGGAGATCATTCACAAGTATACTACAAAATGAGAAACCATAGAAAAATTCAACCAAGAATAAGTATAAATTTTATGAGTTTTAATCCAACAAATCCTAATGGTTTTATAAATTTTGATGAGGATAGATATGAAACAGACTAAATTCCTTGCACATAACTCTGATCACATGGAACTGATTAAATAAAGAATAGAACTCAAAGAATATAGACGTTCTATATCTTAAATAGAACAAGAATTAAGATATGTTAATATGCTTTTACGATTCAGTACATAACTAACTTGTCCCAACTTATTTAAAGAAAATTAGAATTCTCAGACAAAAATCAAATTTTAAACCAATGATACAAATTATTTTCAAAATATTTATACACTTTATTAAGAATATAAATTCATCATTCATATTTTAGTTTTTTTAAAAAACCATTTAATTAAGTTATAATAACTATTTATTCATTACACCACCTCTCTACCCACTCAATTTATTATTTGATAAAAGTTAGAATGATTTGTTAAACCGTGCATTTATTACACCACTTCTTCACAAATTATCACACCTCTCCACCTAAGAATAATTAATATGTCTCACACCTCTTTTCAAAATATGATCATATTTATTGGCGGCATGCATCTTGTCACACTTGCTTTAATCTATTTTTATTTTCTTTTTTGTCTAAAAGTTATATATATATATATATATATATATATATATATATATATATATATATATATATATATATATATATATATATATATATATATATATATATATATATATATATATATATATATATATATATGTGTCTTGGGGTAAGTTTGTTTCAGTTTTAAAAAAATGAATTTTTTCTTTGTTTTGAAAATAAATTTTACAAAACCGTTTTTCAAAATATTACAAATTTTTTTATATATATATTTTCTAAATTGAAACATTACTTTTGACATCCTATAACATAAATAAACATTATTGAAGATTAAAACATATTCAAAATCACAATTTTTTTTCAAAAAATGGTATTTCAAAAATAATTTTTATAAAAATCTATTTGAAATAGCTTTAAAATTAAGTGATTTTTTTAAATTTTGATATCCAAAAAAGATTTCAATAAAAACATAAAATACCTAAAATAACATTTTAATAATAACTATTAAAACCAAATTTTCATTTGAAGCTTTTATAAAAAGTTTCTTAGTAAAATTTTTTTACACGGAATTATGTAACACCATAAAAATCATTTTTAAAAAAAAAAGCCAAAACAAACGGGTCATTGATCTCTTTCTTTTTTTATAATATTAGGAGATGTAAGAGTTTTTGAACAAGTATATTTTCAACTAACACTAAAATTTTATGCCTTGATTGAAAATAAAATAACAACTTTTATTATCTATATTAGACAATCATAGCTCAAAAGAACTGTCATACTACACCATAAAAAATATAGTTGTTGAAGTAGTATTTACAACAAAAGTAAGTATTTGTATTTATCTTCTCCAAAGAGACTGATGCAATATTTAAAAGTTGTTTAATAACCTTTATGATTTTAAGAGAATGTGTTTGGAAAAGTTATTCGTTTGATAACGAAGTTAAAATGATAGGGATTGAAAGTAAGGTCTAACATATGAAAATGAGATTGTTGGGATTAGATTTTATTATCATATCCTCATGTATCCTTGTGATTAATTATATATATTTTTAGTCATCACTTAGCATTATCACCTACCGTTATGTGTATGTTGTTTATGTATAAACAACGATATGAAATCAATTGTATTGCTTAAATGACAATTTATAAGCTGGTTAACCAATACAATAGCATTAATTTCGATAGATATGTAATGCTAAACCTAAATTTATGAGTTGGTTAACCAATACAAACATATTTTTCAATATCAATTCAAAAATCATTATAACAAGTTATACGTAGCTACTTTATGACAGCCATTACGACCAAAGATAATCATCAATACTAATGAATAGATAAAGTATATAAAATACCATAATCAAGATGAATGCATAAGTATTGAAAAATTACATCTAACGTTAACAAAAGAGAATTTAGCTACTGTTACTTATAGCTTTACAATGATGATCAAGAAAAAATAGGTGAAATAACATCAGAGATGATTTCTCTGGTCGGATGGAACCTCCACCTTCGATTTTAAATACCTCTCTTGGTATTTATCCCTCTTAATTATCTTCTGTTTTTTTATTCTAGTATTCAATGAATATTTCTCAATGGACTGGATGTGACATCAATTTATAGGGGTTTGGGGAGACATTTTCACTCAGCAAGATCTCTAGCTTGCTTAGCAAACCTACTTTCTTCACCAAAAAGTTATGCCCAGCTCATCCAAAAGGGCTTTGGCCACCTTATCTCGCCCTGCAAACCTTTCTCTTCGCCAGTGAGGAAACCCTTCTTTCACCTTGAAATTACTTAGCCAAAGGGTCTCTGAACCGCCCTGTTTTCCTTAGCAATTGTCACATCGTCTAGTGAGTTGCCTTGCTTCCGCATGAAGTAACTCTCCCTTTGTCGTTGCAATAAGTTATTTATATGGTTGATGATGTCATCGAGAGTTCCATAAAGCAGGTGAAATACTTTTATCCGATCAAGCCTATTTCTCGAGACTGAGATCGTTTTAACCAGCTCATCGAGGATGGGCAAGTGGTTTCTTTGGAGGAATAATATTGATTATTCCTTTATTTTTAAAGGCAACAGGTTTGAATCCAACTTATACTGACTTTGGCACTTTTTCCTTGTAATGTATATATGTAAATATATTTATACTTTTGTTTGTTATTTATTTGAATTGTAGTTGCCTTGTAATGTATATATGTAAATATATTTATACTTTTGTTTGTTATTTATTCGAATTGTACTTGCCTTGTAATGTTGTTCCTAGTCCTGAGTTTTTATTTCTAAGAGTTGACTTTTTCCTCCAAGTTTTATGCTCTAAGTTTATTAGATGTCTTTAGGGAGCGTGCCCGGCCAAGGTTCGGTACCCGTTTCCATGCCCTTTGTGTAAACATAGTTCGAGAAATATGTATTGGCGGACCCACCACGACCTATAGAGTGGCTATTTACCAAGAGGAGATGAGCCAATTATTTTCCATTTTGAGGCTTGCTTTTGTTGTGTCTGTGCGTTGGCATCATGGAGTTTTGGTTGCTTTAGTCATACGCCACTAGAGTTTGTTACCGCACCTCCGAGTGTTTGTGATGGGGGCTTCGATCCCTCGGGTATTTCTCCAGACTCATTGTTACCTTTCATGATCACAAAGGAAAAGAAAATTTATTGAAAATTTTCTCTTTTTACTAAAAGGTCTGGCCACCACTTATTTGCCATGATGTTAGTGGCAAGTGCTCCCAGTCTTCCCCAAGTTAGCCATTTCTGTTTGCCAGGTCGAACTGGCGTGCTATCCTGGTCGAAGGTTGAATAGCGATATCCTTAAGATGTCTAATAAGTAAGGCTACATTGATGTCCATGGTGTTAGCTTCACCTTCCTTTTTATCTTTCTATAAAGCCTGGTAAATCCTCTTTGCTCTAAACAAGTCGGCATTGAGTGTAACTGGATCATCATACATGTTATGGTATTTTAACGTAAGATGAATTGGGGAAGCTACCACGTCTAGGATTTCCGTAAAGGGTCATCTTAGAATGCAGTTGTAGACACTTCTGTAGGGAATGACTTGGAATTGTGATTCAATAGTCCTGGTATCTCTTCCCACCCCTAAAGTTACTATCAACTCTATGTACCCCCATGGGAGGGGGTGTTACTATCTCATTACAAGTCTGAGATTAAACACTTCATATGGCTATAGTTTTTCCTTTTTCAAGCCCATTTTTTCGAAGAGATCTGAATACATTATGTCACAAGAGCTGTTGTCATCGATTAGTATCATGGATAAATCAAAGTTGGGGATGATATCTCTGATTGCCAAGGGAAATTTTCATTTGAGATTCCCCCAATTTTTCACGATCTTAAAATGCGAGAATCGGCCTTTTCAGGCTTGTGGTCGAAGTGCTTTGTTTATCCTTGCTGACTACCATTAACTCAATAATATTTATCTTCATCATATTCTTGGACAGGTTGCTCAATTGAGGGGAGCCTCCTATTATGAAAGCGGTATACTGGTGCTTCCTTTTGTGTCATTCGTCTTCCCCGCTGCTCGCTTCTTTGCCTTTTCCTTCAACCACGACTTCCACACTCTTCTTCGGGGATTGTTTCTTTTGGGGGGATTCCTTCCGGCTCCTCTCACCATCCTTTGCATACTCGAACAATCACATATTTCTTGATCAATCCCTAAATCACATCTTTCAGTTGGATGCAATAATTAGTGTTATGACCATGACTTTTGTGGAAACAATAATATTTGGACTTGTTAGTCCAAGAAGATTCTTTGACCGAAAATGGATTTCTTAATTCGGCCTCCTAGAATTATGTATTAGTGCACTCTGTAAAAATCCTCTCTTGCGAGGTGTTTAAGGAAGTGTAGGAATTAAACTTCAAAGAGTGTCTTCGATCGTGTTCCTTCCTGAGTCGCCCATATTTGTTTCTGACATTCGACTAGATCCATAGTTCCCCAGTTCTTGGTTACCTCCATCATCAAGCAACTTCTCTTCATAGTTAATATAGAGTTTTTCCCTACTCAGCAAATCCTTCAGGTTATGGCATCCTTGAGCCATAATTTTCATGGAATTTAAAGTCTGTTCTAAGGCTTTTCTCAAAGATCCTCCAAAAGCTACTGCTACCTAAGTGACGCGGTAAATATACGTCTGTAGGGTTTTATTTTTGCCCTGTGTAACTCCGCTAAGAGCCTTGCATAAGTCTAACCAAGAATCTATGCTCCCATATGGGTGGGAATTAAACCAAGCTTGAGAACACTTAGTTAATATTAGTTCAAAGAGCTTGCACTTTACGCCTCTAGTCGCATGGCAATAGTCTAGTTAGTCACCCACATGCTCGACGTGTTCCTTAAAGTCTCCTTTTTCGTTGTAACTTTAGAGTTTTGGGGACTTCTCTAGAGACTATGGAATCTGACCATCAAATATACAAGCGGTCAGAGGATTCTTCTTTCTCAATTACGGAGGAGACCCCCCTTTCATTTCTTGCTCTTCTTTTCAGCCGACGAAGTCTAGGGGGAGTATGAATGTCCATTCTTCCTTCGGGATTAGGGGAAGAAGAACGACGTCCATGTCGTCGGTGGTTAGGGAAGTTTTGAATCTTTTCCAAACCCTTTCTTGGTTCAAAGATTTTTTGTGAAGCCACTTCCTACACAATATTGTTCTTTGGGATAATGTTGTGTAGGTTCTCATTGATCCGAGTTAATCTGTCTGCAAAAGTCTGAGAGTTTTGCTCTTGAATCATCTAGTACATGACGTTCAACAATTCATTAACTCCTTGTGGGCCTAGACTAGCCTAAAAGAGTTGGAAACCAGGAAGCGCCTCACATAAGATTATTGTAGGCGGTAATGTAGGCCTAAGGAAAGGTTCTCCTATTTAGAACTGTGGAACAGATCCGATGAATGGAGGAAATTGAGAAGTTCCCCGGTCTATCCCAGAATGGACACAATTTGACGATGGCGGAACAAAAGGAACAGTTGTTAAGATTTGGTCGTTTGTCCTTTGAGGGGGCATATGAGGATATCTATTTGCTTCAACGGTTGCAATGGCTTGTCGTTGAACGACAGAACAAATGGCTTTTGTTGTTGTCATCATCTGACGGATATGGTATGGAAAGTTTGATTCTAAACTTAAAAAAAATTAACTTAGAGATGGAGATTTTCACTTCAATCAAAGAATATTTGGATCTATTTCAGTCAAATCGAGACTCATTGAATAGTAAAACATCAAACCATAACACAAGTAATTACTCGTAAGATTTATAAAAAAATAAAAGTAAAAATTTAAACATTATGCCATTTCAGTGGCTTAATCTAAGCCCACAGAGACTCAAACTAAAAGAGTTGCCTAATTTGAGAAAAATCAACACAAAAATCAATTTACTTTTTCTAAAGATCAGATGATAACAATTTCTACTCTAAAATAACTTAAACTAAGAAAAAAGGAAAAACAAATTAATATAAAATCTAAAAAACTACTGGAAATTTATATAAAGTAAATTGAAATCACTCACATAGGAAAAAATATTAATGTCGTGCCCAAATTTATTTTTCCTACATAAAATATAATTGTTTTTACATATAATTAATTTTAAAATAAAATATAGAAATGCAGAAAATTATAGATGTTAAAATATTATTAAACTCTATTATTTATTCTTCTGTATTTAATCACGATCCTTAACCACTAAATACATAGAGTTATATTAAGAAACTAGTAAGATACCCGTGCTTCCGCACGGGTAAATTTATTTAATATTGAATAAAATTTAATTAGATACGTATAAATTAAAAATGAATGGTTTAATTATAAATGAAAAATGATCATATAAATTCAATTATATTAAATAATCATATAAAAAATACTATAAGATGGAGATAATAAAAATAAAATATTAACATTTAAAAATAAAAATTATCTCTCAATTAATAGTAATTGTTGATTAAAATAAAATAGCTACTATGTTGATAATGACCCGTGAAATAAAAAAATTATTTGATGTGATATAAAATATATTTAAAAACAAATGTAAAATAAACAATAATCATGGAAATTTAATTGTATTAAATAATGATAAAAAAATCGTGAGATGGAGAAAAAACAAAAATAAAGATATTATCTCTCAAATAAAGACAATGATTGATTAAAATAAAATAGACATTATATTGATAGTGACCCGTGAGATAATAAATAAATAGATAAAAAAATTAAAATGAAAGTAAGAAAGTGTGAAAAAAAATGTGAGAGAAATTTGAAATTTTAATTAAGATAGAGAAAATGTGTAATGATCGATTAAAAAAATTAAATATTGAGTTGATAGTGACCCGTGAAATAATTAAATATTTTTGGGGATAATAATTAAATGATCGATTATTAATATTTTTTGTGATAATAGATAAATGTAAAAAAATTAAAATGAAAGTAAGAAAGTATGGAAAAATGAAATGTGAAAGAAATTTGAAATTTTTAGTAAGATTAAAATTTAAAAATAGATTATTAATATTTTTTGTGATAATAAATAAATTAAGAAAAATTAAAATGAAAGTAAGAAAGTGTGGGAAAATAAAATGTAAGAGAAATTTGAAATTTTAAGTAAGAGAGAGAAGATGTGTGTTTGGGAGAAAAAGTTGAATCATAAACATGCAATTGACACTTGGCAAAAAAGTTGATTTTCATTGGACAATAGAAAAGTGGTTGGGTGATTTTGTTAGTTACTATTATGTCCAATTTGTAGTGTAATGTTTTTTAGTGGGAAGGGTAATTTTGACAGTTTGGTCAATTTCTTAGTAATAGATAGATTAGTAATAGATAGATAGTAGAAAGCAAACATTGTCTTAAATATAATAAGTTACTTTGGAGGGGTGTTGTGTTCTTAATAAAATTGTGTATCATAAAAAAAAAATTGTGCAATTCTTTTGTAAAATTAAGAACATATTATAGGCAATTCTTTTGTGCACTTAATGATTTTTTTGCAATTGTAATTGTTGTCATACTATTTGGCTGTCGTATTTACTTAGATAATTTTTTGTTTCAGTTTTTATTTATTTATTGTAAAAAATATTTTATTGTTTTTGGTATTACTGAAATATATTTTATTGTCAATTCTTCTGTTTTGCAGGTTAAGAAAGTTCATGGATGAAAAGTCTTCTAAGGAAGAACAATATTAGAATGGGCCAATTGAGACTATGGTCTGCTCAAACTTTTATTTTTTATTTTTATTTTATTTTAGTATGTTATTATATTTTTTTATCTTTAACTTTTTCTGCGAACTATATGTGATAATGTATAATGGGTATTCTTTTATTCAATATATTGGAGCTAAAACACTTAAATTACTAAGCTTAATTATACCAAGTCAATTTTTTAGTTTCCTCAAGGTGACTTGTTTCTTTTTCTTTTTATTATTTATTAATTTGTTATTTATTTATGGTGACGACTGACGTCTAAGGTGATGGTTTAATTAAGTCTCTCATCGATAAAACCAAAAAGTTATACCGTTAAATTTAATTTATGGTTTAGATTTGTGCAAATTAAAATTAAAATATATTCACTTTCTCACACTCAATCATGTTTCTGCATCTTGTATTTCAATCTATAGTATGGTGCTCTCTCCAATGGTGTTGCAGTGACATAAATTTTCTTTTTAATTAGGTATTTTAATGAAGACATTTATTTGGGTTTTTATAAAGCTTGACATAAGAAATCAATTAATTTTTTAGTTTGCGAAGGAAATGATTATGCTGATCCAATTAGAAACTGCTATTTTCTTTGATGGTTTTATTATTCATTGCTTTAAAGATGAGAGAACCATTACATTGCAATAAATCCATGGAACATTAAGAGAATTCAAAGGCCAGGCTTCATTAGGGTTCCATCCATAGAATTCATGGAAATCTAAAGGAAATTGCATTAAACACATATAAGTATGGTAAATCTTGCAATCAGGAGAAAGATAAACGGGAATCAAGGTAGGTCTTTCATTAGAGTATAGGTGATAAAAAATGTATGCTACATATTCAAAAGAAATAAAAGAAGGGTGCTAAATCAAATCCTCGGCAATGGCTACGAGAACTTGTATGCTGTTATACGATGTTGATTATTGTTATTGAGAGAGAAAACTAATGCCATATCTTTGGGTTCTTATAAAAAAATATTTCATTCTTGCAACAAAAGCCTCCGCATAATACGACTGCTCAGTTGCATAACACAATGATTGAAGTCAGTTTGCCTGTTGTATGGCCTAATTATTATTTTGTATCTTTTGCATTCTTGCTAATACTTTCAACTTATCTAGGCTGGTATAACAGACCCATTGGATTGTCCTTTAGAATTGGATGGTTTGGTTGGGTTGACAATGGAATTTAAGGTCAAATGACAACCAAGCTGGGATAATGCTACTGTTGTTTCTATTTATCAGGATAAAAGTGTGATAAACCAGCTTTTGCATTCATGGGGACAAACTTTAGTACGTATATAGAACAATATATCATTTCTCATATATTACCCTTAAACATTAATCCTTACTTATGTTGTTTTCTTCTTTATAAGACACCATCACGTCATGCCCCTATCATCAAGCATGTTTGTCTTTTCGTTTGATTAAACCTATAGTTGGATACAAAATTGGGACAACAACACATTATTTACAATTGTATTGATTTTCTTCTTATGTAGCTGAATGAAAGTGTTGATGAAGCTGTACCAAACGAGGTCTGGACTGTCGTTACTGTAACAAATTGTTCCTCATTTGTGTTTCACTTTTTTGTTATACCTTTGTTGGTAACATTTTGTCAATATCATATATTGTCAATGCTTTTTTCAGGATATTGAGATTACATCGGAACATATCCCTCACCCTGTTACGCCGACTTCAGCCAACAAAAGAATTGCTCCTCCTCTTTCTAATGACAATGTAGCAAGCTCTAAAATCCTTGCAGGAGAGGAATCCTCCCCCAAAATGAAAAAGATTATCAAGATGGAGAAAATTGCTCCATGATATGCTATGGTTTTAACTTTGCCCATTGCATCCAATTGTTGTTTTGTAATTTGTCACCTAATGAACTATTTCCTTCTATTTTAAAGTAGCTATTAATTTAGTTATGAACCATAACTTTTTGTAATTTAACAGTGTCACATTAGTTCTGTTGAACACCTTCTATAGCAGAATTTATGTAATGTAACGGTGTCAATGTTTACCAATGACAACTATTTGCTTTTAGTTTAAACACTGTCCTATTTGTTGTGCCATTCATTTTGAGTTACATAATTACTCACCACATTACTGCTTTACCACATTTATGAATGAAACTTTATGTATCACTTGTATCATGATTTTGCTTTCAGTTTAACCATTTTACTATTTTTGTGGCAACAACAAATAACTGCGCTAATCACACTGTATGTGCAATTTGTGTATATTTTGTTTTCCTCAGTTATGGAATAATTGTATACATTCTTAAGAGCACTGTGTGTGCCATTTCAATCAATAAACCAATTCCATGAAACAGATTCAAAACACTTGGATTTTTGTGCTCAGTACATTGTTCAATACTACAAACAACAAACACAACAACTTAATTCCTGCAAGAATTTTTTAAGAGCATTATTAGCCTTTTTTCATGTTCACTTTGCGTCCCTATCCAAGTATTCCCCTATCTTGAAACACCAATGTGGGAAACACATATAATTAACTTTTAAGAAATAGTAAAACAGTTGAAAACACTCATTAATCTAGATATTTGATCCAGAACCTCTGTCCACCTACTAAACATACAGCTTCTCTGCTACACTTTCATACACGGTTTCCAACATAGATGAAAGTGAAAAAACTGGTGCCAATTTTCCAAACATTTCAGACTCCCGCCATTTTTCTCACAGCTCCACTAGGAGGCGTTCTTCATTTTAAAGACAAAATAATCTCTTTGAACATTAGAGTTAACTCTTGTGTTTTCCATCACCTACAATTGATCTTATATGACCAGCCAACCTCCTTAACTACATCAGTCACACCAGAACTTTTAAATCTTTAGTTGAAGCACACCATTAGGTATGGAGTCATCACAACGTGACTCTTTAGAAACTGCTGCATCCATTGTTAGAAAAAGACGCAGACTAACTTTGTTGAACAAAAAAAATGGCTCTTCTACGTCCAACAAAGAAAATATCAACCCCTCAAGTTAAACTATGAATGAATTAAAATGGATTTAAATGATCCATGGTCAAAACATATCATTCTTTTTTGGATATGGAACATTTTAATTGTTAAATAAAGATTGAGTAAAATGTGATTTAAATGATCAATGGCTCCAACATTTAATTCTGTTTTGGATATGGATGATATTGCATATAAAGAACTTCATTGCTATTTAACTTGAGCCTTAATTAATGGAGTTCATTCTTTTTTGGATGTTGAAGATATTGAGTTTTACTACTATTTAAAAGACCCGTTTGTTTTTAAAACAAATTTGTTTATATCATTTCATTTCTGTTAATGACCCATCTTGTTTTTTATAGCATTTTCTGTCACATGTTACTATTTGTTTTTGATAGCAGTTTTTTTATAAAAACATCCTATCACCAGCTTCTATCCCATTATTTCAAGAAGCTTCACAATTTACTCTTCTTTTACAGATCTTGGAAACAACTTACAGGTGAAAATATCAACCTCAACATAAAATTAAACCTACTCTTTCATTTTCACATAGCATGAGAAATTATTAATATGAAAGGAATGTTCCAAGAAAAAAACCATACCTTTCAGCCTCCCAAATGTAAATACCTTATTAATATGAAACGTTTGTCCATCAATATTTTAACCTAACTTGGAATATCATTAATATTTGCCAAAAACATTTATATTCTGCCTGATTTAATTTCTATTTCAATTCTCATCAATAACAAATGATAAAATACTGTCTATAAAATAAATTTATATTATAAAAAATTAATTCATTTTTAGAAACACCCACATTTAAAATGACAATTTATATTAAAAAATCCCCCACACATTAAATACCTTCTATACTAATCAATTCAATTTTTATTTAATGTGTAAATAACATTATTTATTAATTACTGATTTTTATAATTCACCTACTATTAAAACTATTAAAACAATTAATATCTTTTTTTCAAGAATCATCTTTTCTAATATTTATTTTTTTAATGTTTAAATAGCAAATCATTTATTTTACAACAATGTGCGTCGAAGACCTGAACTCGTGTGAATGCACGGGTATCCCGCTAGTTGAGAGAGAAAACTAATGCCATATCTTTGGGTTCTTATAAAAAATATTTCATTCTTGCAACCAAAGCCTCCGCATAATAATCAATCAAAACATTGTTTATTTGCCAAAGTAACAAAATTCAATTCAATTTTTTACTGGATTTTTTATTTGTACAAAATTTGCTGTATTTTTTCTTGGGCGTTAAAGTTGAAGCATTTTTTATGGACAAGAGAGAGTCAAGTTTGATAGTGGAGAGAGGGATAGCTGAAATATAGAGTGGAGAGACTTATTAAATACAATAGTGCCTAAAGATATTACATATACTTATTTAATCTAAGGGTTAAATTGAGTGGTACATGTCTTATTGTAATTTTTGTTTGACCGAAGAATGCCTTTTGGGTTGTGTAATGCTTCTACAACTTTCTAACGATGCATACAAGCCATTTTCTCTGATATGATTGGAAAATTCATAAAAGCTTTCGTGGACGACTTCTCAGTATTTGGATCACAATTTAAGAATTGCCTTTAAAACCTGAATGATGTATTGAAAATATGTGTCGAAATCAATTTGATTATAAATTGGGAGAAACGTCATTTCATGATAAATGAGGACATTATGCTCAGACATAAAATATCTGCCACATGAATTAAAGTAGGTAAAACTACCTTAAGGTAGAGGTGATCTAGAAACTACCATTACTAACGAATGTCAAAGGAATTATAATTTTTCTTGGCCAAATAATATTCTATAGGAGATTCATGAAAGACTTTTCACATTGCAAAGCCATTAAGGAACAAGCTTAATAAAGATAAATATTTCCTTCTTGATAAAACATGTCTACTTGCTTTTAGGAATTTAAAAGAAAAATCAATAACAACACCAAAAACCATGACAGCCGATTGAAAATTCAATTTTGAATTAACATGTGATGTCATTGATTATACAATAAGTACATTACTAAGACAGAGAAAATCTAAAGTTTTTCACACAATACACTATACATCATATGTGTTAATTATAGCTCACATAATTAATCTTGAACACCATATTTTGTATCAAAATAATGGAGTTTAAGCCATTTTTTTTTACTATTCAACCAAATGGTCTTGTCTACTTTTATAAAATTTCATTTTAAATCTTTTGACAATACATAGACTCTCAAAACAATTTATTTCCTAAAAACATCAAATAAATAAATCAATATATATATATATATATATATATATATATATATATATATATATATATATATATATATATATATATATATATATATATATATATATATATATATATATATATATATATATATATATATATATATATATATATATATATATATATATATATATATATATATATATATATTGAAATTCATACTAGTTAATGTTTAAAATTTTGGATTATACAACAATCAATTTTTTGGACAGTATAATAATTTATTTAAGTTAAAAATTGACGATCGGTTTTTTTAATAAGTAAAAATTAGTAATCTACTAATATGAGTGGATATTTCAGGTATGAAGATTAATCTTGTCAAGTTTAATGCTTTCTTCTCCTTTAAAATCATGAGGGCCAAATTCCATCAATTTATTACTGTTTCGCGCATCTACAACACAACAACACTGTAAAAACACTTGGATTTCTCTATCCTTATAGACAAAGTTAAGAGAAGTGATTTTTATTTTATCATTGAGATGATGCAGAGGCATTTGAGCTTTTGGAAAAATAAACTTTTGAATAAGCCTAGACGATTACCTTACCTTCCTTTGTTCTTACATTTGTAACAACTCGGGCCCCTCACAAGGCGCTCCCGGCACTATTGCCTCACGATCTTCTTCACCACCTTCTCTAGTAATGTTTATAACCTCATGATCTTCTTTACCCCCTTCTCTAGTAAAGTTTTCGCCTTTCGTGAGAATCAAACCATGTACCCTAGGGTTCAAGTACATGTTCAATCCATTCCCACTACCAATTGAGCTACTGTAAAGTCAGAGAACAATAGCATGACAGTTCGTGAGGTGGCAGTTTCCTCAATAAAGTCAGAGAATCCACACCCCAATTTTATCAAGAATGATAATATCTGCACAGACATAACATGATAGGTTTATGCACGATTATGTACCCTTACAAATTTGGTAGCATGACAGTTCGTTCAACTAAGGGTGCAAATACGTCGTCTCTCATCTAAGGATGTCTGCTAAAATGTGCATAATAACCTACAAAACATTACTTCATATTTTACTCGTGGTAAATCGTGGCTAAAAGGGTCATTATACACAATTGTCAAAATTAAATTGTGGCTAAATAAAAGCCTTACAAATTTTATCATAATTCAATCATAGCTAAGTTCAACATCTTCCACAAGCTCTCCAAAATAATTTTATTACTCCCTCCGTCCCACAATGAGTGACCCATTTGGAATAAAATGATGTCCCAAAATGAATGACCCATTTCAATTTTCAATACACTTTTTCCAATTTTACCCTCTAATCAATAAAAGTTTCATCATTTCCAATGCATAATAAGGGTACTATTGTAAAAATCTGTATGAAATGATGGGCTGGATCACTCATTGTGGGACGGAGGGAGTAATTTTCTTCAAAAAGTGACTATAATATCTTTTCTCAATATCTTAAGGAGGAAGGAAGGTAGAAGAATACGCGTGGTTAGTTTTATTTTACATGTCAACATGATGAAAACAGAAATAGTAATTAATTAACAATTTAACATTACATTCCATTTTCCGTCAAAAACAACGTTACACCGCATAAAAAGACAAGACCAACGCGCTAGGATTCTAGCTTCCACCGACATCTATCTCTCCCAAATTTCTCTCATTCTTGCTCTCCGAATCAATCCAT
The DNA here is from genome assembly GCF_029867415.1 of Vicia villosa. Lineage (NCBI taxonomy): Eukaryota > Viridiplantae > Streptophyta > Magnoliopsida > Fabales > Fabaceae > Vicia > Vicia villosa. Next base: position 141,640,359 of record NC_081185.1, on the reverse strand, counting down.
TATCATCATCAATGGCTGATGATAACAAGAAACTCAATCACGACGAGGAGGCAAGTCCTCTTCTCCACCACCACCACCACCACCACCAACAACCACAACAACAACAACCTAAAGCAACCGAACAACAACCAACACAGCAGGAGCTTTTTCATCTATGGACCGCCGACGGTGTTCCCATGGCCGACGGAAGCGTAATGGGCCAGCCTATTCCTCGTTCTCCTTGGAATTCCAGCGTCTGTGCTTGTCTCGGTCAAAGCGATCACTTTTGCAGCAGCGATCTCGAAGTTTGTAAGTCTCTTCCTAACCCTAAATCAAACGATTTTATTATGTTTATGAAGAAAAAGTGGTTGTGGAAATTGGATCTAGATCCATTTGACATGTTTTCAATATGGATCCTCTCTAAGATGTTTATTTATCAGCTATTCTTATGGTTGAAATTGATACATGCTAGGTCTTCTTGGGAGTGTGGCTCCTTGTGTTCTGTATGGAAGCAACGTTGAGAGGCTTGGGTCGAATAATCCGGGGACATTTGCTAATCATTGTTTGCATTATTCTGGCCTCTATGTGATTGGGAATTCATGCTGTGGGTGGAATTGTCTTGCGCCGTGGTTTTCGTATCCTAGCCGGACTGCAATTCGTCGCAGGTTTAATTTAGAGGTTAGTTACTGTTTTGTTCTTTGCCTATTGTTATCTAGTGATCATAATGTCATGAAATCTCTGATTGAAATTGGTATGGATATGATATAAAGGTGATACTGTTCATTGATGAAACACAGTATCAACTCTGGGAATAACTTCCACAAGCGTAATTACAAACATGACATCAATTGGTAACTGTCAAAATTATACAAGTAATTTCTGGGAATTTTGACAATTGTCTAGGAATTGTCTACCAAATCAACCCACATAAAAAACAACTGAATAAGAATCTGTCTTCTTATCCTTATTTTATTTAAAACATATATAAACACAGTTACATCAACTTGGGCCTCGGGCTTTGTGTATTAAGCCTGCTAACGACCTCCTATTGTGATTTGTGAGGGGTGTGTGACAGAATTGTAGGTGATCAGAAGCTCTAAGTGGTAAGGGTGGTCATAGTTTGATTCAAGATTATCCGAACCATATGAACCGAAGTTTAAACTAGTTTGCTTGAACCGAACTCTACTAGTTCGTTACAAAGGCGTGATACTTTTCAAATATGTGAATTGTTAATGAAAATGGAACACCAAAGCAAGGAAATGGCCGTCAACACTGATTCCATCACTTACAACTTTTTCTTCCCCTCCGATTTGGGCGGAATGAAGAATGTCTTGTTCTGTTCTAAAATTTCCAAATAATGGAATGGAATCTTCATTTTGCTCTGCTCCATTCCACTTCATTCCACTCTGCTCCATTCCGCTCGGTTCACATTTTGTGACAGGTCTCAAAATTTTAAGACGATGAACTGAATTTTATTGATTAGAAATGGTGAGCCAGCCTTAAGCTCATACAATGGAGGAGGACATAAATGAAATACATAAACCAGAGTTCTATGAACTCCTAAACCAAAGAGTAACTCTCCTAACAATAATTCACAATGCCTCTCAAATTCCCCTCCCTCTTTCTAGAAATGAAAGATCTAGATGCAATTATGAATGAAAGATTGGGAACCTATGGTTCATGAAAAAGGGGAAAATGAAGATGATATTTGAGTTTGGGATTTGTGATTTACAGTTCATGAGGTTAGAAACTGATTTGATTGCACGAGAGACTGGAAGCACTGCAGTTTTTATTTTTACTGTTCACCGAATGGTGTAAACTGTGGTCAAAGGTTTGGGTATTTATTTTATGAGAACTGCAGTCGGGTTCAGTTCAAAATAGTTTTTGAACACCCTTATTGAGTGGGCAGGGTATTGTCATGAGTCATGACTGTCGATAACTAACTGTCAGAAATGTCGTTGTAAATTGAGGAAAATTCTGTTGTAACATGTAAGCTACAAGAAGATACAAAATGAGATAAGAGCAAAGAGCGCAGGTATGTAAGTTGTGATTAAGGGGTAGGGAAGAAAGTTCAAGGCCTTTAGAATGTGCCCTATGCTACTGTACATTTTTTCCCTTCCGTTCAGTCTTCTAATTCATCATTGCAATCCATCTATATAGCTGGTGCCAGTGATATCCATTGTTATAAAGAAACATTACATCACATGTACTTAGCCCCAAGAATGTTGTTGTTTTCCTGACTTCATTTAAATTGATCAAAACCTCTTATATTATTTACATTAAATCATTGACACTAGCAGCAGACACATTGTATAACGCAAGCAACTAGACACTATCCAACATGCAAATTAGGTCTTTTACTCTGTTAAGCTGGGACATTTGAATTCCCCATCTTCTTACATAAATTGCTGCTTACAAAATGAATTCGGACTTGAGAAATTTTTCATGTGTTAATTTAATTTGTCCAGAAGTATGTTGTAAACATTGTCTAAATAGTTTTAATACAATAGATACGTTAAATGACACAAGTACTATATATATTGCCTTGCTTCATAGATGAAAATGCTATGTAACTAAATTCCAGATTAATTCCACTCTTCCCCTTTTCTCTAATTGCTGTCTCTCCCTCTTTCATCTGCCATTGTCTCACAGAGAAATCACATTCCTATATTATCTCATACTATGAGAAGAATGATCAATTATTGTATTAACTATTTGTGGTCCTTGAAAACCAGGGAAGTTGTGAGGCACTTAATAGGTCATGTGGGTGCTGCGGAAGCTTTTTGGAAGATGACGCGCAACGCGAACAGTGCGAGTTGGCATGTGACTTTGCAACTCATTTCTTTTGTCATGCCTGTGCTCTTTGTCAAGAAGCCCGTGAGCTCCGCCGTAGAGTACCTCATCCTGGCTTCAATGCGCAACCAGTATTGGTCATGATCCCCCCTGCAGAGCAGGCAATGGGTCGCGGGGCTTAAAATAATATTCTTCCTCATCTTGGAAGTGCTATTCTGGTATACGCTGTTACTGTTGCTGCGATATTATTTGACACGTTGAACTGCTGCTTCCTTTTTCTCCAGATTTTGCTGAAAACAGTATCATGGTTGTTTGAATTTGGTATAAATAAGAACATTAAGCACCATTATATTTTCAGTTTGTATCCCCTACTATTCTGTATTATATATGTATTTGTTGCAATGAACTTGTGTATACGCATAACTGAATGAATTTATATGTATTATTGTGGGCATGGTTCCTCTATGCTGGTTATGATTTGCTGTAGCCTGTAATTCACTGAATGCATACGAAATATAAAAAAATTAAACAAGCCATTATTATCATAATAATCATTGTAATCTATTCAGTTAATCAGCCATTTATCTTAACAAAGTTGAGTTTTCTTGGTGACATGTGACAACCCATTCATATATATGTCATGAATCGAATTGACAATACAAGCTTTCTGAACTACTTTTTCTTGTTGAAATTGTCTCTAGTATTGTCTGTCAGCTCCATTCCTACCTGCAACGATTTTTAATGAACCATCAGCAAACCATTGATGGTCACGATTATTATTTACTAACTATTGCCTATGATTGAATAAAACCACAAAAGAAACCAACAAATATCACATTCCTATGTAAACTTTAACGTGAAAACAACAAATATCACCTATCTATGTAAACTCTAACGTGAAAACAATAATAGCTTCTCATCATCAAATGCATGTTCACATCCATGCAAAGTTTACACTGGAATGTGATATTTATTGGTTTCTTTAACAAATGAACATTGTCTTCTTCCTCTTTGAAACACAACATTGTTGTCTCTTATATGCGTCTAAAATATGTCCACACCAAATCACTTTTCCAGCGCAAAACTAAACTCTTAGTTACTTCATGATTTCACCGACGGTGCTTCCAATTTCCCAACTAAAACACCTCCTTTCAAAACTTGCCACACTTTCTTATTTGACTAAATGTATTAAAACTCGAAGTCTACATATTTGAAAGGTTGTTTAAGGAACAACACTATTATTCTCTGAAACTCCCTGGTTCCACTGATTATGTGAGAAATCTTTGAAGGTAAGTAATGGGGAATATTTCCCTCTTATGTTCTTCATTCCTTTATATTTCCCCTATTGTTTGTTTGCCATCCCAACATAATGCAAGTAGAATCAGGAAGGAAGCAAAATGAAGATTTAAACCACAAAATGCACTGCTAAAGCACTGACTAATATTAAACTTTCTCCAGTAACATACAAGATCGAAACATGAAATTTAACTCAAAACACTACAGAACGAGCATTCTTTTAAAAGTACAAGGTAATCCACATTTTTATAGAACATTAGAGTCCATTGCCTCTACTCTCCAGGTGCAGAGACTCCTTGCCTCAGTCTCTCCTTTTTCATCTTCTTCTTTGAGACAGGCTTCTTTTTCCTAGGAGGAATGACCTTCTGTGCGTAAGTGTAGAGCACAAAGTTTCCAATCAGGAAGGTCAATAGCAACCCTCCAACAACAAGTAGAACTATTAAGCCTGGGTTGAACCCTTGAGAACCAGCATTCTAAACAACAACAACAAAAAAGCACTTAAACAAGGTCATATCAGATAGCACTAAGCAAAACACTAATTATAAAAATTAAAACCATTTTATAAGTCTACAATTTTCCCCAACACAACAATTAAATGAATGAACTTATTTGAGATTGAGCATAAGGATAGCATCAATATGGAATATGCATTATTGATTGAACAGATTGCATGCTGCTACTCATAATTTTATGGCATTGGTAACATCCAAATGAAGGGAAATAAAAATGCAACATCTAAGGATCCAAAGCCACATCATATGCATGCTTCCAATCCTAAAGCTAAATTGAAGCACACTTCAAGTTTCAAAACAAGATTTAAATATCTCATCATAGTTATTATTTACAAGAAATAAAAAATAAAAATTCATAGTAGTATGAACATTGAATACATGACATTGGAATTTGGAATCTCTTAGTATAACTCAAAAAACAAATTTATACCTCCAATGAAAGGTAAGGGAAATTGAATTCATAGACATGCACAAACTCAAATCATTAAATGCATTCCATCATATTCATGCATGTGATGTTTGAAGATGAAAACAACCCCTAACTTAAATCACAAATTATCATCAGCATAAAATTGATATCAATCAATGCATTGAATAAAAAAACAAAATCTCAACCTACACAACAGAAACAGTGCCTAATAATTATAAACAAACAGATAGTACATACACATCACTAAATTATTAAATCTGAATATGAACCTATACCTAAAAATCAAAACTGAAGCAGATAAAAAAGAAGATAATTCCTAATTTAATATTCAATGAATCCACAATCAGGAACGTATAACATAAAAAAAAAATCAATGATTCGAACTATCAAAGATTAAAACGGTATTGATCTATGAGATAAACGATGAATTGATAAAGATAATGAGATCTAAGAAGAGAAGAGTACATACCGGAGGAACTTTACCGGCGAATTCAGAATCATCAGCCATGGGTGAGGGTGAGAAAGTTTCTCAGAATTCAGAAACTGTGAGAAATCTACGAAATGAAACGAATCCATAGTTTGCATTGCAGCATGGTTTGAAATACTAGCACCAATTTTATTGCTATTGGTTGTTTATCAATTTTATGACGCGAAAATAAGTACACGTCAGCTATCAAGTACACGTCAATAAATTTTTGGGCATATCATAAAATAATTAAATATTATATTTAGAAAAGAGAAAAGAAAAATACTACTGTGCAAATAAATTCAAAAAAATTACGATTAGGAAAAATTACGATTTTTTTTAAATAATCACTTTTTTTTCAAAAAAATAACTAAAATAATCACTCTTTTCGAAAGAAAAAAAAATTCAAAACAACCAGATTTTAAACAAAAAAAATCGCCAAGCAAAGGAGACGTCACACTTTGAGCCGCGTGAATTGAAATTAAAGATGAGACATCACACTCAAGGGTGCATGCACCTTTGTCATATCATGCTGTGTGGCACGTGCACTACAATTTTAAGAGGAGGCGTCATTCACTGTGGGTACTCAGTTGTTTTGGTAACAACTGAGTAGTCACACCGAATGACGTCTCTTTTTAAAATTTAAGTGCAAGCGTCATGTAGTGTGACACATCCTTTTTAATTTCAATGCATGCGTCACACTGAATAACCACTTCTTTCAAACAAAAAAATCGTCAAGCAAAGGAGGTGCCACACTGTGAGCCGCATGAATTGAAATTAAAGAAGAGACATCACTGAAGGGCGCATGCACCTCTGTTATATCATGATGTGTGGCACGTGCACTACAATTTTAAGAGGAGGCGTCATTCACTGTGGCTACTCAGTTGTTTTGGTAACAACTGAGTAGCCACACTGAATGACGTCTTCTCTTAAAATTTAAGTGCAAGCGCCATGTAGTGTGGCGATTCCTTTTTAATTTCAATGCATGCGTCACACAGTGCGGTGCCTCCTCTGTTTGACAAATATTTTTTGTTGGGAAAGTGATTCCTTTAGTATTTTTTTAAAAGAGTGGTTATTTGAGTTTTTTGTTTTTGTTGAAAAGAAATGGTTTTTTGAAAAAAAAATTCAAAAGTTATCTAGTTGATAGCGGAAGGATATCTCATGAGATGTACACATCTCATTTATTCATCCATTCAAATTAGTAGGCAAACAAAATATTTAAAAATGTCTAAAATTAAACCACCTATATTCAGATTAAATTGAATGTAATAACATTGAGATAAATTTAATTCAATCCATAACTTTTTTTTAATGGACAAATTGTTGTCTCATATTTATTTAAATCGAATTTGATCTAACTCGTCCTTATAAAATTGATTTGTAAGATGAGTGATATCACTCCATATAAATTCTTTAGAAACTATATATCTAACTAATATGAGATTTATAGTCTTTCCAACGCACGTCTCCATGTCCATCACTCTTTTTAGATTTGATACGTAGATATTATCAGTGAAAAGTCTATATTAAAGTTTGATCTAAGTCTTATTTATAAACCAACTTTTATGATGAACAATGTTACTCTATATAAATTTTTTAGAAGCCTTATGTCTAACAAATATAGGACTTAAGATCTCACCTATAGGCTATAATCAACAAATTATGGATGATAATTTAATTCATCCATAATAGACAACTAAAAACCCGCTAAAATAAGTATGAGATTGAACTCAAATAATTACCAAAATAAATGGATATGAGCACTTTAATACATACTCCGCCTCATTCTCAATCATTACGAATACAACATAAGTGTTTATTTATTTTATAATTTAACAATAAATTTTTTAAAAAGTTTTTAATATTCTTAAAAATTTAAAATAACACAATTTATAATTTATAGAAATACGATATAACGGATACATGTACTTATTTTATAATTTAACAATAAATTTTTTAAAAAGTTTTTAATGTTCTTAAAAATTTAAAATAACACAATTTATAATTTATAGAAGGGTTAATAGCATTTTTGCCCCCTGCCATATGGCCTCTTTCTGGTTTACCCCCTGTAAAATTTTTTTTTGCAAATGCCTCCTTGCCATTATAAGATTCCATCAATTTGGACCTTCGACAGATCTGGCACATGCCAAATGCCTATGTGTCCACCTGAGTGGCATTTTTTTTATTTTTCATTTATTTTAAATGCCAAATAATTTAATTACATTCCACATCAGTATTTGAGAGTTATAATTATGAATCATCTTCAACCTTGGACCTCGTCTTCTTCAGCCAAACACTGAAAATTAAGGCACGAAAATGGAAGCTAACAGGAGCTCGTCAGTTGGCAATTCAATCGGTAGATCAATACCCAGATGTGGATGCAACGAATCAATGAAGATGTTTGTCTCAAACACACACGAAAACCCTCAGAGGAAGTTCTAGAGATGCAAGAATCGTGGAAAGGTGATTTCTATTTCTTTGTTCTAAATATAGTATAGTACCAATTTTGATCCATGTGAAATGTGTATTTGGCTTTGTAAAGTGATGCAGCATGCGATTTGTTTCTTTGGGATGATGAAGTCATGGAAAACATTATGACAGGTGGAAAGAAAGAAGTTTTCAGAGGTGGAGAGTTGGTTATCAACAACAGTGAATTCACACTTGACCAAATGAAAGCTTTTGGATTACAGTTTGGGAAAGAGTTTGGAAAGGAGTTTTCCAAAGAATTTGGCCTGGAGGCATCTTCAAAGAAGGTTGAAAAGTTGAAAAAGTTGCTGAATGTTGAAAGGAAAAAAAACTTCAGGCTGATGGTGGCCTTGGTAGCATCTTGGATGTTGTTGTTTGTTGTCTACAATATGTGTTAACTGTTGTGTACTTTGTTTGCAATGTAATGGTGTTTCTTTACCATGCTTCATTTGAGTTTGGTGCAATGTAATGGTGTTTCTTTAACATGTATCATTTCAGTTGAATGGTGTAATGATTTTGGTGCAATATAATGGTGTTTCTAAACCATATAACATAGCCAATACAAGTCAAATTGAGTTCCTAATTTTTTGAGATTTCATTCCATGACTTCATAGCCCTGAGACAAGTCCCTAGCTTTGGGTCTGAGCCAACTTCAATATGCTCTTGAGTTAATGTACCCTGTTCATCCTCTTGAATGACAAGAGGGTCATCACTAGTTCCAGGTCCCTGTTGTGTCAAAGTTTTCAGCACCCTCAGCCTGCTACTTGATCTTTTCTGTCCACTAAGAATCAATTTTTTCTTGACCTTGAGATTCTTCACCACCTTTGGGGCAGCAGTAGTGGGATTTTCTTGACCTTGGGCTTCAGTTGGCATCTCATCTTTCTCGACCACAGGTCCTTCTTCCTCCATTTGATCAACATCATGTCCATCAATAGGATCTGCAACCTCTTGATCAATAGGATCTGCAACCTCTTCATCAATATGGTCTGCAGCCTCAACATCATTGTTGACTGCAAGTTTCTTCCTAGGAGCCTTCCTCTGAAAATAAAAACAGGTTAATAACAGGATTATTTCAAAAACATTACAACCTAAAATTCAAATGGAATGCAATGGTACCTTTCTTTTCAAGGCAGCCGGATTTTGACTTGTAGCCTTACACTTTCTTGAGTTATGCCCAATTTTGTCACACTTTGTACACCTATATGTTACTCCAATCCTCCCCATTCTTGTACCTCCTTCACCAAGCTCCCTGAATCGAAGCTTCTTAGGCCTACCAGGTCCTTTCTTATACAATGGAGGAAGTAACTCATCTGCTTCAACTGGTGGCCACATATCCATCCCATTAATTGGGCTAACTACAAAACTATATGCCTCTCCATATTTCTCCCCAGAATACCAATTATCCACATAGTCTTCAGGTTTAAATTGCCTATAGGCCAATGCTGCACAAGCATGCCTACAAGGAATACCTATTAACTCCCAAAACCTACAAGAACATGTTCTTTTACCCACATCAACAACAAATTGTTGACCATTATAGGCATGCTTAACCTCCCATTGGTCATTCATACACCAAGTTGGATTCCACTGTCCACTCATAAATACCTCCTTATCTAGTCTCTTCCTAGGAATAGGCATAATCCTATGTGCCCACTTTTCTAGCTTAGTAACAGTAGATGCAATCCTATTCATGAGATAGCTCCTAATCCATTCACACATAGTTAAAATTGGCTTATCTCTAGCACATAATATTGTTGCATTAAAGGATTCAGAAATGTTATTCATTAACACATCACATTTAGGGTAAATGTTAAAGGCATGCTTACACCATGTCTTTGTAGGCACCTTCATCAGCCATTCACAAGCTTTTGGATCAAATTTCTTTAGTTCAGACATCTTCTCTTCCCAAGCCTGATGATAGGTTGCCTTAGCTGCCCCCATCATTAGGTCTCTAATCAGAGTACCTCCACCAAATTTCTTCTTGAAATTTACATACAGATGTCTAAGACATAACCTGTGTTCTATTCTTTCAAACATTTCTTCAAAAACACTTACCAAACCCTGCATATATTCAGATTTCACAAATCAAATATACAAAGTCATTCTAAAACAAGTATACAAATAGATTTAGAAATACCTTTTGTTGGTGAGAGATGAAGACATATCTTCTATCTTGACCAATGTCCTCCATCAACAGTTGTAAGAACCACCTCCAGCTTTCTTTGGTCTCAGTCTCAACAACCCCAAATGCCAGTGGAAAATACTGGTCATTTGGATCCCTACCCACTGCTATCAACAGTTGACCCCCAAAATCAGTTTTCAAGTGACATCCATCCACACCAATAAATGGTCTGCAACCTTGAATGAAACCCCTTTTACAGCCATCCAAACAAAAATAGAAATGGTCTTCACTTTCTCACTTGACTGCATCTTGTTTACAACAGACTTTGCTACCCACTTGGACTTAGCACACCTATTGTTTAAACCCTAGCATAACTGTGGGTCCCCACCCATGTTTTAATTTGATATGTCTTGCTGGAACCCACTTTGGAACATAGAGCCAAAAACCCACATTTGCCCTTACATTCTACCCTTACCCGATCTCTTTCATTCTTCACAAAGGTAATTTCCCTCCCATTCAAAACTGACCATTCAATTATGGCATCTTTGAAATCAACCAATGAATTAAATTCCATCCCCAATTTAAACTCATAGTCCCTCCCAAGCTGCTCCTTCATAAACTTCTCATACTTTGGCATTTTTTCATCTTCAGATGCATCTGGATCAGAGCTACCCAAGTGATCACTTTCATATTTGTCTTCTTCCATCTTTTCAGATTCCTTTTTCTTAATTTCCTTGGCTATTAATCCAGGTGCTCCAACTAGAATCTTCTGCTTTTTCTTTGGTGTCATCTTCTTTGAGGCACACCTCTTATACCTGTAGGACTTCCCAGCAACTTCAATTCGAGGTGAACAATTTTTGGGATTTTCTACTTCAAAACATTCAAAACCATCATCCACTGCAGTTGTTCTCTCATCTTCAGAGTCATCAAACCTAACATGTTCTGCTTCATCATCACTCTCAGCATCACTAGAATCCCTACTCGGACCCATCTCAACACACTTAGGCTCCACAACATGGACTCCTATGTCCCTCACATTATGTTCCACAAATATGTGCGCTTCAGTGTTGTTACCTGCAGCAAATGTAGCAACATCCAATGCTCCATCATCACTCTTAAGTTCAACAAAGTGTTCATCTATACCTTCATGTTTGGTCCAAACCCTAAATTCATCTCTAATGTATCCCCATTCGATTACCATTTCCGTCACTTCTTCTATACCCCAATGTTCTATATCTTGATTCAACACAGTTGACTCAACCCCACCCTTGTAAAACACAATATTCTCCTTAACAAACTCCCCACCATGATGAATAACAGTAGTGAACTTACCCAGAATCTGTAACGAGCACTCTAACATTAGCCTAAACCTAAAGAACGAAAGGATAAAGGGAAAAAATCCACATACCTTTGGACGCGAATCCATTTCGAGACTAGGGATGACCGTCACTTCAGTTGCTATCTTCTTCTGGGCACGAAATGCTTCACTTAGCAAGCTTGAGCAACTCCAATGGTGATTATCAGCTAGGTCAAATTGGAAGGACCAAAATGAACCACATTTGTGTAATATATCAAATTGGAATATTGATGTGGCGTGTAATTAAATTATTTGGCATTTAAAATAAATGAAAAATAAAAAAATGCCACTCAGCTGGACACATAGGCACTTGGCATGTGCCAGATCTGTCGAAGGTCCAAATTGATGGAATCTTGTAATGGCAAGGGGGCATTTGCAAAAAAATTTTTTACAGGGGGGTAAACCAGAAAGAGGTCATATGGCAGGGGGCAAAAATGCTATTAACCCTTTATAGAAATACCGTTATAACGGATACATGTACTTACAAACACTAATGTTGGTGTTCAATCGAATATAAATTCGAGTAAGAGAATGAATACTGTATTATCATGCCGAAATCCTACCATTCTTGTCCCTACCCCCACACTATTTATAAACTAATTAAATAAGTTCAAAGTGATAATAATCTACATTAGAAGAAAATCTAAATTTAAATCTAAAATAGAATAAAGAATTTAATTATTTAACTTAATCTCTTTCCTTGAAAATAAAAGGTTTGTTGTTTCGTTAAGTCGGTTCAGTTGATAGTTTTAGAGAGATATCAAATGCAGAAGCGCAAGTTAAAACCCGCGACATCCGTAAATAAATAAAAACCCAACTCTACCTGAATAAATAAACACCCAAATCTATGTAAATGTATCTTGATCATAGGATTATGTTTTTCTGAAATCTCTATTTTGTTAACTTTGTCTTTGTCTCTATCTTTGTTAATTGTTCCTTTCTACTCCCCTAAATTTCCAATGAAAGTTATGTTTATTTGAGAATTTTATTGTAAGAGGAAAAATGTTAGAGAAATTTTTAAAAGTTTTGTTTTGGATAATATTTTTAGTTTGAGAGTATTATATCAATATCAAGATAATTTGAAGAATTTTGTAAGCTCTCAAAAACTCTCCCTTAAAATACATAATAAAGTTTCCCATATGAAGTACAAGCTAATAGCAGAATCCAGTGTGTTTTAAGGAGAATCTACTGGTCTATTTGAACCAAATACTTGCATATTTTGCATATATTTAGGTTCAGATGAAGTTAGTAAATTAACAAGCAAATACTAAATGTTTTCTATTTATTTCAGCAGTGTAAGTGAAAAATATAGATTTTGCTTAAAATTAAAAATGAACTACTGTAAGAAAGGGGTATAAGAAAAATGATTATCTAAACCACAAAATAGCTTGTCCCAAATATATTGCTAAGAGTACTAACTGATGTAGCTAAGCTTTCTGTCAGTAACACACAGGATGGAAACATGAAAAATTAACTTTAAGACACAACAGAACTGAGATTTGTTTATAAAAGTACAAGGTAATCCACATTACATAGAACATTTGAGTCCATTGCCTCTACTCTCCAGGTGCAGAGACACCTTGCTTCAGTCTCTCCTTTTTCATCTTCTTTTTTGAGACTGGCTTCTTTTTCCTAGGAGGAATAGTCTTCTGTGCATAAGAGTAGAGGACAAAGTTTCCAATGAGGAATGTCAATAGCAACCCTCCAACAACAAGTAGAACTATTAAGCCTGGGTTGAACCCTTGAGATCCAGCATTCTGAACATTTCCAAAGAGCAACAGAAAAAAACACTTAAATAAGGTCGTATCAGGGAGCACAAAACAAAACGAAATAGCAAAAGCAATTAAAATAGTAATAGCAAAATGTAATAACCACCACTCACAACCAGTCAACCATCCATGTATACACATAACATAAACTGCAGAGCAGATAAAAATGACTATAATGTGCAAGTGCAGCTTCTTTTAATCTTCTTAGAACTATTGCTCATAAAATATGATAAAAAGCAATAAGATTTTTTTAGAAACAAGAGAGAACTGGTTTTTCCCATGATATTCAAAGCAGAATACTCGAATCTACATGATGATACAGAATTCACAAAACTTGTTTTCTTATTTTGAGATAAGCAAATATATTTCTAAGTATTTTCGTCGATGCATGCAAAACGGACTAAATCACAAATCATGCTTCCTATCTTAAGATCCTTAGGTTGTCTTGTGTGTATTTCTATATTAGATCCTTAGTTAGTGTACAATTTTCCCCAATACAAAAACTTATTTGAGATTGACAATAAGTGTTACAGTAGGAATAGCATCATAATTGATAAGAAAACTCGAAAACCTGTAACATGTTTGACATTGAATAGATTGCTAGCTGACTTTCAGAAAATTTTATGGCATTGGTAAACTTAGCTCAAAAATGAATTTTATGCATCCAAAAAAATACAGCCTTTGAGTAAAACACAACCTTTAACTACATCCGTTTTGTACAGGGTTTAAAAAAACGGCCCGCGACCGCGAAAACGGTATTGACAGATGTCGATACCGTTATTAGGTTAAAGAAAGTTAATTCACATCGTGACAACTTCCGCAATCAGTGTTGCGACACTTTACACCAGTACCAACCGAAATAGCAAAAGTCTTTACACGACCGTAACAGATTTTTAAAATCTTGATCATTATCATCAATCATTATCTATAACCTAAATCATGGATTAGCATAACCATCAAATAGCACTGCATTGAATAAAAACGAAATTTAACCTATACAGCAACTAAACAAACCTTAAAATGCCTAATAAATAAATAAATAAAAAACTAGCAGATAAGCATCACTGAATTGATAAATCTCAATACAAACATTAATTTTATCCAAAATGTGAACACTAGCTGAAAAAATCCTAATTAAATTTTCAACGGATCTACAAATTAAGCATATAATTGAAAAACTGGACGATGAATCTTCATCGGTAATGCAAAAATGGAGAATGATTGAAAGTATGAAAGATCAAAAAGCGTAGAATATGGGAAAGGGATATACAAAAGTTGATTCATGAATTCAAGATCTGAAAAGAAAAAAATAATAAAGAAAGTGGAAGAAGGAACATTGAATTGATGAAGATCGGATCTAGGAAGAGAAGAATACCGCGCGATCGAAGGAAGGGGGAACTTTATCGGACATGGCTGACGCGGAGAAGCTATGATTGTGCCAAAGGGAGACTTGATTCCGAATCCGAAGTTTGAAAAGGTTAGAGAAACGAGATCGATATGTTTCAACTTTCAACAATCACTTGTGATTTATTTTTGTCTTTTTTCACTAAAAAAAACTACAAAAGTAATAAGTAATAAATAATATAATATATTCTATTCTATTCAGAGTAACATATGGTCTTTGTAACCTTAAGTTTGAAACATTCTGGTCCCTTATTCATAAAATTTTTCAAAGTGGTCCTTTAATTATTCAAAAAGTTTTATGTTAGTTCTTTCCGTCTAAATTTTGCCTTACACATTGATTCGAACCAGGTTCATGGTGGTTACTTTACCACTGAGACATTTTTCTTTTGTGATTAATTCTCTCTATTTTCTGGATTTCTTCAAAGTTATTCATCCGTAAGACCACCAAACTTTAGTCAAGAAATTCAACGGATTCATTTCCACGTCAATAATTAATGTTTACAATCAAATCAACACAATAAATAAGATGCCTCTTCATGATCAATGGGCAAATTTCATACGAAGATAAAACGACGTCGCCTTCATCGAAGGCAATCTTGATGAAATGGAAAAGTATAATTGATATGGATTAGAACCGATAGAATTTTTGTTAGAGATTTAAAAAAATCAATAAAATGCATCCGAAACCCAAGAAAGTATATTATGAATTTGGGGCTTTAGGGTTCACGATGTTGAAACTCAGATTGAAGAATCCAAGTTGAGAAAAGTATATTATTTAAGTCTTCCAATTTTCAATTTCCATCACTTTCAAAATTTTCTTTCATGACGTAGGGTAAAATTTTGAAGATAAGGTGGACCTTTGAACAATTAAAGGATCATTTTTGGAACTTTTTAAAGATAAGGGACCAGAATGGACTCCGAGGTATATTTAAGGACTAAAAAGGGTATTTTGCCATAAATAAAAGGATATCTAAAAGTAAGTGTGTTTGCGGTGCGGTTTGGGTGGTTCGGATAAAAAATTATCCGAACCACAAGATAAAAAGAAGTATGGTTTGGTTTGATTTGGTTGGGTGTTAGAAATAAAATCGAACCAACCCAAACCTAACCAATGCAATTTTGTTTATTTCGGTTGGTTTGTTTTTTTTTTTCAAAAAAAATTGAGTCATGCATACACATATAGATGACAACATAACTTTGTATTTAGTCATTCATACACTACAAAGTAACTATGAAACTCATTATTTTTGGACCTCAACTTCTCATTTAATATGTAAAAATCTTATTAGATAAAAGTGAAATATTAACATAAAATAATATAAATAAGGTTATAACGAAAAAAAAAAGGAGATGAGAGATTATTGAAGATGAAAAATAAAGAACAAAAGAGATGAGAGATTAGAGAATAAGAGGTGTCATAAAAACGAAACTGAAAGAGAGAACAATAGCATAAGAATGAGAAGGTGAAAATAAAGAATATAAGATAGTAGAGATTAGAGAAGAATAGGCAATACTGTTATAGGAGCTTAGAGAAGGCTGAAATTGAAATTCAAAGTGTGAGAAAGAGAAAATCATTTGTAATCGTAAGACTAGGGCATAATAAGTTTAGGTTTGGGTTAGATGTGAGTTAAGTGAAATTTGAGTTGTAACATAATGCGGTTTGATCCGGTTCGGTTTGCAAAATACAAACCGCAAACCTAACCGAAACGCGCAGTTTTGTTAAAATATGACCCAAACACATCTGAACCAAATGCAATTTTCGATTTAGTTTGGTTCGATTTGTAATTTTCTATTGGGATGATTCGATTTTAACCACCCCTATCTAAAGATATTGTATTTAGTCTTAATTTTTCTTAAAACACAACACCTTACCTTATTTATAGTAATTAGATTAAAATTTCTCTTAGTTAAAAATTTATACTATTATAATTTGTTATTATATACAATTTTTTTAAATTAATTGATAAAATAAAATTTTATTTAAAATAACTGTGTTGGATACAAACCAAAATTATACATGACTCCTGATGTGGTGCTGCTGCAAACCTCAGATATAGTAGAACAAGAAGGTGGACATGCAAAGTTAGGACTCCAATGCTCAAGTCAGTGGATGAGTCCATAAAAGACTGGATGAAGTATGAAAAGTGTGTGCCCCCTTAGGGTCCGTTTGGTTGGGGGATTTTGGAGGGGAGGAGAGGGGAGAAAATATTTTAAACTAATTATGTTTGGTTCAATTTTTTATGAGGATAGGTAATCTGAATCCCTCCGAGAGCAGTTTTTCGTTTGTTCCGAATTGGGGGATTTTGGAGGGGAGGAGAGGGAGAGGAGTTATATTAAAAATATATTTTTGTTATATAGACAAAATTATCCTCAATTTTTTTTATTATAATCATAAAATTATCCTTAATAAATATTATATGCTAATTTGTCATTATATTAAAAAATTCATATTTTTTAACGGCAACTCCATTATTTAATTACTATGACTCAACTTCTTTTTTAATGTCTCTTTTTTTGTGTTTCATTTTTTTTTCTTTTCATTTTTTCATTTTTTTTAATAACGTTATTGTTTTATAAGTTGTTGTGTTGTATTACATTTCGATTTATAATTGTAGTATATGAGTTATATATTATATATAATTTAATTTTATAAATATTTTATGAGATTAGATGGATCATCAAGATGAGAAAATGATTCATTTGAAGATTGATAACATAATGATTGTATGGCATTTATCAATATTTTATTTACACTTTAATATATTTCTGAGAATTTGAAATATTAAATATTTTATTTGTGATTATCTATGTTGTTCATGAGTTGACAAAAAGTTTTTTTGGTGAATATCATTTTGTTTTTATTTTAAGGGTAAAAATGTAAAGTAGTTTTAAAACCCCTCCTCTTTCCCTTGTGAACCAAACATATATTTGATTAAAATGTCTCCCTCCCCTCCCCTTCTTTTGAACCAAACATACATTTAATTTAAATACTTCCCTTCACCTCCCCTCCCCTCTCCTCCCCTTTATTAAAATCTCTCCCCTTCCCTCCTCTCCGTTGAACCAAACAGACCCTTAAGCTTTGCACATGTGGATGTATATATCCAACTGACTCAAGTAACTATTGGGCTTCTTTGGAACCATAAGCCCGACTTAGAGTAGTTTCCCCCAAGGCTTGTCATGAGATATCGAACGAAAAATCTTTTAGAGTTTGCGCAGACCTTTTCAAGTAGAGTTAATTTTCGACCAAAATTGATGTGTCTGGTCAATGGGGAGTGGGGAACATTCGCATTAAATGTCTTTCTTATCACTGGGACGTTTCACGTGAATTTTAAACATGTGTCCCTAAACTAGTAGATTAAGGTATGACATTTCCCTGTAGGGTACTTGAGTGCACTTAAGTGTCGTGGTATTCCCAGCGTGTGATCTGACTGTTGCTTTTAGTCTTCCCATTTTCTTTTCATCTGAGTTTTTGGTTTTTTTTGGTTTACCCTTTCCTATATAAAGGTGACTTGGCTTTTCGAATGAACTTTCACTATCATCAATAACTGGAATATACTTATTTTTTCAATAACCATCTTTTCCTTTTCAAAGTTATGGAAATCTCTAATTAGGGTGCCACTTGTCCCCGTGGGAACATTGTGTCCTTTGAATTGTCCTCAACCTTTCGCTTCCTTTGTCTCCCTTCGCTCCTTTGATCCATCTTCGTTTCAGGTACCATTTCTAACCCTTTACTCCTATTTGATATTTTTCATTCCTTTATCTTTGTGATTACCAATATAAAAGGTCAACTTGCTAATTCAAGAAATGGTTCTATCGAAGATGATATTTCGTCGCCTGTGGGGGAAGAAATCCAAAATGATGTGAATAGTACTTCTTGGGTGCATACTCGCCCTGCTTTAGGTATGGTGGTTGTTTTGTATAACTCTGATTCTTATGGTGCTTCCAGGAAATATTTTTAGGGAGGATTTTTTGAAGATTTTTCTAGTCTTTTTTTATAACAGTGCTAGGAAATCTGCTGTAATGTTCAACTTGATAGAGTTATTTATGCTTCTCAGAGGGTCTTTCGTAACTCCTTCACCTCCTCTCGCCCTTTATTCTCTATGGAGATTGCTGCCCGGGATAGGCACATACTTCAACATTTTATTAATTCATATATAAGTACACAAGGTTGTGATCCCAACGAGTCTGAGACCAGGCGTCAAATTAACCTTCTAAATTTAAGGAACGCTTATGGTTGGTGTTACCTTTTGAGTGAAGGTCAGGCAGGTCCTCCCTCTCTAAAACCGATAGACATGAATCAATATCATTAAGTAAATCAAGGATATGAGTTATATATTATATATAATTTAATTTTATAAATATTTTATGAGATTAGATGGATCATCAAGATGAGAAAATGATTCATTTGAAGATTGATAACATAATGATTGTATGGCATTTATCAATATTTTATTTACACTTTAATATATTTCTGAGAATTTGAAATATTAAATATTTTATTTGTGATTATCTATGTTGTTCATGAGTTGACAAAAAGTTTTTTTGGTGAATATCATTTTGTTTTTATTTTAAGGGTAAAAATGTAAAGTAGTTTTAAAACCCCTCCTCTTTCCCTTGTGAACCAAACATATATTTGATTAAAATGTCTCCCTCCCCTCCCCTTCTTTTGAACCAAACATACATTTAATTTAAATACTTCCCTTCACCTCCCCTCCCCTCTCCTCCCCTTTATTAAAATCTCTCCCCTTCCCTCCTCTCCGTTGAACCAAACAGACCCTTAAGCTTTGCACATGTGGATGTATATATCCAACTGACTCAAGTAACTATTGGGCTTCTTTGGAACCATAAGCCCGACTTAGAGTAGTTTCCCCCAAGGCTTGTCATGAGATATCGAACGAAAAATCTTTTAGAGTTTGCGCAGACCTTTTCAAGTAGAGTTAATTTTCGACCAAAATTGATGTGTCTGGTCAATGGGGAGTGGGGAACATTCGCATTAAATGTCTTTCTTATCACTGGGACGTTTCACGTGAATTTTAAACATGTGTCCCTAAACTAGTAGATTAAGGTATGACATTTCCCCGTAGGGTACTTGAGTGCACTTAAGTGTCGTGGTATTCCCAGCGTGTGATCTGACTGTTGCTTTTAGTCTTCCCATTTTCTTTTCATCTGAGTTTTTGGTTTTTTTTGGTTTACCCTTTCCTATATAAAGGTTACTTGGCTTTTCGAATGAACTTTCACTATCATCAATAACTGGAATATACTTATTTTTTCAATAACCATCTTTTCCTTTTCAAAGTTATGGAAATCTCTAATTAGGGTGCCACTTGTCCCCGTGGGAACATTGTGTCCTTTGAATTGTCCTCAACCTTTCGCTTCCTTTGTCTCCCTTCGCTCCTTTGATCCATCTTCGTTTCAGGTACCATTTCTAACCCTTTACTCCTATTTGATATTTTTCATTCCTTTATCTTTGTGATTACCAATATAAAAGGTCAACTTGCTAATTCAAGAAATGGTTCTATCGAAGATGATATTTCGTCGCCTGTGGGGGAAGAAATCCAAAATGATGTGAATAGTACTTCTTGGGTGCATACTCGCCCTGCTTTAGGTATGGTGGTTGTTTTGTATAACTCTGATTCTTATGGTGCTTCCAGGAAATATTTTTAGGGAGGATTTTTTGAAGATTTTTCTAGTCTTTTTTTATAACAGTGCTAGGAAATCTGCTGTAATGTTCAACTTGATAGAGTTATTTATGCTTCTCAGAGGGTCTTTCGTAACTCCTTCACCTCCTCTCGCCCTTTATTCTCTATGGAGATTGCTGCCCGGGATAGGCACATACTTCAACATTTTATTAATTCATATATAAGTACACAAGGTTGTGATCCCAACGAGTCTGAGACCAGGCGTCAAATTAACCTTCTAAATTTAAGGAACGCTTATGGTTGGTGTTACCTTTTGAGTGAAGGTCAGGCAGGTCCTCCCTCTCTAAAACCGATAGACATGAATCAATATCATTAAGTAAATCAAGGTAGTTATAGGATCTAAAGAGACCTCTCTTTGACTTTCTTCTTATCAAAGAGACCTCTCACCGCTTCTATTTTTGACCATGCAGCCAAAGTGGAAAATGATCTCATAGAAGTAGGTTCACCTCTTGATTGAACGTTCATCCTTGTAGACTTTAATTATAGGATCTGTAGTCACTTTGACGGGTGTTCCATCCATTTTTACGAGTATGTATTTACTCGACTTAATTTGAGTCAGTCTTTCAATGAGTTCAAAGTAGGGGTGTTGAAACATTTGATGATTGCATCCTCCCAGCTGCACCCCAATGAGCTTTTGTTAAGGTGTTCTAGTTTTAGTGTGAATACTGGAATTGGAAGCCATCCTAAAACATTTTATTTCATTTGTTTTTAGTGAAGTGTACCTCCTTGGATTAGGAGACTTCAAATATCATTTCTTCCTGGTACGCCCTCAGACATCAGAGGCTCACCTCGTCTTTTGAATGACCTTCAGGAATGAGTATGTGATGCCAGATTTCTCCTGAGTGGAAATAATTAGCTGTAGTGGTCAAATTCGAAAATGTTGTGCTTGTTGCCACTTCAATCGAGAATCACATACCTATGTCAATCCTCAGGATTCTCTGACTCTGAAGGAGATATAAATGAAGGAGAACTTGGTGTCCTTCTAGGAGAACCTAGGCCGTGAGAACAGGGTTGGCCTTTTAGGTGTGGGGCCATTAATGTAGAAGAAATGGTCAATTTACATTTGGGCTATATTAAATACTGTCGATATTCAGGAAAAGATAAATATTTTTGGTAAGGAGAGAAAGTCGACATTAAATTTGTTTGCTTCTTGTTTTCCTTGATCGATAAATATTAATCTTCTTCATTTTCCTTTTGAATATACAATGACTTTGGGGGGACATGGCTGCAGTGAGAGGTCTCTTTGATAAGAAGAAAGTCAGGGTAGTTACTTCTTTTTATTGCACTCCTACTTCTACTCCCATAGGGATAGTGTGGGAGAAACTTTTGGGAGGCATCGGAGCTCCACCTGTGACTCAATCTCCCTCGACTCTTTCTGACCGGGACCAGTCTTCCTCTATTAGGATGGATAAATGATAAGACGACCAGGTTTTGTCTTTTGCCATCAATGTTAAAAGAGGATATGATTTGGATACATCACAATTCAGAGGGGGGAAGCTCTAACAAAAAGCTCAAGTTGTTCGATCCTTCTTGTTCTTGACGTTGGATTCCTACCTACTCTCGTTAAATTTACTGTCATCATTCAATCTTGGATACCCCCATACTTCACAGGAGGAACGAACTTGTGTGCCTGAGCAGGATCTCACTTACCTTGAGAGTCCTCCCATTCGGAGAATATGGAGTTGGTTTTGGAGGTTGCCTTCTATATGTTCTATAGTACCAACTTAGGGTATGTTTTGTTCAAATGAGGGGGACGAAATGGGAGAGATTTTAATGGATGAAAGAGAAAGGGGGGGGGGGAGGAGGGATTTGTTAATTATATATATTTGGTTCAAAAGAGAAGAAGAGAGAGATTTTAATTAAGAATATGTTTGGTTTAAGAGGGGAGGGAAAAGATTTTATTCATAATTTACTTTTTTATCCTTATGATCTTATATAAGTCATATGATATTCAAAAGTGAAAAATTCATAAATATTTTTTGGTAATAAAATAGGCATAACACAAAATTTATAATGTTGAGTGATTAAAAAAGTTATAATTTACTACATAACGTTAAAAAAAATTGAGTACACTTGATTCAGATTATACTTGATTTCTACGCTAGTAATGGATATTCATAGGCATTAGTAAATGAGAATGGTTAGGGTCTGCTCACGGTGGTATGAGAGAACTAACTCATTTGAGGTGAAAGACTTTTTGTATCAGAATTATGCTAAGTATTTATAGAGGCTATTGGTCATAGGTGTTGTGGCGGTAAAGCGGCAAGCAACAAAATATTTGGAAATATTTATCCGGGAATTTATCGTGTCCACAGAGATTGGTGATACCGAACTGCCGTTCGACGGATTCTTAGTTCTTGAGTTCGGGTTAAATGGGTTGAAAGTAAACAAGGAAAATATAACATATGAACATAAAATAAATTCATTCTTGATAGAGAATAGCTTATCTGGTTTGAATCTAAACTACTCCTCACAAACTTAGCTTTATCACTCCGCCGTACTCAATCTACAATACTCGTCAGAATCACCACATATCCCTCACATCAATGTCCATTTCTGCAACATCAACGGAAATTTAACTATATTGCTCTTTCGACGATGTCTCAACCGATCAAACAACACAGAGACATTAAACTCAGATATTATGTGGATGTTAACCCCAATCCTATGTCTAGAATCAAAAGCTAACAGATATCCCCCTAATCAAGATTTGTGATGTCTATGTCTACAACAACAAAAATCCAGAGCATTTAAAGATCAAGGAAACACCGATTAAGATTTGTAAAGCAAATATATTATACAACTAGTACAAAGAGTAACAAACATCCATGTGTTTAGAGTAAACTTACAAACAAACCCAACAAAAGTGGTTACAAAGAGAAGAGGAGGAGAAGAAAACCAATTCTTTCGCGGTGTCAATCACGATCAATTGAGCTCCCGACCAAGAATCTTTCGATTACAAGCCACAAATGTTGTTTTCTAAGCTCAATCTACCAAAAATTGAAGGTTGATGAGTTGGGGTTCAAAAATACCCAAAACATACCTAAAAAATATGATTTTACAACATATATACCAAAACTGAAGTCGCAGACCGCGCTTAGCGCGCCCACCGCGCTAAGCGGGCTGTTTTTTATTGTTCTTAAGCCGCCAGACCGCGCTTAGCGCCAAAAACCCGCGCTAAGCGCCCAACTCTCTGCCAAACTTGCTCAAAAATGCTCCCAGACCGCGCTTAGCGCGGTCAAGCCCGCTTAGCCCGCTCAACAGAACAGCAAATCTTGTTTTGGTCATATCTTGAGAACCGTAACTCCGATTTGCGCCCGGTTCGAAGCGTTGGAAAGCTTATTCCATGCTCTATCTAACAATGAATAAATTGAAACCAAATTGATGATTTTTATCATCCTTATTTAGAGCCTTGTCTGTGATGAATTGGTAAAATCTCGTGCTCGCCGCCGTGTCTTCGACACTTTATTCCTCAAAGCTTCGAACACGCATAAATACCTACAAAAAGACAACAAAACTATCAAACGGTATATATTTACACGAAAACATAACAAAACATAAACGATACAAATATACACAAAAACGGGGAATTATTCAAACGGTATTAACAAAAAGTATCGATAAGTGCCACTATTTACATACACAAAATAACTACAATTTGGCACTTAACAATAGGTTTTCCTTTGGAATGATCACCGACTATTTAGTCAATGTTGGACCGTTGATTCTCCATTTCCTAGGAATGCGTGGATAAGTTATTGACTCTAACTTAAAACATTTTTCTCATGTACTTTCTCATAACTAGACGAGGGAGAGGCACTTAGGGCGAGGTAGTTTCTAATCAAGGGAGACATATGGTTATCGCCCCTCCTAGGGACTGCAACCCTCCCTCCTTTGCTAGGCCCTTTGCCTGCCCCAGCGCTTGGCTATTGGCCATGTTTTGGGCTGGATCGAGGATCTAGGCTCAAAACGCATAACTTCTAGGATTTTAGGAGTATGTTTAGGAATCTTGGGAGGCTGCCCAAAACAAGTCGTTGGTCAGGCAGAGGTGTATCTCTGGTCGACAGAGATGTCCAACGAGCAGGGGCCATCTGTCCTTGACCGAGGAGCAGAGGAACCGCCTTACTGTAGGCGAATGGGCAAGCCAGGTCGAATGTAGCGATGATGTGTTGTCCTTTGACCTTATGGAGGCGTGTCCCCGACACAGGGTCATGAAAGGTAGCGTTCCCATTGTCCTTAGGTAATTGGGCCAAGGTTATTGGGCCGCTCTGGACGCAGAAGTAAATTGGGCCACGCCTAACTGTCGGGTCAGTCCAAAACATTATGTATTGGAAGTCTAAGAAAGTCGGGATCGATCTGAGAGACCAATATTCCAAAGCGGTGGTTTTCATTGCTCTACCTCCCAATTTCTTTCTACACCGGAATGCTAATAGCATGTAAAAAAAAGGGAGTAATATTGATCAGTGTAGACAAAGGGAATACAAATGAGACATGAATTATGGAAGTAGCTGCAAAATTTCTGTTTCTATATGAGATAAAAAGAAGCCAAACATATTACATTACATGAATAATGATTGTTCTAGTCATATATGGTTCCAAAAAAAAAAAAACAATAGAACAGTCTTATTGAGCTCTTCATTTCTAGGTACAACCCCACTTGCCAGTTCAACACGCCATATATAGTAACTTAATTGGTCCCTCTTCATTTCTATCTACTTATCTTCTTTCTGTCTTTTCTACCTAACTTGTATTCCTCACAACAACACAATTCATCAACCACACCAACAATTAGTTGGATGAATTAATTGTTTTCATAGGAAAAAGCTACTTGTCAATTTGTTAGGATGAGAA
Source organism: Vicia villosa (assembly GCF_029867415.1). Lineage (NCBI taxonomy): Eukaryota > Viridiplantae > Streptophyta > Magnoliopsida > Fabales > Fabaceae > Vicia > Vicia villosa. Next base: position 141,615,218 of record NC_081185.1, on the reverse strand, counting down.
GAAAAAATAGTTAAGGGAAAGAAGAAAATTTACATACATGATTGCACCAACTCTCTTATTTATGCTTATTTATCATACAATTATTGTTAGGCAAAACATGGTTTTAAATTGCGGCCTGCAGATATATAGAAAATACGGCCAACGTGTTTGAAGTTGCGGTTCTGGTCCGCAATTTAAAACTATATGCTAAAACTCATTCTTGTTCGACTTCTGAGGCCACTGTTTTAGCCCAAACCCTAAGATGTTTCTTCATATTATCAGCTGAACAAGTCTTGGGAACTTTCATGCTTAGTAATGGTGAATCAGGCTTCTTTATAAGCCATGCTTCTGATAAATAAGGTCTCATGATATCTCTCTTTTCATCTTCATAAACTTCAACAACAATATCATCACCATCATCATTTTCTGATGCATCATCCATTATTTGTGACCCTGAGTGGGTCTTTTTGTTATCTTGGAATGAACAAATTCTCTGCAAGCCAGGGACAACACTAATCATTCTTGGACTAATGTATTCCTTCTTGAATATAAAACCAAGATCCATAAAACCCTTCACTTCATCAAGTTCAAGGTCCCCAAGTGTCCTACAACTCATAGTTTTTTGCAGTTTATCATTTTTCCTCGATTTTTCGGGACGGTTTCGAGTCGTTGGTAACGATGAACCTGATAAATGTGAACTATTCAAATGACTGATTTTGTTTAATATTTCCTTGATTTCTTCTTTGTTTTCAATTGAACCAACCTTGTAACATTAAAAAACAAAATAAACAAAACAAAACAAACAAAAAAACATAATCATGACTTCATAGGTTATAGTACTAAGTGTTTTTTTAATATATATTATATGTACCTGAACTGGTAAAGAAATTATTGAAACTTGTTTTGGTGAAGAAAGTGATTCATCTGCTGAAGTTTCTTCATCTAGTAGAGGTGTCAAAGAAAGAATAGATGATGATGATGATGATGAAGAAGAAGAAGAAGAAGATTCTGATATAGAAACATGTTTTTCAACATGTTTTGCTACAAATAGTGTTGTTGTTGGTTGTGAGAAAAGAATGATTTGATGAAACCAAAGGTTATCCATTTCTGCTATAATGCTTAAAGAATATGTATCTGCCATTGAATGAGATTATGCAAAAACTAAAAACTTGTCGGTAGATGAATGAAAAGAAAGAGCAGTGAGTGAAGGAAAATGAACATGGACATGTTAGTGTGGGACACTAAGGTTGTGGTCACATTTGAAATGGGACATGTTCTTCCGCATCTTCCAATTATAAAATGACAATTTTATCCATGATTCTAATTATGAGAATATGATGCTTTTTTATCTCATGCATGTCAAAATCATATGCTAGAATAAGTTAGGTTCGTGAGTTTATTAGAAGCAAAGAGTAAGGAATAAGGTATGGACCTAAAATGAATGGTTTGAGATATGTAAAATCCAAAAGTTTCTATAAATTTGTAAAAACAAAAGCAATTATGTGAATGAATGTTTGCATCCAAATATGGACTAGAGCATCTTAACATTACAGTTGTCAATGAGACAAAATATGATTTGCAAACTGATTAAAATTCTTCAATTAAAGTTAGGATATGCATGATTGGTTTTTCTCCTAAGAGATCATTTATTGGTTATGGGCTTAATCAAATAATAGTGACTAAAAGTTTATTGGAATAAGGATTGTTTATTATTGGGACAATATACCTTAATTATTTTCTTGTGCAGCTGTTTATAGTAATTTTTTACTTTATCAGTATCAGAAATGAATTCAAGGATCATAGAGATTGAAAAGTAGAAGTAATTTAGTGTATACTATAATAGAAAGTAATCATATCTATACCAAAAAGAAAAAAGAAAAAAGTACTCATATCGTTCAAATGAATTTGACATTCAATACAATCAAATAATCAACACTTGTATTTGTTCTCAAGTGACATCAGGGGCGAATCCGGACGTTACTTATTGGTGAGATTCAATATGAAAAAAATTATAAATTAAATTATATTGACAATAAAAAATATTATTTAAAGCAAAAGATTTATAATGAAAACCATCTGAGAAATTAACAAATATAAAAGTGAAAGAGAAATTTGAAAGGTGGTAAAAATTGAACTGAATTCGAACATAAATTGGAAGGGTCATCGGTCTGAATTATTTGATTTATTCAACTAAATTATACAATTTAATATAGTTTAGTCATGAAGTTTAACTAGTGACCCACTAATTCGACCTATATGTCAATCACCCACCCTCATCAATTTGATGATCGGTTTGACTTTTAAAAAATTGGTGTGTCTTTAGCCATAGGGTGCCTTCAAGTGGATTCGTCCATGAATGACATTACCAGAAGAACAATACTAGGGCTCTGTCTGGTCAAAATAGCGGTTGGGTGATAACACTACTAGAAAAACACACTTTATCTGTGGAAAATATTTCGCAGGTATACCTGCTAATTTTCTTGCAAAATTATAAAGTAAAATAAATTTTCCTGCAAAACACATTTCGCTGAAAATTCCGCAGGAATACCTGCGGATTTTGCTGCGGAAATTACATTCTGAATAAAAATTCAAAACTACATTACAAAATCCGTAGGTAATTTTACAGGAAAACTTTCTACGGATTTTGCTACGGAATTTTTATTTTGGAAAAACCAAAGTGCATTACGAAATCCGCAGAAAATGTTTTCTATAGATTTGTTGCGGATTTTTTTTGTATTATCTATTATTATTTTATTAAATTATAAAACAATGTAAAATATTTTTCTTTAAAAGTAAATGTTTTTTTTTTTTGCAAAAAGATTTAATAGATTTTAATGAAAGGTATGGAAATTTTGAAAAATAAAATTAAAAAAGTTATTAAAAATTAAAAACAAAAATTTGGTAAAATGTTTAGAATAGGAGTGGAACCTACTATCTACCTTATATTGGACCAACGAATCTACCACTATGACAGTACCTTAAATTATATTTCTCTGATACAAAAACAGTAGATAATTTTCTAATTTTTATTTTAAAAAGATTTGCTTTATTGAACGACAAAGCACTCCAACTCTTAGAAAAAACAAAATTGATTGAACAGAAATCTAGAAACACTCTAACTTAAGAAAAAATAAAACCCAAGTCTTTTTTTTATTGGGCCTTTGGTTCATAACAAAGGATATTGAATGTGTGAATGCGGAGATTTGCGACTGCAATGGATATGTTTTTGTTGCTTAACTTGCTTTTTCTTTAGAGAATTTCTTTCCTGACCCCTCTACTTTCTTGGTCACCTGCGGCGAAAACCCCAAAATGCCCTTAAACTTCGGAAATACATTTTTGAAATCACCTTTTTATGAGAAAAAATATGGTTTCGGAAATGCACTTCCGAAATAAAATGATTTTCCATAAAAATAGGTGAATTCGCAAGTGCATCTTCGAATTCACTCCCTTAGAAGAATTCGGAAATGTACTTCTGAAATAATGTCTGATACAGAAAAAAAAACAACAACTATTCGATTTATTTAAAGCATGAAGATTACAAACATCACATTACATAAAATTAAAATTAAATATTGTTAAACACGGGTATTTGACGATGAGTTCGGTTAGATTCGGATTTGACGGATCTAAAATAAATATCCAAGTCCGACCGAAACAACCATATAATATCCAAATTAAACAACTAAATTAACCCGACACCCACTCCAACACGATTGATTGCACAAAATAACCAACGGTCGGTCGGTTTGAATCGGGCGTACAATTTGTTTGGTGTTGAGTGATTGATTCCTCTTCTTCTTCTTTGGCGCCATACTTCCTTATCTCTCTATGTTCTTTTTAGTACTCTTACCAACATGCCTTTCTCTCTTCCATTCTTAAAGTATCTCATCACATCACATTCCTAACGTTTTGTCTTATTCCACTTTCTCTCTCTCTCTCTCTCTCTCTCTCTCTCTCTCTCTCTCCACTAATGCAAGCAAAGGTAAACTGACACCAATTAAACTCATACAAAGCTAAAGTTATTTTTTCTTCTTTTGTTATTGTTCTTGTGTTTGTCACAATGGCTGGTGTTTCGAGTCGTACTCGAAGTAGGAATGTTCCACTCTTCGGTAGTATTCCATTTCATGGCTCATGTGTGTGTTCGTTGAAATTTAAGCATAGAAAAAGTGATATGGGTTTGAGCTCTAAAAAAAGAAAGTCAAATGAAAAGCCTTTTGTGTTGCATGAAGATGTTATTTGCATTGACAGTGACAGGGAAGGAGATCAAGAGGGGTTGAAGTATTCTGATAAGAAACTTTCTGAGGCATGTGTTGAACAAGTAGAAAATATTGATGGTGATGCTGATGAGGTTGACGACATTGATGTTAAAAATGAGGAACAAAGTGTAGATATTGTTGATATTGGTGGTGAAGGAGGGTTGGAAGATTGTGAAATGAATAGTTTTGAGGGTTGTGTTTATGCTGATGGTGATGATAATGGTGATCTTTCATTTCCTGGTTCGTGTTTATTGAAATCTAAGGGTAGAAAAAGTGTTATGGGTTTAAGCTCTAAAAAAGGGAAGCCAAATGAAGAGTCTTTTGTGTTGCATGAAGATGCTGATGTTATTCGCATTGGTAGTAACGAGGAAGGAGATGAAGAGGGGTTGAAATTTTGTGATAAGAATTTTTCTCAGATTATTTCGGAAATGTACTTCCGAAATAATACCTGACTGTTAAAACCGAATTTTCATGCATTTCGGAGATGCATTTCCAAAGTCTGAAAAAATCTAAAAAAAATTACTTCTAAGATACATCTCCGAAGTAGAGGCAAGTTTAGAATTTCGCTGGGTCACCCCGTAGAAGTCAGGAAAGAAATTCTCTTTCTTTAAGAGTTTGTACTTGTGGTGGTTAAGTAGGAAGGTTATATTGTTTGTGTGCCTTTATTGAAACAATTTAATTATTTCATGACTATTCTTTCCACATCTTATGTTACAATAGTTTTGTCATTTGTTTATCTGTTATTTTTATAATATATTTATTTCTTTTATATAAAAAATTAAAAATATGTATAGAGATAAATATAAAGATAAAAATTGTAAATTATAGAATATTTTTTGAAACATTATTGTCACTGGGATTGTAAGATTTGGATTCATGGTAGCAAGAATTTAATTCAAACATTGGATGAAAATTAAAAATATATATATGAGAGTAACTTAGGTAAGACAAAATAGATTGTGCCGAATTAAACTTTTGAAATTTTAAGAATGACCTATCAAAAAATTTAAGCCTAAATTTAGTATGTAAAATGTCATACTTTATTTTTGAAAGTTTTTCAATCCATAATATTATATGTTTAAATTTATAAAAATACAATATCAGAAATTCAAATTTATAAAAATACATTATCAAAAGGATCTTTTCAATTAATCCATCACATTCGTAGAAAATGGTGAGAATAGGTTGGATTGAGTCAAACATTATTTAAAAAGCTTACATATTTTATAAAGGAGTTTGTTCAATACACACTTAATGTTTCTTCCAAAACCTACAACTTAAAAATTACTTCTTTTCTCTTCTCTTTTCTATATAGTACTATTTGGACAAACATGTAGCCGTAGGTACATAATATGATGTTTAAACATTATTTTTTTTGGATACAAACACTATTAAAATATCTGGTAAATTGAGGTAGCCTAAATGTGAACATTATGTCGGTTTTAGTCTCCACAACTTTTAAAAGCAACGCCTCTAACTCTAAACATGGATACTGATTGTCACAAATTTGTCTTGATAGTATTATTTGGATAAAAAATATAGGTGAAAAATACGATGGCAAAACTTGGTTTGTCTAGACACAAACACTACAAAAAAAAATCGATAAATAGTGGTAGTCTAAATGTGAATATTATGGAGGTTTCAAATGCCACAATTCTTAAAAATGGTGTTTCTCAATTTAAAATATAATTATAATTTGAGATAGTGTTTTTTCGAGAAACTATTATTTGGAAAAATATAATGTTTAAACATGGTATGTTCGAATACAAACACTGCAAAACAAACTTGTAAATTATGGCATCTAAATGTGAATATTATGACGATTTTCAGCTGCCACATTTTTCAAAACCGATATTTCTCAATTTAAACACGGTTATTAATCGAGTAAGGGTTTGTCCGGATAGTATTATTTGGATAAATATATAGGTTCAAGGTATGATGTTTAAACATGATTTGTTTTGATACAAATACTAAAAAGAAAACTAGTAAATTGTAGCGGTGTAAATGTGAATATTATGGCTATTTCAGCCACCATTTTTTAAAAAACCACATTTCTCAATCTAAACATGGAAAATAATTGAAATAGAGGGTTGTCTGGATAATATTATCTGGAGAGACACTCAAACAAAGACTTATAGTATTCTCCTTACCTCTATTTATTTGACTTATCTCCATCTGATCTATTCTCCTTATCACATAATCTACATGTATTATCTCTACATGCTCAAACCACCTAAGTATATTATTCACCATCTATTTTCTTACCCCAGCACTCTCTCTAATATTGTCATTTCTAATCTTATAATCTAATCTTATCATACATCTAACGCAACATCTTCATCTCTATTACACTTACTTTATTCATGTGTTGATTCTTAATCGTCCAATATTTTGTCTTGTACAACATCACAGATCTTACCGCAGTCGATAAAATTTTTCCTTCAACTTAAGAGGTACTTTTATGTCACATAAAACTCTTGAAGCTCTCCTCCATTTCATACTCCCAACATGAATTTGATGGTTTACATCATTTTCTATTTCTTCATTGTTTTGTATTAAGGATCCGAGATATTTAGACCACAGGATTTGTGGAATGATATGATATCTAACTTTCATCTGTAGGTTTAAAACGATTCTTCTTTTGTTGAACTTACATTCATATACTCTGTCTTACTTCTTCTTAGACTAAAACCATGTATTTCTAAAGCTCGTCTCCAACCTCTCATTTAAATTCTTTTTCGACTCTTCAAAAAGGACTATATTATTTTTTCTTAAATTTTATAGATCTAAAAAACTAAAACTAAAAACTAAAATGTATATTAAAGTGCTTAAATTTAAATAGAAAATTGATATTTGATTAAATATATATGTGTTTTAAAATTCCATAAATAGGGCATTTGGTCTAGTGGTATGATTCTCGCTTAGGGTGCGAGAGGTCCCGAGTTCAATTCTCGGAATGCCCCATTAATTAATTTTTTTCTCATTACAATAGTATCAAATTATAAATTTCATTTTTTTTCTCTCTTTTTAAATATGCGAGAGTTCCTAGTTAAATTCTGAGTCTCATTTATTATTTTTTTTTCATTACAATAGTACAAAATTATAAATTTCACTTTTTTTCTCTTTTTAAATATGATCATATCATTTATTATATCTTTTAAATTTTAATTCGACGCCTATTTTCTTTTACCTCCCATACATGACATTTTTGTTTCTTTTTCTTACTTATAATAGAATTTAATAAATTTAATCAATCATTTTTTTTTAAATTCAAAAACAAAATTTCTTATAAAAGAATTTGGACTACGGAACTTTAGCAAATTAATTTATAAATTTTGTTACATCTTTTTAATACTACCAATAAAATATTACGATTCAATTAGTATGAATATTTAATATGAATCATTTTTCTTCTATTCTCTTTTTCTAAAACAAGAAGGTAGATGTGTCAAAAAAATCTCAGTTAAATTTTTTTTGCTATTTGCACCGGTGTCGACCCACCACAGGTGGGCCACTAATCCGGCTCGTGCGGAGAGGCATGCGCACTGGCCAAACAAGATTGTTCCGCCTGGGAATCGAACTCGGTATTCCCCGAGTACGTCCTTGGACGGGGCTCCTTGCCAATGGAGCTCAACCGCTTGGTTAAAATCTCAGTTAAATTGTATGGACCCAAATCGATCTGACAATAATAGTCATTTCAATTTAAATAATATCGCATACTCCATCTAACATCAATTTGCTGAGTTTTATTTAATAAATAGAAGGAAAAAATAAGAAAAAAGGGCATGAAATAAGATTTTAAAATCCCACATTAATTTGATATAGAGACTCCAAAAAAATTATATAAACTAGCAAATTTTACTTTATAAATCGGTTTTATAAGGATGAATCAGATCAAACTCTAATATTGTAATATGGTATCAGAGGTTATCAATCGAATCATGAACCGCTCATTGTTTATATCCACGCGTCTTTTATATCCACGCGTTTATATAGAATGGCACACCTCTCTTTACAAGCTAGTTTTATAAAAAATAAATTAGATCAAACTTTGATACATATAAATTTAAAAAATTAAAAATTAAGCAAATTCCTATATCAAAAAACTCAAAAAAAAATTATATTTTACCAAACAATACCTATTTGTACAAACATTATAATCTTTATAAAAATTAGTAAACAACAATAGGCGTTTGAGAAGAAAGCTTTACACTTTTGAGAAGAAAGCTTTGCAAACATTACAATCTTTATAAAATTAGTAACATACAAATTCGAAGATGCATCTCTGAAACATATAGCGGGTGAATTCCGAGAAATCTCTCCGGACTAAACATTCATTTTTTCAACTCAAGAATAAGATTAATGCAAGTAATGAGGTGTGAAACAAATGAAATTTACTTTAAGTTGCGGCTTATTTTGCTCTCTTTAATGTGATAAATTATAAGAATGATGATTTGGCACAAAAAGTTGAATGAAAATAATTTTTTTTTAAGAGTTTTGGCTTATGGAGGAGATATGAAGTATCGGTGATATGATCAAGCAAGGTGGTGATATATTCAATTTCCCGCTTGACATTTCGGAGATGCATCTCCGAAAATATCACTGAATGATTAAATGATAAATCTCAATGAAAAACGCTTAGTAAATGAATTTATAAGTGTTTTCGGATATGCATCTCCAAATCATTTTTTGCAAAAATAAAATAGTTGTTTGATTTACATAGGATGAGGTGATTTATGGTGCATCTCCGAAAATCTTATAATTACCTATTTCTGCCCCTAAATCTCTCTTAAAGATATGGTTTCAATAACTTGCGAGTAAAATAATTGAACCATATTACAGTAATTAATTGATTACTTTCTTATTCCTCTCTCTACATCTTTGAAAGGTTCAATATGCCTCATTAATAAGAATCTTTGAAAGTCTGACACAAGTTTTAAAAGATAATCAAACCAAATGATATTGTCTTTAAGCAAGGAATACTAATTTGACAATTTCGAAACTACACATGGAAGTTGGAGAGCAAGAAATTTGGAATCATCCACACACCATTGACCAAAAATTCTTAACTTAGCCTATTAAAAACGGTTAACACTTAAAGAAGAAATCTCAATATGCTCAATCACGGGTTTAGTAAGTCAGAAAGTTGATATTAGGTTTACATTAGAAGCTTACCTCTATTTAGGATCCAACTCAAGTGTCTTAGGGGTTAGCTCTGGTAACTGCTAACGTATTATGGCTTAAGTCACTCCTAGTATCTTTCGCACAATCATGACCTTAAGTCACTCCTAGTGTCTCTCACACAATCATGATATCCACTAACTCACCAAACACATGAAATTTGATATATTTTTGTCAGATAAAATTCATCAAGAGCCTCCCTCTCTCACATCCCATCTCCAGAACTGATGTGTAAACTAAACCTCTATCCAGTACTAGATTTGCAACTCGGAGACAAGGTAAAAGTGAGTTACAAGTTTTCGCTTGGTCAACCACTCCAAAATTGAAGAGAGGGTGTGGCTATTACGAAATTAGGCATAGCTCATAGAGGATGCACAATTTACACCAATAAAAAAACTATTGATACTTTGTTATTTAAAAATAGAAGCAATCCAGAACTGCTTCAAATCCACATAATAATTTTCAGGCTTCACTAAATTGACATTGAAGCCAAACAAATTGACATGAAGTAGCATTCATTCTTGTTAAGACATTTCCAAAGCTAGTCTGTTTCCTCTGCTTTGAAGGATTTCTAAATATATATACAAAAGAGATTAATAAATACTAAAGTTTAAGTTATTTATTTATTCTTCTTATCCTCAGGCAAAACAGAAGATTTGCAGATAGGACATAGTTTCTTCATAGATAACCACTTTTTAATGCAGCTCACATGATAGTCATGACCACAAGTTTTAAGTGTCCCAACATCGTCCATATTCTTGTACTCTTCCTGTAATTTTCAATAAAACTGGTAAGCACATGGGTAATGTTAGCCAGAGCTAAAAAAATCATTATGAATGTAAGAAAAATATACCAGACAGATCACACAGCTTCCTTCATCCTGGCATTGGTCAGATGAACAATATATTGTTTCTGTCAAACACTTGGAAAGCACATCCTCAGACAATCCTGTGTTCACCTGGCCTATCCTCTCCCCGAGTGCAAGAAGTTCCTAACGAAACAGATTAGTAAAAATTTTAATACATTTCGAAGAAAACAAAATTAATTGTGACACAAGAAACAATTATAGGTAGTAATAATCAAACCTCGTAGCTCATGTTATCTACGTCCATTCTCATGTCTCTGTGCTGATCAAGTATATTCCTAGAGCCATAAAGTGAAGCACGCTCACCCATCATGAAACCCTGAAAATCCAAAGTAAATAATAAAAAAATTGGGCCAATAGAAGGAAAGCCAGAAAGAACAATTTTGCAGCTGCTGATGAATACTGTGAAAAGTTAGAGCTTAAAACTGTTGTTTTAAAACTGTTTTAACTCCTTTAACCCTTAGCTCAACTAAGTAACTTGCTCTAGTTTTGCAAATAAACGAAGTATCCCTATTTAAAGTTTAACTATATGGCGACCAGATGTTCTAACTGTCAAATACTACACAGTATTATCCTTCCTTTAATACTGAAACAAAATTAGAGTTCTCCGATATACTGACCGGTACCTCAGAGGAAAATCTAGCATGGAGACCAGCCTCATCGGCCAATGATCTATATCTTTCACTTGAAATTCTAGACCTTCCATTTCTGTCACTGTTCCGCCAGCCAACAGTGGTCAACGGCCTTGGATGTCTAGAAGAGTAACTTTCAGCTACCATAGGCAATCCATTATCTGAAGGCGCCGCATGTCCCAAGCGCAAGTTTGAAGAAGCCCTGAAAGCTGGAGTGGATCTCTGAGAGTAATTACTTCGAGTTCCCCTAGCAGTTTGAGTCAAATTTTGAAAACTTTGAGCAGTAGTAGGATTTCTGCTGGTACCAAATTCATGATGGAAGCTTCCAACATCTACAAGAGCATTACTAGCAGCAGCAGCAGTATTTCCAACAGGGAAGTGACTTGTCTCGAGACCAGAAGTACTAGCATCTGTGTTTTAAAAGATTGTTTAGACATACATGCAAGGAGAATGGAATGTTTCATTTCTAAGATTTATTGACCATAAACTAACCTGGTAATAACACTCTTCCATTAGCAGGAGTTACATTCATTTGGCTCCAATCCCTTGTCACAGGGGTAGTAACCTGAGCTGAAAGATCCGCCAAGCTACAATGGCCGAATGGTGAGGCAGTAAGGTACGAGTTGAGTGAATGGTTAACTGGTAAATGGGTCCTAGACAGGTTGGATTCCAAATCAAGTGCAGAACGGCTCCTTACATTACGTACAGAACTTTCACCCTTCATTGAGAGGCCAGCACCTCTGAATGTGGGTGTCATGGCAACATGATCCCAGGGCATATATTGAGAATTCATATTTGGTTTCTCTGGCCATGATTCTGGAGGTGTAGGGAGATCGCTTGAGCTCCCAGCATTAAAATATCCACTTGAACTGCCTCTCTCGTAAACTGAAGGAATTCCAGGGCTCTTCCTCTTGTGATGCCCCCGTGCACTTCCCATTGTAAGATCAATAAAACCACTATCAACATGAAATGCATGTCTGTCATAACTGGAAGAAGACGGAGGCGGGTGTACATAATTTTCAGATACTGCAAAGAAAGGTCCAGCATTAGATGTATGCATAAAATGATCGTTAGAAGTGCCTGGTGTGTCCAATTGCTGAGGAAGAGGTGGTGGAGGAGGAGGAGGCACTTCAATGCTAGGGCCTGAGGATGCATATCCATTTGATCTTGTGTTGGAGTTCCAATGAGAGGGGAAATAAATATTATCTATAGATATATTTTCCACAGGATAAATAAAAGAACCATTCTCTGAAGAGCTAGTCCCCTCTGCAATGAAAGTTCATTCAATATGAGTGCCATGATTTGATGCAAGTAATGCAGTTCTTTGCAACAAAAATTGACTAATGAAACAAAATCAAAGTGGAACTTAAGCATACAGATTTAACATTACCATGGTTCACATGATGTTGATCAGTGTGCATGTGATTCCAATTCTGGTCAGCTTCGCCCTCAAACATTGGAGATGATGCATTGTATATGTGTCTATGCCCCATAACTATCACTTGCAGCCCCCAAGAGTCAATAGAGAGTATTGAGTCAGATATACAACAAACTCAACCTACAATCCAAAAAAGCATTCGAATAAATTCATTATTAAAAAATAATTATTTCAAAACGGATCAAGTTAAACTGCTACTGATCACAAAAACATTTATAAAAGACCAAAGCTTCACCACAAGCATAGCTCATGAGACAAAAAACTGTTATTACATACTCAATTGCATTTAAACTATTATGGTTCCAACATGCTCTACTGACCCATGTTCACCCCTGCATTATCATATTGACATTTTGATATATACCAATACATCCACATATTTCTCATACAAATCCACTCAATGATTATGCAAGAAAATGATAATGCATAATATAAACACTTGCCTGGATGCAAAAACATCATTGGCAACCAAATATTGCATGTAAAACCATGAGTAAGTAGTATATATGCAAGAGTAAAGCATTGCTGAACATGTCATCAGAGATATTTATATAGGAAGATGATGTCAGTCGTGTGATAAGTTTTTCTTTGATCTTCCCAAGTAGGAAAAGAGTACACTACACTGCAGTTACATGTAGCCAGACGTTCATTTTCCACTTACAGCGTAAGAAACAATACAACCACTATTGTCACTTTCATATCATTACCACAATTCCTTAGATTTTTCAAAACGCATTCATTGGGTTTTACCATTTTCTATTGAACCCTTTATAGGGCCAAAGGATCTAGTAAAAAACACTGACCCCCAGACATACTACTGATTTTCTTTGGACTAATTAACAGTTAAGCATATGAGCTTGATGAATATTAAGATTTGGATGATGTGTTTAATCGGCCAACAGGCTAATGCTGCCATTCCAAGGATAATATTACACTGCTAAAAAGTACATCAAAAATGAAGGTTAAAAGCTAGGTGAGTTAGAA